>NC_137149.1:113127197-113460050 GCF_951394435.1 Stenella coeruleoalba
GATATATGTCCAGGAATGGAATTGCTAGGTCATATGGTAGTTCTATTTTTAGTTTTTAAGGAACCTCCATACTGTTCTCCAAAGTGGCTGCATCAACTTGCATTCCCACCAACAGTGTAGGAGGGTTCCTTTTTTTCCACACCCTCTCCAGCATTTATTATTGTGGACTTTTTGATAATGGCCACTGTGACCGGTGTGAGGTGATACCTCACTGTAGTTTTTTTTTTTTTTTTCTCACTGTAGTTTTGATTTGCATTACCAATGTTGAGCATCTTTTCGTGTATGTCTTGGCAAATATTATATGGTATCACTTTATGTGAAATCTACAAAATAATACAAATGAATCTACATAAAAAACAGAAACAGACCCACAGACATAGAGAACAAACTAATAGTTATCAAAGGGAAAGGGAGTGTGGGAGGTATAAATTAGGAGTATGGGATTAATAGATACAAAGTACTGTACATAATATGGATAAGCAACAAGGGTTTACTGTACAGCACAGAGAACTATATTCAATATCTTGTAATAACCTATAATGGAAAATACTCTTTAAAAATTTATATATATATAACTGAATCACTGTGCTGTACATGTGAAACTAACACAATATTGTAAATCAACTATACTCCAATAAATATATATATGTGTATGTGTGTATATATATATATATATATGTATCTTGGCATACTAGCTATGTCAAATGCTCTGTGTGTGTGACTGTGTATGTATTAAATTTATTTATATATTAGGTTAACAAAGTAAATTCTGGAGTCTATAGGTAAAAAAATGGTCAAATATTGGCAATTTTATGTCGTTTAACCTAATTATAAAATTCCTCTCCAAGGCTCTAAGCCCAACTTTGTTCGTTTTTCATTTCTAACAGCTGTTGAAACAGAGAGGAAATATCTTAGAGGCTAAGCTCTGTTGGATCAAGTGAAAAAACTATATGGATTGTTATCACTACAAAATCAGAGTTTCCTATTAACTAGACCTACATTTCCATTCGGGTATGTTCCCAGGAGGCTGCCTTCCCATCCTCTAGTGCCAGAGGGAGTCCTTTATAGTAGGAATCAGGTAGCTGAATAGTGGAAAGGAGAAAATATGGACCAGACTGGCTCTAGAATGACATTTGGTAAATCATTAACATTTCTAGCTTGATTCCAGTAATAAATACAGATAATATCTACCTTAAAAATAAATGAAATAATTCTTACAGCACTCCCTAGCACAGTATTTGACCCTAAATTCTTGCTTAATAAATCACATCTTCCTTCCTCCTTCCCTTCCCCCTTCTCTCCTTCCCTTTCTCCCTCCTTCACATCTATGCTCTGAATCTCCAAACTACAGGGAGATGGCAAGGAAGAGTGGGCCTCTCTGGGCCACATAGCCACACAAGCATCGACAGGCATTTAGAAGCCATTTCTGCCCCAGAGATAGGCACTGAGCTACTTCAGTCATCCGACAGGTGCTCACTGCTATCTTATATGTCAATGACCTGGGCACAGCGCACAAAGCCTGGCACCACAGGGTCTGGATACATCCTAATTGAGGCCCAATCTGTGTGTGCAATTACTGGGGAGCTCAGTGGATAAACACAACTTCTTCCATATTACTATCCATCGCTTGCAAAACACTGTGCCCACCAGGAAGCATCACTCTCCTGTGTCACAGGCTTCTCTCAGAGCCATCCTCAACTTCAACTCCGAGAAGCACAGATTTCTACTTCAGTGTCATTTGCATCTGCTGAAATGCCTTTGTGTTTATTCTCTTTTTTTAAGGTTTTTATAATAACATTTATTTCCTAAAAGTTAACATGTGCATAATAGGAAACCAAAAAGCAAAAAACAAAGTCATCCATAATCACAAGCAGTTTACCATTTGATGTGTCCTTCTAGTTCTCCTTTTTGTATCTACACAACTAAGCATCCATTTTTATGTAATTAAGATCATACAGTTATGTATTATGCTTTTTCACACATCATGAATATTTACCATTTCAAAGTCCCAAAGCTATGAGTATTTTGATAACCAAGAATATACTCCACCAACTCAATCTGGAAGGAAAAAAATGTAATCCTGCCTTTCTTGGTAACAAAAATTTCATAAAAGACAAAAATGGCAACAGGCTTTATTCTCTTCGATAACTCAAGAAACTCAGATACTGTTCCAGGCTCTGACTTGGCTCTCATTCAGTGTTTTTGTTTTTTTAAATTTTATTTATTTTTGGCTGCATTGGGTCTTCGTTGCTGCACGCGGGCTTTCCCTAGTTGCGGCAAGCGGGGGCTACTCTTCTTTGCGGTGCGCAGGCTCCTCATTGCGGTGGCTTCTGTTGTTGCGGAGCACGGGCTCTAGGCCCGTGAGCTTCAATAGTTTTGGCTCACGGGCTCAGTTGCTCCACAGCATGTGGGATCTTCCTGGACCAGGGATCGAACCTGTGTCCCCTGCATTGGCAGGTGGATTCTTAACAACTGCGCCACCAGGGAAGTCCCTCATTCAGTGTTAATCACTTGGTATTAAATATGAGGGCCCATCACTTTTTTACAGATGAGAAAAGAGCGACACTGTGCTTATGTTTTGAAATTGTGGAGGGATTTCCATGGGAGTTGGAAAGGGACAGACCTGAGTTCCAAACCTGACACTGGCACTTAGTATCTTTATTCTGTGAGCAAACTGCTCTACATTTCTGAGCATCAGTTTCATTTCTTGTAAAATGGGTTAATAACTCTCATTAAAATTGCTGGGTTGTGTTTCTCATGTATTAGTTGAGAAAATGTATGCTAAGTACCTGACACCTTGCACAGCACAAGGAAGCCCTAAATAAGGGTTCACCTTGACTTATGATTCTCTCTATTGACCTGCCACTAGAGATACTTGCCTCTACAATCACTGCCAGAATTTCAGGACCATAGAGGATTTGTGTTTCCAGGAATAAGGCAATATAAATCTTGGCAGAATTGATTAAAATATTTTTTTCAGGAATATGAAGTTCTTTCAGTTATCTGGTTGATGTTTAATCTGGGAAAAGTTTTTAAATGGGTATAAGAGGATGAGAGAATGAGCAAATAAGGTATCTTCTGACTCCTCCTTGTCACTGGTGTAGAAGAAGAGAATGTGTCTTTTTGAAGCGATTGTTATACTGATTACAAAGCCCCTAACATAATGACGACCACAGATTTGAGTTATACAGAGATGTTCCAGTGGTAGGAGTACATTCTGATAATTGTCAGGTTGCTTTTATTTTTCCTCTTTTTTCTTCTTATTCTGTCTTATTGTCATGGTGGACTTGGTGTGATTAGCAATGTTACCACTTTCCATAGGGGTTAAACCTAGTAAGGGGAGGGGACTTAGAGATATACTTATAGTTCGCAGGTAGTAAGGTAATCATTCTGTGGGACCTTTACTTCAAAGCCTCATGCACACACCAGACTGTAATAAGCCCTGCCTTTGCTTCAATTGCTAAGAAACCTTTCTCTTAATGCCAGGGTATCATCCTAGCTTTTGAATCTGTGCATGTTTCAGAATAGTGTTTAGAAGCCAACATTTCTATAAAGCAATTTGTGGGCCACACACATAAGCCTTTATACACTAGCTGATGGCTGTTTCAAATACTTGACTGTTAAATTGGTTTTGAAAAGAGGAATGTTTCCTTTTCTGGCTTATTTTCAGATTAGCATCATCCTTCTGAACAAACAATAGTTTTCCTGGAAATATGCCTATTTACCAATATCTTTCTTATTAAGCATTATCTTTCACTTCATCTTAACTTTCAAATTATAACCTCCATCGACAGTACACAGCAGATTTTTCTCATGTATTATCCTTATTAGAATAACTTCAGTGATGTTTAGGTTCTTATCATATTCCCTAGAAAGGCTCAGATTGGAATAGTCCTCTGAGGAGATATATGGTAGGCAACACAACTTTAAAAGTCCAACTTAAAATTCAATAAATTCATGAAGAATTTAATACTACCTAGCTGGGCAGACACTGAATTCTAAGTTCTCGTGAGCAAGTAATGTCTAGGTTTGCCTCTTGAAAAATTATAAACATAAGGAAGAGTAATTTGTAAGAAACTTTAATGTCTGCCAGATACTGAATGCAGCCAGAAAATACGAGAAAGGGCACTGAACTGAGAACTGTATTTAGTCCTGGCTCAAACATTTGTGAATCATGCGACACTGAGCAGCCCACTTAAATTTTCGGTGCCTCTGTTTACAAGTCTGTAAAATTGGGATGATTATTCCTGCCCTGTTCACCTCCTATGGTTGTCACAAGAATCAGATTAGAAGATGCATGTGAAAGAGCTTTGTAGGTATACAGTGCTCTTCAGATGTAAGTCTTTGGTATAGGTTGCCTCTAGTTTAAGTTCTGTAAGCTTTTTGAGGACAAAGATTGTTATCTTTGAGTCATGAGCACTATATTAGGACAAGTGAATGAAGGGAGGTGATTCCCCCTCTGCAATTTTCTGTGAGGTTGTTTATTTTGCATTTTTCCCAGAATCACAAAGTGTAACTTTTTTTTGTTTACCATCTCAACATACTTATGGGGAAAATTCTCCCTTTATTTGAACTAACTCGCTTACCTGGTAAGAGCCTTTAAACTTAGCAAGTGAACGTTTCTTGTGGAGAAGTCCATTCCCAATCTCAGGGCATTGTATTTCTAAGTGTATCTGATGTCAGAGATCAGAATGCAGACATGTCAAAGCTTGTATGGTACTGAGTGTTACAACACATGAAATAACCCTGAATTCTTCATCGATTAAATAACATGTTTAATTTTATTAGAAAGTAAACGTATTCCTTCATGGGGTACCACTGCTTCAGCTACTGACCTATGGGGAAAAAGTTAGTGCTCTGGGAAGCTTCCATTATTTTATATCAATTATGACTGGTAACACTGAGTTGAGTATTGTTCATGGCCCCTTCTAGCAAAAGATAAAATGCAAAGAAATGCAATGATGTTTGAGGCTGCAAGAGCCAACAGATGATACAATATACCCATCAAATTCTTTTTTAATAGTTAATAGATGAATGGATTAAACTGAAATGATTGCAAGTATTTAAGCTATTCTATACATTTAATCAATAAGATGCATTTTTAGGGATTGAACATTATGACCCACACTTAACTCACCTTCTAAAAATTAGAGCCTTAACATTTCATATCTGACTTCAAATGTTGAAATTCCAATCTCAAAACTTTTTAATTATACTACAATTTTAGGGTATTATAAATATTCCCTTATTTTTATTGGAAAAGAACTTACAGAGCCTAGTTCCTCTTTCCAAATTATAAGAATCAGAGTCTCACAGTAAAAAAAGAGGGGAAGTGTTTTGAACAAATATTTCAAGGTACTGAATAAGCTCTTTTCTTAGTATCTTTTATTTTTTCAATGACTTGAATTTTTTCAAAGACAAATAACTTTTGAGTAAAGAAAGTGTTTATACTGTTTACAGAGGAAAAGTCTCATAAATCACACGTAAGGCAGGGCCAACCCCTTTGCCACCTATTTTTCGTTTGTGGCTTGCTATGGAAGGCATTTTACTTCCTGAAGTTGGCTGTATTTTGTTGACCTCCAGGACTCAAGATCTGTTTACTGAACGGCAGTATAATCCCAAAGCCCTTGTTGAACACGGGGGTTGGAGTTAAGACTGGAATAGGAGGGATCCCTCAGTGGCTGCACTGGCTCTAATTCTATAGCAATGATGAAGGAATAAATTCATTTCAGGGTATTACTGGGGCCCTGAGAAATCTTAACTATGTTGCAAAGTTATTTTTGTATGTTCTCTTGTTTGTCTTCTGACCAGAACAGTTGTCTGAAGGCCCCTGGAATCAGGCTGTTCTCTGAGGTCAGATGACCTTTCTGAGCCTAGAATGAATCAGTTACAGAACATTTGAGTCAGGCTACCTCTCTCTTTCTCCCAGGCCTAGTTTCTTCCTGATTGTAACCCTAGGGGGATATGCCAGACACTCACTAGAGGGCAGCAGGGGGTCAGTGGAACCAATTCTTTAGGAACATGCTAGACTGTATTATGTGCTTTGAAAAGTGCCTAACAGTTTTTAAAAGTTTATTCACTGCTACTTCCATTACAAAATGCAGTGGCATCAAGAATCTATTCATGTGGGTGTGTTTGTTTCCACAGAAACCTGGAATAAAAGACACATATAACCTAGCTATTTTAATGCAAGAAGTCTGTCAATTGCAAGGCATTCATCAGCTACACCTATGAGAGTGTGGGTCCCCGAAGGACTGGTCTCTGTGTCCATGATAGGAATCAAGCCACAGTTGAGTAGATTGTGAGGGAGGAGGCCTAAAGTCCAGGAGTGAGAAATGAGGGAAAATGACTGGACCTCTCCAGTAAGCTGGGGTGACAGGGGGAAAAGGGGTGGCAGATGAAGAGGTGTTCCCTCCATTCAGTAATGAACCGTATCCTCCAGCTCTACCCAGGTGGTGTGTTTGCAGGAAGGAATATCACTCGCACTATTTTCCGATGCAGCCCCCTGAGGGAATTTGGGAAAGGGATGTGGGCATCTCATTTTGCAGTTTTATGCTGTGAGAGCGGAGCCCAGCCACTCTGCGCACATGGCACATTAGAAGGAGGGAAGTGAGCAGGTCGACAAGGGAATGACTTTATGAAACGTCATGAGGGGGAACAACTAACTTTGTGGAAGGTGGCAAGGACGAGGGGGAGACAAAAGAGAAGAAGGATTTGAGTCATTGTGCACTGTGCAGTGAGCGTGAAACGCAGAGAACACAGTCTGTGGAAGAGAACAGTAAAGGCTGTCAAGGAATATGATGCATGAGCCACACCAGGACCCTTCTAAGCAAAGGAGAGGATTAAGGTACAGAAGGTTCTATAATCTTGCTAATGAGACTTGAATATAAAAATTATTTTTCTCATCCTTTTTATTGTTACCACACTCCTTCCAGTGCATTCTATAGGATGGCATGAACTGGACAACTTAGTTCTCAATTAACAGAAATAATTACACTTTCATCCCCACATTTCACTCTCAGAGGTTCATTGTGGATAAATATAACATACCAGTGTACAGTTTTGTTTTTAATTTGAATATCACTGGGAAAATATTAATCCCAATCTCTATTTTTCTCTGTGTCAACTGGGTACCCTTTGCATTAGAATCATACAGGATGAATTGATTCTTATACATTAATAATTTTAGGAGGAAGAATTTGTTAAGGACTATAAAAGAAAGATATAGCCAAATGTCAAGGGAACATAAAGAAGGGGGAAATTACTTTCTGCCAGAAGACTCTGGGAAAATTTAATGGGAAAATGGCATTTGAAAAGATTCTCAAAACATAGGTAAGATTTCTTTACAAGGAAAGTAGTAGGAATAACATTCTCGCAAAGAGGAACAGATACCTGTTCTAAACCTGCTTGGCTAGTGAAGAGAGATTGATGAATGAAATATTGGCACAGAGGTTGAACCCAGCTTGTAAAAGGCTTTATGCAGAGTGCTAAGAAGTTTGAAATGTAGTCTGTGGTCACTTCAGCAGGTGTCTGCACAGAGCTACGTGATCAGAATGGCACTTGAGGACAGCTTCTCTTTCTGTAGGGCTGGGGCAAAGACTGAAGGCAAAGGCATGTTAGGAAGTAGAAGAGATTGTCCAGGTCTGAGGAAATGACTCTATGAAGTAGAGCTATGGCTGTGGGAATGGAAGAAGGCAATGAACAAAACAGGCATTAAGGAGGGAAGATGTTGGTTGTTTAACCTGAAATTTTTAAAATGTGCTTCGTCAATTCTTGGAATGCGGGAGGAGCTTTGTCTTTAAAAACTTTGTGTGTTGCAACCGTGGATCAGTTGGGATGTGGCCAAAGACAATCCAACTCTATCTTCAAGGTTCTGCAATTGACTCAGAGAGGGAGACAATGAAGAGGTAACGACAAGAGGAAAATATGTCTTGTTAACTGAATGCTGCAAAGTGTTGCAGATAGATGGGGCTTCATTTAGCCAAATGAAGATACACTTTTCTTTCTTACTTCCTCGGTTTGGGTTTACTGAATTACATGTTAACATGTTTTAATTCAATGTACTTGTTAAATTGAATACCACAAGGTTATTTCAATGAGGAGATATCTAATTTTAACCCCAAATCATAATAAACAAAGTTTGAACTTTGAGATAATTGAAGTCAAGTCGAATTTATGTGGTTCAGGATTGCATTATTTTAATATTCGGTAGTACTGCTAGAATAGTATTCAGCAGTCACAATGAGCTCAGTAACCTGAATTTTGCTTTTATACTTCTTATTTAGTAAATTTTTCAATCCTAGGAAATACCATTCTTTTATATTGTGATGGAATCTTACAGGCAGGTCTAAGAAACTTAGAATTTCCTATTTGAACTTTTCTTGACTGTAGCATGGAGCTTCCCGTATGCCAACAGAAATGACATTTTCTCTCTGCTATTTGAGTATTCTGCTTCCAAACAGGAAAAACAGGGAATAGGACCAAACGCCTGTGACAATTACCTTTGGAGCAAGATTTGAAGCCAATTGAATCATATCCATATGATTTTGTTTGGACTATAATTGCTATCGCAATGAGATGCAGGAAGAACAGGAGGCCCTGCAGCCAAAAAGGACAGAACTTGGAAGAGTTCAAGGCCCATCACATTAGAGATTCTTATAAATTGTACTCAGAAGAGATCTGACTTGCCCCAAGCAGTTCACAAATTGAGCAGTCCAACTGTATCTTATGTACATTTTCTGCTTTCCAGTTTTGACAGATGCGTACTTGTTGTGTTCCAATTGCTCTCTAAAATATATTTCTTAGCTGCCTGCCTCTGCCTGTTTTCAGTCATGGATCAGTATTGCTAACAGCTTATCAATAATTTAAAACAAAAATATGAGATCTCTGTAGGCATTGCACTGTCAGCAGGAAAAATGAAGACATGGTAATGAGGAAAACATTAGTCTGATTATTTTAGGAGGGATACATTCTCATGCTTTCGTGGTAGTGTAGAAGCTGTAATTACCTCCCCCCAGTGCTTCAGGCCACAACAGCTTGGAGAGTGCTAAAGTTCTTCATAATTTGATTCTCTCTTGTTATTCTGTGCTTTATCAAAGTTAGAGAAATGTGCACCCAAATCTTACCAGTGCACCCAAGATAGTTCTAGAGTTTTTTTCTCCAAGCCTGGGGATGATTTCTCTTTAGTCTCAGCATGTGCTGACACCTCTGAATAGCTGAGAATGCTCTCCTCAACAGAACTCCTCAGCGGTCACCTGCATCCCACCCTAAAAGAGCCCTGCTGGGAACACTTGGGTCTTCATTGGTCTTTTGTTTATATGAGTGAATTTTCCTGGAAGCTGGAAGTTGTAATCAAAAGAAGGTGAATCACAGAACTGAGAGAAAGGAGTTAAAGGGAAACCAATGGAAATTATATTTAGAAACCTGAGTAGACTGAAAGAGGATATTTTTAAAGGAACAGAAAATAAAGCCCTGGTGCATGGGTCAAATTAAAAATGAATATGGTATGAGAAAGGGGTGGAGTTTCAGATGAAGCAAAAAATATGCCTAAAATACGTGATGCATTCTCTCTGTGGGATGGAATGACGTTGAGAATTTCAGAAGCAGATAGCACCCCAAAGAGCAGACAGCAGAGATGACCTCTTTCCACCTCGGCATTACAGAAGACTTAACCTTCTGGATGCTGATTCTGCCTTTCTTGGGGAGAGCATAATGTACAGTGAACCAACAAATGGATTGAAGTTGTTTGTAAAGAGGAAAGACTGAGTCCATAGTAACAGCTATATTATGATCAACAGTGCTACTTTGTTCCTTTGTTTATGTCTCACAGCCTTTATATTGTCTTTTCGAGAACTGAGCCAGTTGGCCAGTGGCCATGGTAAAATTTTCGTTGCTAGTGAATATGAATACATCCCATCAGTGGATGCATCTTTCAGTATTCTGCTTAAACTCAGCCTTCCATTTGAAATGTCATATAGTTATAGGTGAATAGAGGACAGTATTTAAGAAAAAATGATTTGCTCAAAATAGTGTCCAAATACTAAGCTACATTATGGAACAATTATCGGTATCATTAAGTAATTTGCTTCTATTTTTGTATAAAAACTATAGCATGAAATTACATTTAAGGAAAGTATTTGACTTTGAGCATTTGTCTCATGTCCAGAAGATCGTAGGGTACATTTTCTAAGAGAATGAGAAGGAAAGAAGGTTGTCAGAGATGGCTCCGAGAGAGAAAATGTGATGATCTACTGCCAGTCTTCTACGTTTCTAAACTTCTCTGTACCAAACCTAATTAACATAAATTAGCAGGTATTGTTATTAATAAAACTATGGTTCCTTTAAAGGTGGCAATCTAATTACTTTATCTAATATTTTATCTGAATTATTCCTTCAGACAATTCTGTGAGATAGATTATTATTTTCTATTTTACAAATTAGGAAAGTGAGGGGAACCAAAAGGTTAAAAAATGAATACCTGACATCATGTAGCCCATGACGGAATGAGCTGGGATTGGTCCAGGTCTGTCTGGCCCACGCTTTAGTATTTAGGGTCTGCTGCCTTCCCTTACAGCCAGAAACTCCTCCAACAGCAGGCCCACCGAAAGAAAGGGAAGCAATTTCCTGTTACACTTATGCAAAGAATTCCTGTGTGCCTAAAATAAAAGGATTTACTCTACACCATTGGTTTAATTAGTGTAACTGTGAAGATCAATGTGTTCAGAAATGCTTTTTTTTTAAGAAAGGAAAACCAAGATGACATGGCATAAAACTTGGAGTAGCTATGATTTTTTAAGCACATATTTAAATTTTAATGACATAATATAATAGCTTGTCTTCTTTTAAACGACTGATTTTCCTATTAATATCTAAAATAAAAATTTTTTTAAGTATAAATTTTGCACCTTGCAAACATTGTATCAGTATTTTGAGTATATATCCATTGCTACATTCTGGTATTTTATAATTGCAGGAAGTCAGTATTCCAAGTGGAATGATTTGGTGTAGTTATTTTGTTCTGAAAAAGCACGCAGTATAGCACTGGCTTGTGATAAATCACTGACATTCTGCTATGGTGGCCAGACCATTATTTTCTTATATTAAGAAAAACACTGAGTGCAGTAAACCAGAATTATAGCCCATGTCATATTATTTGCAAGAACAATAACTAAGGTGCCTAGGGCACTTGCATAAACCTCTGTTTCTTGTATTTTCCAGGTGATAAAACCTACTAGTTTGGCAATTTATAGAAAAGCCATAGATCCATCTCAGTGCCACTGGAATAACTGATGCCCCTTTGGCAGGGTACATCTACCAGCAGCAAGAGGTGGAGGGTGGGAACCAAGGAAGAGGCCTGGGAGAGAGGGTCAGTGTCTAACCACCTACCAGCTGGGAAGAAAGGAGAGAAGCTAAGAGCCTTCAAGTGTCAGAGGGAGGAGTCCAGGATTACTTAGTCATTTATTCTTGGTTTGTCTGTTCATTAATTTCTTTATTTTAAAGGAAGAATATGTGTTAAATACTTCTCTTTACCCTCCTGAATTATTACAGTCTCTAAATTTTCAGAAGTCTATGATATACATATCATCTGAGCTATCACAAGCATGCTTTCTTACCAGGATTGAGAAAGCATCTTCCACATGAAAGGCCTTTTTACAAAATGCAAAAGCAGAAGTAAACAGGATTGATACTTACATTAACATTGCATGTAAACTCCAAAAGTCAGCGTTCTATATTTTCCTTATCAGAGTATATATCACACTTCATTTTTTTTCAATGTTCATTTTCTGTCTCTTCTAATAAATGTTAAGGTCTGTGAGGAAATAGATTTGCAAATTTTCGAAAAGTATAGAATTCAGCATCGAATGCAATGCTGAATGCCATGGAGTTCACCACTGAGGGTTTCTTGAAAAATTTAATGATGGTATTTTGGGGGTTTTTTCCCTGCCAAGAAACTCTAAGCCAAATATTCTTTTCTCCAGCTTTCCTTTAATTTGTACCTCCTCACACTTTATTTTAGAGCATTATCATAGATATGCTGAAGAAATCCACTTTTCTATTTACTATGATGTGAGGGCTTTACGAGGCAACATTTTATATTAGTTCTCCCCTGCAATAATCAATACATTAAAAGGGAGGAGATGCTATGCAGGGATACTTAAACAATCAATGAAACACATTCCTAAGCAACAATAATGTGAGGGAGGCACTGCAATTTGATTAGTGACCTTTTCATTCTGTATAGAGATAACCTTTACTGATATCATTAACCAGATGAAACCCTGGTTTGATGCCGCTCTTTTAAGCACAGAGCTTGGTATTGATTGAGAAGCAAGATCTGAGATTTTGTTAGTGTCGAGCTGTTTACAGAAACAAGAGGTACATTCCTCTCCTTTTCTCCAACCCCCGAAGTAATTGTTTTTTACCATCAGCTAACAGAGGAGAAACCAAGGACATTTTCTTACTTCTGTTCTTTTGCTGTATACACAGAAAGCTGTTTCAGTGAAAGAGCACTTTCTGTATGCTATAAGGATGGAGGCTTTTGTATTAGCAATTCTGGTGTGGCATAAGTGCATCCTCTTTTCTGTTATTTTATTCTCAAGGATCACTCATTATACTGCTCCTTGTTAGTTAGTACTTTTCAATTCAGAAAGCCTACACTACTCCTACATGTGTTTACATTTAAACAAACCAGGTACACTTAATTGTTGCCCTGTGAAAGGCATATGTTATCATGGGGAAGACCTAGAGATTTTTGCCTTTCGGCCCAAATGGCTGATTATCTTTGAAAAGTTTAATCTGCATCTTCTTGCATACCATAAAAATAGAGTATTTGTTTGGACTTTTAATGAATGCACATAGGAATCAAACATTAAGTTTTAATTCCTGAGCTAATGTTTAAATGAAAGTCAACTCTTAAGTTGAATACACTATACATTCTAGAAAAAGAGAAGTTTAGCGCTTTTTAACTTAATTTGGTGAGACCAATTTGAGAATAATTCTTTTTATGGTATATGAGTTGGATTGTGTAGTACCTGGAATATTAGAACATGCATTTGAGTGGAATTATGAAGTTTGATTGATTTGCAGACTAAGTTCATAGCATGTAAGTGTGATCTATGGATTCAGAATGAGTAATTAACGTTTAGCAAATAAGCACTAGAAGAAAATGAATCAAAAGATTTACTAAGGGGACTTCCCTGGTGGCTCAGTGGTTAAGAATACGCCTGCCAAGGCAGGGGACAAGGGTTTGAGCCCTGGTCCGGGAAGGTCCCACATGCCGTGGAGCAACTAAGCCCGTGCGCCACAACTACTGAGCCTGCGCTCTAGAGCCCGCAAACCACAACTATTGAGCCCGCGTGCCTAGAGCCTGTGCTCTGCAACAAGAGAAGTCACCGCGATGAGAAGCCCGAGCGCCGCAACTAGAGAAAGCCCGTGCACAGCAACAAAGACCCAATGCAGCCAAAAAATAAATTAATGGATTAAAAAACAGAAAAAAAAAAAAGATTTACTAAGGTACAAAGATATTTGAGGGAGGAATAGAAAAATTCTTAAGGGTAAGAGTGTTTTCATATTCCCTTAGGTCCCCAAACACAATAGTAATTTAAATAAAGCACTGTGGGCATCTACTGTTTTTTATTAGCAAGTTTCTTATATATTAAGAAAATATATTAAGTTTCACAATTATTATGTATTTGTAGTTTCAGAGGGACAAAATTTAGTAAAATAACTATGAACGATTGTGGGAATGGGTAGTAAGAATGGATATGGTTGCTTATCATGAAAACTGAAAATTTATCTAATTCTAGGTGTCAAAGACAGAGACCAAATTTTCAAATGGAAAGTACATTTTTAAAAAATCAGTGGGCACTCTCTTTTAAAACATGAAATCTCATGTACCATGTGAAGCCCTTTGGTGATGAAAAGTTGAGAACAGAGCAGAAATAAATTTACAGTCAATACCATGGGGTTGTTTTTAGTTTGGAGTTGACTTTTTCTCTGTCAGTATAAACTTGGTTTTTTTCTACCCTTATGAATTACGGATTACGGTTTGTGCAAACATAAAAATGTTGATTTGCTGCACTTTACTGTTGAGTCAGATGTTTTGTTCTTTGTAATCTGTTTTCAGCCTAAAATAACATCAACAGTGGTAATGCAAAATCAAAATACTTAAAGCCCTGGAGGGAAAATCCATCAAAATAATGTCCCCACTTCCTAATTCTGAATATTGTGATTCATCTGTCCTTTTATATATAGAAGAAGGAAGTGGAGAAGAGTCTGGGGACTGGGAATCAGAGAAGTAAATAAAGACGGAAGGAAGTAAGGGAGGAAGGGAGGAAGGGAGGGAGGGTGGAAGGGAGGGAAAGAAAGAAAGAAAGAAAAGATGGGTAAGGAGAGAATAATAAAAATATTGGAAGACGATTTTGGAATTGATTGCACTCACTTAAACGTCTGGGGTGCAGTTTAACACACTGAAAGAACTCTTTGTTCCTTGGCCCCTGCAGTACCTCTATGTCCTTAAAACAGAGTTATTCTTTTTAAATCAGTGGTGTGCAGATTCTTGCCACTCAAAGTGTAACTCTCTGGCCAGCAGTATCAATGGGAACTTGTAAGAATATCACCTTCTCATGTCTCCACCAGCTCCCTCAGGCCAGAATCAGAAACTCCATTTTTAGGTCGATCCCCAGGTGGTCATATGTTGTTAAGAATAAGTTCAGCCGTGCACAGCCCTGTGTCTACTGGCAGAGTGTGCACTTGTCCCTGAATGACCAGGGACCACAAACAAAGAAGCACAACGTGTAAAAAGCAGAAGAAAAATCTCCCAGGAAGAAAGCATAAATAAGAGGAAATATAAAATCTCCCACTTATGCTAAGTGCTTCCCACTAAACAAGACATCACTAAAGTCATTCATTAGCTCTAACTTGAGAAAAACAAACTATAAGGGGTGGACTTGCCTTTTTCTGCTTCTCAACATCAAACAAAAACTTTCTTACAACTTTGATGTTTAATAAATAGTTTTAAATGGTGTGTTTATCCTTACCAGCTCAAGTCTCAGGTAGTAATACTTTAATGTTTTGGTTTTGAATGAATTTAACTATTTCTCTAGGTTGCACTGCTTCCAACTGTCCATTTCCATGTAGATATGTGTTTTTTAGAATTTTTTATGTGTGTTTGTAATGCATATATTATGTGACCAGGATACATAAACACACGTGATACATAAACACACCATGTGATGCTTCATCATCTTCATTACATGCTGTGAGACTACAATAGTTTCTGCCTTTCTGTAGAAGAGGAAGAAGGCTTATCTGTATATGCCAAAAGCACTGGAGACTTAGAGCATCTCAACAACAACAAAACCAACCAGAGTACCTGAGAGAAGAAAAATGGCATCTGCTCTTCAGCCAATAGACTGCAAAGAGGGGCAAGTTATTAAAGAAGAAAGAAAACATGTTTTCAAATTTCAGTATTATATTTTAGTCGTGGCAGTAGTAACTTATTTCTAGCTGATGTTAACAAATGTCAAATATGATTGTGGAGAGAAAGAAAGGCTCTTCCCAAACTATGACATTCTTGGTAGGAATTAAATTTCTATTATCTTTTTTTTTTGGCAAATGATCCTCTGATGTGTGAACTGGAGAATACAGTACATGTTTGTGTATATAATGCTACAATGCTTATATTATCAACTTTTGTTTATAACTTGGCCCTTGGAAGTGACTGTTGAGGAAAGGAATTGCTCTAAACTTGAAAATCCTAAGACGTTCTGAGGGTACTGCCAAAAAAACATACTGACTTCTAAAAAAATGTGCCGACGTCTTTGCTTTGAAGGAAAGATAAACAGTGTTCTTGCAAGGTGGGAAGGGTGTCCAAGAGTTTCACACTCACAGTCCCAGAGAAAAGAGACTGTTTAGATGTGGCTGCTTTGTTAACCATGAGCAAAGTGAAATGAATTGGCATGAAGACCTGCAAACATACTATAGCAAAAGAATAACAATAAAAAATAAAATAATTAAAAACAAAGAAAGCAGAAAACAAATGAGAATAGCCTGTCAAATACAGATTGAAAAAATACCTAAGACAAAAATGAGATAGAAATCCAAAGTCTTCCACAAATACCCAATGCTATGCATTATTTTAAAAAATGCATTATCTAAAGAAGACCAGGAATTCCGTAGATGTGAGCTCAAAGACAGAGTGATAAAACCAGAGAAAGTATTTATTTTCTTCAGAGCTGAGGAGGTAAATTGAGAAATTTAAAAAAGACCTTTATAAATCTAACAAGCAAATTAGCATCAAGAAAGAACCACGATGAGATCACCGGCATGAAAGAAATACTTGAAATAATTGTAGTGAAAGCAGATGGGAGACAGAAATTAGAATAATTAGCAAAAAAATGATAGACAAGAATGGGTATCTCTGAAGGGCAAAAGCCATTAAATGGAAAGGAAAAATATTTAAAGACACAATGAAAGAAAAAAGTAAAATTAAAAGCATACCTGGATCTGCAAATTAAATGGGCCCATCAAACTGACATAAAACAGGATATGTGGACATATCCTGTTATCTAGCATCAAGGAAAAGAAAAATTCCACTGGCACCCAGATGATAAAATCAAGTCGCATAGAAAGGGGAAAACAAACAAAACAAAACAAAACAAAACAGGCTTACCTCAGACTTCTTCACAGCAATTATGAGTGCCAGAAGACACTGGAGGATAATAATTTTCATTGGTATCATTTACCAATGAAAATATATCTAACAAGCTGCTGTAGGAACATATTCTCTGTGATACAATACCTGTCTATGCCTTCCTGAAAAAAATGACTCAAATGTAAACTTCATGAAATAAAGAATGAATCAAAATCAAAAACTCAAGAATAGGAATGTGTGATAAGATTCTCACAGTAACACTGACTTAATTTAACTATAGGACTAAGAGTAAATACCTGGTAAAAATAGGGTTATAGAAGAGAAAGCAGGTATTATTATATCATTCTTATTATTTTTGGAATATTTATGTATAATTAAAATGTAGGGAAAGGTGGGAGAGGAGATGGAAGAAAGTATAAGTAATAATAGTCCATATTTTTAAATCTGAGCATCCAATTATATTGTTAGAACTTAAAATATATGATTAAATGAATAAAAGATATATTCTGTGTGTGTGCATATATATCTTTAAATTATTTTCCTAGCTCTGTCTGGTGAGAGGGTCTAGAAGGAATGTATGAGTGTTCAGCACTTGGTTCCTAAATGCTGTTCTCCATTAAGATAAATCAAGGTGAGAAGACTGATTTTAGTCTGGGACAGGGAAAGTATAGCTAAGCCTGAAACATCTTGTTGCCCCAGAAATAAGAATGTGCTCAAAGAATGATAGTGACATAACAAAAGGACACAGGAGCCAGACTGAAGGGGCTCTCACTGGCCAAATTTGAAATAATTTCAATATTAAAGTAGATAATAAAATAATTGGTTTTAACCAATTGAATAAAATAAAAACCCATGAGTTTCTTTTAATATAAATAAATAAAAATGGTTGTGACAGGAAAGCTCTTTTTTATTATACAATAAAATGACAGCTAATAAATATACAAGTAACCAATGGATGCTAAAAACTGCTGGGTGAGACTATGATAAGAAAATGGATCAAAGTTAAGTTCATCAATTTCAGGGCAATCTGATGTCACATGCCTCTTGATATAATGCAATGAGAAGGACCCAACATCACTTTCCTGGCATTTCTGCTAAAAACGTATAACCTGAATCTAATCCTGAGGAAATGTTAGGCAAATACAAACTGAGAGACAGTCTATAAAATAATTTGCTGTACCCTTAAAAATTTCAAGATCAATAAAGACAAAGAAAGATTGAGGAAATGTTCCAGATTAAAGGAGTCTATAGAAAAACAACACTAAATGCAATGCGTGACGATGGACTGGATCCTGAAACGGAGAAATAATAGCTCTAAAGGACATTAGTGGGATAATTTACAAATTTGAATATGGACTGTGGGTTAGATAATAATATTTTATCAATGTTAAATTTCATAATTTTGAGAATTATACTGTAGCAATGTAACAAAATATCCTTGCTCTTAGGAAGCACTGTGTACTGCTAAAGGTATACATTGTCTCCAACTTACTCTCAGTGATTCAGAAAAAAAATGATATGCCTATACATAGATTGATAGATCGAAATTGGTAAATCTGGGTACAGGGTGTTTGGGTTTTGTTTGTAGTATTCTTCAAATCTTTCTGTAAGTTTGCAATTATGCCGAAATAAAAAGTTACAAACATCTAATGATGATTCATCTGTATTATAGCCCTTCCACCTTTGCACAACTATTTCTGTACCACATCTCTCCAAGTAGAAACAGGCATCTCCAAAGTTTTTCACTGAATGGTGTATCCCAGTGCATGTATGTCTTGGTCATATGTTTATAAACTACACACACACACACACACACACACACACACACACTACCAATACTTCTAACACTTCAGTGGAGTGCCACACGTCTCCATCCTTGTTCATCTTTTCTAAGTACACTCACTCTTCTATCTCATCTACTCATATCTTTACATGTCATCTACTTGTCAATAACAAATGGAGTTTGAAGAATAAAAACACTTTAACATTTCACCAGCAAAGTCCAATGATATCTCCTGAAATATATATTCTTTCATAGGAAAGTATTACTAACATAGATGATGATAGACTCGTTGAATAATATCAAGAAAGAAATCAACGTTGAAGTTTATTGCAAGACCCAGGGACTTGATAGTTTCCAGGATGAAAACATAAAGAATATACTGATTAAAATTTCAAAGAAAAATAAAATTATTTTCTGGATAAGCTAAAACTGCTAGTAATTATCTTACCAGTTCAATAACTGCTGGCTAAACTGGCCTATGGGAGTGCTTTTTTCCCCTAGAACTGTGGGAAATATGCATTGACATCTCTTAATCTCAAATGCTGGGATTAATAGACCCAACAATGTGTTGATTAAAATGATGGAGGAAACACTGCAAGGGCCAATTTTTGATGAAGGAGACGGATCTATTCAAGTAAGACTTTTTATTGATTAGTGGCCATATAGTGATGAAGAAACATACAGTATTCAGATTTGAAACAGACACATCTTCACACAAAAACAATCCTTAAGAGATATTCAAATAAGCAATTCTTGAACACTTGATAAAAAGAGGAATGGATACTAGGGAAGTCAATTCACATGTGACTAGTTCCTGGAAGCTTCTGCCACATTGATGAGATTAGGGTCCTTGGTGTGATTCATTCATTCATTCAAATCAGTAAACATTTATTAGGTAGTCATTTTGTTAAGCTTTTTGACTGACAGTAAAATATGGCATTTATTTTTCTTAGCCACCTGAGAAGTTTTGTAGATAAGTCCAAGGTATTAAGGATAGAGGAAAGAGATTTTATGAAGACAAAAGAAGACACATTTGTTATTATGCTTACTTGCTTGTCTCTAAAGTTAAACAAATTTGTAACTTCCAAAAATTGGGGTAAATAAAGATAATGTTTTCTTTTGAAAAACAGATTTGTGGATATATATATGTATGTATGTGTGCAAATATACGTGTATGTGAACAGATGTAGATGGATGGATGGACAGATAATCTGGGTGGATGCACAACAAACTGTTGACAATGGTTAATCCTTAAGAATAGGATAGAATTGAGGTGGTAGGAACCGTAAATTTTACATTATATTCATCTTCATTACTGTTTGTATTGTTTATAAGGAAATATGTTACTTCTGCATTGAAAAAGAATCAAAATAATACGAGGAAAAAGTCTGACTTCCTTGTATTTGGTGGCATTGAAGCCTGAGATCCAATAGCACAGGATTGATGGGCACTTTGTTTTTATTATTTTTTGAACCATGCTTATGTATCTAGGAACTTGTCAAAGACTACAGCCCAGGGAGGTGCCTCCTCTATTCATTTTCAACACTCTGTCTTGTAAATGTGGGTTCATTCTTTTCTTGTGAGAAATGACAAAGTCAGGAAGCAGCTCTACACTTCTGAGAGAAATCTTTTTTTCTGTATAAACTCAGGAAGCTTGATCCTCAGTGTATTTGGGGATCCCAAAGAAGTTTAATATTTAAAAATTATTAAGCACAATGTGGTTTGGCAATATATATGATGACTCCTCCCATAAGAAAATACTAACAGTCCTCCTATTATACACTGAAAAATAAAATGTCTCCCCATTGCCTACATTTTTATTCTTGGGAATCTTAAAAAACTCAACATTGGTGTTACCATTGCAGTTGTTTTTTCAATAACTGGCTGTTTTAATTTTCTTATGATACAGCAGATATCTTCCCAGTCCTCATAGATAAATAAACCTTAAACATATTTAAAACATATGGGAGATAATTACCTCAGAGAATAGTTGAACTTCACATCGGAAAGAACCTCCAAGGTACTCTAACTAAATCCTCTCATTTTGTATAGGCAAAAACTAAGCCCCAGTGAAGTGTTTTGTCCAAGGTCACACAGCTAATTGCTGACAAAACCAAGGTTGGAAAACTAATTGGTTGTGACTGATATCTCCTGTCTGTACCTGGGAATGTTAGCTTCCCACGCTATGCCGATTCTTCCTTTTGTGCAGCTTAGTTAGGAACTTTGCCATATAAGGAAGGATATCTTCATCTAAGAAAAAAATCCAGGAGTGGAGCAGGAGAGTGGATTGAGATTTGACTGAGTTTTGTATTTATCCATATTGACTCACTGATGGTTAATGCATTGAAAAATAAGCCTGTGCTTATTAAATAATCAAAATATCTAGGGGCACTCATCTAAACTAAGATTCTTATATTTTATAGCCAAAATGTTTATGTGAATTCATCACTTTATATGGGAGACTAGACACTATATACTTGTTTTCTGTGACTCTCTTATAATGAGGTGTCACTTTTCATTGTTCCATATAATTTTTTAATAAAATATACTATGGAACTGAAAGATTAATATATCCCAAATGGTTCAGTTGATCTGGCTGTTTTATATATATTGTACTCCTTGTCCAAGTTGTGTAAAAATCCTTCACTTTTTAAAAATCTTGCCTCGTTTTAGGAGCCAGTTACTCTAAAACCTCTGACCTCAGTTTTGATACTATCATCATCTGAAAGACAGGTTTAATGCCAACCTCTAGGTAGGGTGGTGTATATCCAGGTTTGTCTATAAGAGTCCTGGTTTTTATCTGCTATCCCATTGTAATTAATGAGTGCCTCCTTTTATTCTCAAAGAGTCAAGTTTTGGATAGTGAAATATATGGTTATCCTACCTACAGTGGATGTAAAATATGCTAGAGAAGGAATTTTCCTACTCCAACTTTAAAGCAAATCTCAGCATTTTTTTTCCTGTTTGAGCTGTCTGCCCCTTTCTGTTTTCAATGTCTTAAGAGTTTTACCTCTTCCCTTCCTAGATTCATTGAAACTGATTTTTCTTGCAAACTCCATTCTACTCAAAACTCAATATTTGACTTGATTAAACTAGGATATCTGCCAAGTCCACTTTCATTTTGGTTTCAACTGACTATCCTTTTATAGAGTGTGAATAGATCTTTTAGGCTTAAAATGATTAGGTTATCAAGAGGAATTTGATGAAGGGTTTGTGCTTTGCAGGGAGAAAAACATATAGTTCCGTAGAAACAATGCAAATACAATTGTTTGTGTGTTGGGTCTCAAATCTGAACACGCTTATACCTAGAAAAACCTAAACAGTTCTTCCTAAGGAATCTTTTAAGATCCTGCCAAATTATATTCCAATCTCTTCAAGCCTAATCATCCAAGTTTAAAAATCTATGATCTCCTAAAAGGGACAGAAAATTTAGTGTAAAGAATATGGGCTTTGTGGCCACATGGACATGATTTCAAATTCTGCTATCACTCTTTCAAGCTGCGTGCCTCAGCTTCCTATTCTGTAAATGGAGAGAACTTATGAAAAGTGTCTTTTATGTAATGAGGATTTACTACATTTTCATGCAATTCTAATACTGTATACATTTTTCTGTAATGATTTTATGGAAATTTTGGAAGTAAGTTTGCCTTTCCTACATCTCCTACCTATGGAACAATTTAAATATCTTTTGAGGCCATCTCTATCTTTCTATCCCTACTGCCTAATTCCAGACCATCATGATGTCTTAACTGGATAAAGAAAGATCCTCTTAAGTAGTCCTTTAGATCACTTTTTCCTAAATTCTTTCTCCACTTAATATTCTAAAAGCAAAATATCCCATGTTTAAAATCCTTCTGTAGCTACCCATTGTCTTCAGGATAAAACCCCAATTCCTGACTCTGGCTTTTGCCTATATTTCTTCCTGCATATTTTATCTATTAGTCTGTCATTCATTCTACATTCCATCTCTGTAGAACTACTTGAAGTGGCCCAAGTATGTCCTGTCTCCTGCCTGGAATGTTAGTCCTTTTCCTTTCCTTCTGCATTCAAAATGTGCTTTGGTTTCATCTCCTCAAGGAAGCCTTCTTCGGTCACTTCCCTTCTTGATTCCATGCTACTCTAATGTGCTCTCCTATAATTTTATACTGATTTCCCAAGTGTGTAGACTTCTTCCACCTCCAAAAGGTAAATCTCTCCCCATACTGGATTTCGTATTTTTCTTTATACTCAAACATTGCACATTATATGAACTCAATAAATGTGGGCTTCAATAAATTGAAGGAAGGAAAGAAGGGAAGAGAGGAAGAAAGGAGGGGATGAAAGAAGAAACTTACACCTTATATTCCTAGGAAATTTTGTATTCTGGATAAAGAAATATTATTATCCCATGATATAGCAAGGAATAATTATACAGCTCTCATGACCGAGCACAAGGCCCTGTCTATAGAAGGCAATCAAAAACTATTTGCAGCTTTGATTTATTGACTAAATAAATGGTACCTATGTACTTAAATTAATATTTAATCAGTACCATAAGAGAAGGGTACTTTTTTCCATAGCAATTTAAAATGATGTTATTTGCCACTGAGTGGTAACGGTGTTCAAGCAAGAAATTTCCTCTACCAGGGTGTCCTAGGGGGATAGATGCTGTGGTGCCTGGGAAGAATCATTCTCTTTCAAACAAAGGATCGCCGTCTCTTTGCCTGCCATCACAAAACACCTTTCTGATGTGACTGGACCCAGAGTGTGTTTAGCCAGTCACATCACCCACAATACATCTGAGTCCCAGGACCCAGAAAGGCTGACTCACTAAAACAGGTAATTAGGAAGCAGTAGGACATGAGACAGGAGAGGAAATCTAATTTACAGCTCACTGGAGAGCTCTGAATCAGTGTGGAGGAGAACTGAGATGGGAGATGAAATTATCTGTGAGCTCACCTCTCTAAAATTATTTAGTCTTCCCCCTTTTCATTTAAAAAACATATGTTGTAAATGCAAGGATTTAACTTCTGCTCCTGAAGAGTTGGCAGCTGAGAGCAGTTTCTTGAAACCACCTGAAAAGGATAGAATTAGGATATCTGCTATTTTAATAAGTGCAATTACTGTAGAGTTCAGGAGAAAAAGGAGATATCTGGAAGCTCTTAGGACCTTCCAGCAAAAAAAAACCCATACCTAGTTAGGTGCATATATCCATGAAGGATATTCTGGCAAGTCAAGGAGACATTCTGGCCTTTGTGTTAAGAAAATTCAAGGGTTTAAAGGCCCCTTGTATAGATACAACTACATGCCTAGAGCCCAACAGGGGCTCTTTCTTTATTTCCGGGATGCCTAGCTTCTGAGCCACAAGATTTGCAGGGTTCTGTCAGTTGTAAAGGTGGATTAGTCTTTGCCCTCACGCTTATGGACTTGGGTTAGATGATTGTTGACTGAAGAGTAGTAACCCAGGCAGGAATATAAATAATACATTCAAGAAATATTTATCAAAGACCTATATTATAGTTGATACTGTTCAAACACTGAGAATAATGAGGTTTTAAAAGCCTAAATCTTATGTTTCTGATCTTATTTATAACTTCTGATACAATTCTGATGGTATAAAACTTATTCTAGAGGACATAAAGTAAACATATTTAAACTAACTAATGAAATTAATGAATAAGTAAAAAAGAACCAAAGACAATTTTGGATAGTGGTAAGTGCTATAAAGAAAAACCGAAATAGGGAAATGAGGTAGAGAGAGTAAGTGTATGTGGTGGGGAAGATGGTGAGCCAGAGTGGTCAGGAAATTCTTTTTCTGGGGAGGAAGGATTTTTGTTGTTGTTGTTGTTCTTTTTTTTTTTTTTTTTTTTTTTGGCATTTATTGTTTGTGGGTCATGCTCTTTTTTTTTTTTTTTTTTACATCTTTACTGGAGTATAATTGCTTTACAATGGTGTGTTAGTTTCTGCTTTATAACAAAGTGAATCAGTTATACATATACATATGTTCCCATATCTCTTCCCTCTTGTGTCTCTCTCCCTCCCACCCTCCTTATCCCACCCTCTAGGTGGTCACAAAGCACCGAGCTGATCTCCCTGGGCTATGTGGCTGCTTCCCACTAGCTATCTACCTTACGTTTGGTAGCGTATATATGTCCATGCCTCTCTCTCGCTTTGTCACAGCTCACCCTTCCCCCTCCCCATATCCTCAAGTCTATTCTCTAGTAGGTCTGTGTCTTTATTCCTGTCTTACCCCTAGGTTCTTCATGACATTTTTTTCCCTTAAATTCCATATATATGTGTTAGCATATGGTATTTGCCTTTCTCTTTCAGACTTACTTCACTCTGTATGACAGACTCTAGGTCTCTCCACCTCATTACAAATAGCTCAATGTCATTTCTTTTTATGGCTGAGTAATATTCCATTATTATGGAATACTGGAGTAATATTCCAGTATACATGTGCCACATCTTCTTTATCCATTCATCCAATCATGGACACTTAGGTTGTTTCCATCTCCGGGCTATAGTAAATAGAGCTGCAATGAACATTTTGGTACGTGCCTCTTTTTGAATTATGGTTTTCTCAGGGTATATGCCCAGTAGGGTTGCTTGGTCATATGGTAGTTCTATTTGTAGTTTTTTAAGGAACCTCCATACTGTTCTCCACAGTGGCTGTATCAATTTACATTCCCACCAACAGTGCAAGAGTGTTCCCTTTTCTCCACACCCACTCCAGCATTTATTGTTTGTAGATTTTTTTTATGATGGCCATTCTGACTGGTGTGAGATGATATCACACTGTAGTTTTGATTTGCATTTCTATAATGTTTAATGATGTTGAGCATTCTTTCATGTGTTTGTTGGCAGTCGGCGTATCTTCTTTGGAGAAATGTCTTTTTAGGTCTTCTGCCCATTTTTGGATTGGGTTGTTTGGTTTTTTGTTATTGAGCTGCATGAGCTGCTTGTAAAGTTTGGAGATTAATCCTTTGCCAGTTGTTTCATTTGAAAATACTTTCTCCCATTCTGAGGGTTGTCTTTTGGTCTTGTTTAAGGTTTCCTTTGCTGTGCAAAAGCTTTGAAGTTTCATTAGGTCCCATTTATTTTTGATTTTATTTCCATTCCTCTAGGAGGTGGGTCAAAAAGGATCTTGCTGTGATTTATGTCATAGAGTGTTCTGCCTATGTTTTCCTCTAAGAGTTTGATAGTTTCTGGCCTTACATTTAGGTCTTTAATCCATTTTGAGCTTATTTTTCTGTATGGTGTTAGGGAGTGATCTAATCTCATCCTTTTACATGTACCTGTCCAGTTTTCCCAGCACTACTTATTGAAGAGGCTGTCCTTTCTCCACTGTACATTCCTGCCTCCTTTATCAAAGATAAGGTGAACATATGTGCATGGATTTATCTCTGGGCTTTCTATTCTGTTCCATTGATCTATCTATCTGTTTTTGTGCCAGTACCATACCGTCTTGTTTACTGTAGCTTTGTAGTATAGTCTGAAGTCAAGGAGCCTGATTCCTCCAGCTCCGTTTTTTGTTCTCAAGATTGCTTTGGCTATTTGGGGTCTTTTGTGTTTCCATACAAATTGTGAAATTTTTTGTTCTACTTCTGTGAAAAATGCCAGGGGTAGTTTGATAGGGATTGCATTGAATCTGTAGATTGCTTTGGGTAGTAGAGTCATTTTCACAATGTTGATTCTTCCAATCCAAGAACATGGTATATCTCTCCATCTATTTGTATCATCTTTAATTTCTTTCATCAGTGTCTTATAATTTTCTGCATACAGGTCTTTTGTCTCCTTAGGTAGGTTTATTCCCAGACATTTTATTCTTTTTGTTGCAATGGTAAATGGGAGTGTTTTCTTGATTTAATTTTCAGATTTTTCATCATTAATGTACAGGAATGCCAGAGATTTCTGTGCATTAATTTTATATCCTGCTACTTTACCAAATTCATTGATTAGCTCTAGTAGTTTTCTGGTAGCATCTTTAGGATTCTCTATGTATAGTATCATGTCATCTGCAAACAGTGACAGCTTTACTTCTTCTTTTCCAATTTGGATTCCTTTTATTTCCTTTTCTTCTCTGATTGCTGTGGCTAATATTTCCAAAACTATGTTGAATAAGAGTGGTGAGAGTGGGCAACCTTGTCTTGTTCCTGATCTTAGTGGAAATGCTTTCAGTTTTTCACCATTGAGGATGTTGGCTGTGGGTTTGTCATATATGGCCTTTATTACGTTGAGGAAAGTTCCCTCTATGCCTACTTTCTGCAGGGTTTTTATCATAAATGGGTGTTGAATTTTGTCGAAAACTTTCTCTGCATCTATTGAGATGATCATATGGTTTTTCTCCTTCAATTTGTTAATATCGTGTATCATGTTGATTGATTTGCGTACATTGAAGAATCCTTGAATTCCTGGAATAAACCCCACTTGATCATGGTGTATGATCTGTTTAATGTGCTGTTGGATTCTGTTTGCTAGTATTGTGTTGAGGATTTTTGCATCTATGTTCATCAGTGATATTGGGCTGTAGCTTTCTTTCTTTGTGATATCCTTGTCTGGTTTTGGTATCAGGGTGATGGTGGCCTCATAGAATGGCTTTGGGAGTGTTCCTCCCTCTGCTATATTTTGGAAGAGTTTGAGAAGGGTATATGTTAGCTCTTCTCTAAACATTTGATAGAATTTGCCTGTGAAGCCATCTGGTCCTGGACTTTTGTTTGTTGGAAGATTTTTAATCACAGTTTCAATTTCAGTGCTTGTGATTGGTCTGTTCAGATTTTCTATTTCTTCCTGATTCAGTCTTGGCAGGTTGTGCATTTCTAAGAATTTGTCCATTTCTTCCAGGTTGTCCATTTTATTGGCATAGAGTTGCTTGTAGTAATCTCTCATGATCTTTTGTATTTCTGTAGTGTCATTTGTTACTTCTCCTTTTTCATTTCTAATTCTATTGATTTGAGTCTTCTCCCGTTTTTCTTGATGAGTCTGGCTAATGGTTTATCAATTTTTTTATCTTCTCAAAGAACCAGCTTTCAGTTTTATTGATCTTTGCTATCATTTCCTTCATTTCTTTTTCATTTATTTCTGATATGAGTTTTATGATTTCTTTCCTTCTGCTAACTTTGGGGGTTTTTTGTTCTTCTTTCTCTAATTGCTTTAGGTGCAAGGTTAGGTTGTTTATTCAAGATGTTTCCTGTTTCTTAAAATAGGATTGTATTGCTATAAACTTCCATCATAGAACTGCTTTTGTGCATCCCATAGATTTTGGGTCGTCGTGTCTCCATTGTCATTTGTTTCTATGTATTTTTTGATTTCCTCTTTGACGTCTTCAGTGATCACTTCGTTATTAAGTCGTGTATTGTTTAGCCTCCATGTGTTTGTATTTTTTACAGATCTTTTCCTGTAATTGATATCTAGTCTCATAGCGTTGTGGTCGGAAAAGATACTTGATACAATTTTGATTTTCTTAAATATACCAAGGCTTGATTTGTGACCCAAGATATGATCTATCCTGGAGAATGTTCCATGAGCACTTGAGAAAAATGTGTATTCTGTTGTTTTTGGATGGAATGTCCTATAAATATCAATTAAGTCCATCTTGTTTAATGTATCATTTAAAGCTTGTGTTTCCTTATTTATTTTCATTTTGGATGATCTGTCCATTGGTGAAAGTGGGCTGTTAAAGTCCCCTACTATGAATGTGTTACTGTCGATTTCCCCTTTTATGGCTGTTAGTATTCGCCTTATGTATTGAGGTGCTCCTATGTTGGGTGCATAAATATTTACAACTGTTAAATCTTCTTCTTGGATCGATCCCTTGATCATTATGTAGTATTCTTCTTTGTCTCTTCTAATAGTCTTTATTTTAAAGTCTACTTTGTCTGATATGAGAATTGCTACTCCAGCTTTCTTTTGGTTTCCATTTGCATGAAATATCTTTTTCCATCCCCTTACTTTCAGTCTGTATGTGTCTCTAGGTCTGAAGTGGGTCTCTTGTAGACAGCAAATATATGGGTCTTGTTTTTATATCCATTCAGCCAATCTGTGTCTTTTGCTGGGAGCATTTAGTCCATTTACATTTAAGATAATTATCAATATGTATATTCCTATTCCCATTTTCTTAATTGTTTTGGGTTCATTATTGTAGGTCTTTTCCTTCTCTTGTGTTTCTTGCCTAGAGAAGTTCCTTTCGCAGTTGTTGTAAAGCTGGTTTGGAGGTGCTGAACTCTCTCAGCTTTTGCTTGTCTGTAAAGGTTTTAATTTCTCCATCAAATCTGAATGAGATCCTTGCTGGGTAGAGTAATCTTGGTTGCAGGTTCTTCTCCTTCATCACTTTAAATATGTCCTGCCAGTCCCTTCTGGCTTGCAGAGTTTCTGCTGAAAGATCAGCTCTTAACCTTATGGCGATTCCCTTGTGTGTTATTTGTTGTTTTTCCCTTGCTGCTTTTAATATGTTTTCTTTGTATTTAATTTTTGACAGTTTGATTAATATGTGTCATGGCGTATTTCTCCTTGGATTTATCCTGTATGGGACTCTCTGTGCTTCCTGGACTTGATTGACTATTTCCTTTCCCATATTAGGGAAGTTTTCAACTGTAATCTCTTCAAATATTTTCTCAGTACCTTTCTTTTTCTCTTCTTCTTCTGGAACCCGTATAATTCAAATGTTGGTGTGTTTAATGTTGTCCCAGAGGTCTCTGAGACTGTCCTCAGTTCTTTTCATTCTTTTTTCTTTATTCTGCTCTGCAGTAGTTATTTCCACTATTTTATCTTCCAGGTCACTATTCGTTCTTCTGCCTCAGTTATTCTGCTATTGATCCCATCTAGAGTATTTTTGTTTTTTTTTTATTTTGCCATACGCTGGCCTCTCACTGCTGTGGCCTCCCCCGTTGCGGAGCACAGGCTCCGGATGTGCAGGCTCAGTGGCCATGGCTCACGGGCCCAGCCTCTCCGCGGCATGTGGGATCCTCCCGGACTGGGGCACAATCCCGCGTCCCCTGCGTCGTCAGGCAGACTCCCAACCACTCCGCCGCCAGGGAATCCCTAGAGTATTTTTAATTTCATTTATTGTGTTGTTCATCATTGTTTGTTTCATCTTTAGCTCTTCTAGGTCGTTGTTAAATGTTTCTTGCATTTTCTCTATTCTATTTCCAAGATTTTGGATCATCTTTACTATCATTATTCTGAATTCTTTTTCAGGTAGACTGTCTAGTTCTTCTTCATTTGTTAGGTCTAGTGGGTTTTTATCTTGCTCCTTCATCTTCTGTGTGTTTTCCTGTCTTCTCATTTTGCTTATATTACTGTTTTGGGTCTCCTTTTTGCAGGCTGCACGTTCGTAGTTCCCATTGTTTTTGTTGTCTGTCCCCAGTGGCTAAGGTTGGTTCAGTGGGTTGTGTAGGCTTCCTGGTGGAGGGGACTAGTGCCTGCGTTCTGGTGGATGAGGCTGGATCTTATCTTTCTGGTGGGCAGGTCCACGTGTGGTGTTGTGTTTTGGGGTGTCTGTGGACTTATTATGATTTTAGGCAGCCTCTCTGCTAATGGGTGGGGTTGTGTCCCTGTCTTGCTAGTTGTTTGGCATAGCGTGTCCAGCACTGTAGCTTGCTGGTCGTTGAGTTAAGCTGGGGGCTGCTGTTGAGATGGAGATCTCTGGGAGATTTTCGCTGTTTGATATTATGTGTAGCTGGGAGGTCTCTTGTGGACCAGTGTCCTGAAGTTGGCTCTCCCACCTCAGAGGCACAGCACTGACTGCTGGTTGCAGCACCAAGAGCCTTTCATCCACACGGCTCAAAATAAAAGGGAGACAAAGTAGAAAGAAAGAATTAGTAGAACAAGAAAGAAAGAAAGAAAGAAAGGAGGGAGGGAGGGAGGAAGGAAGGAGGGAAGGAAGGAAAAAAGAAAGAAAGAAGATAAAGTAAAAAAAAGTAAGATAAAATACAATAAAGTTATTGAAATAAAAAATAATTATTAAGAAAAAAATTTAAAAAAACACAAAAGAACGGACGGATAGAACCCTAAGACAAATGGTGGAAGCAAAGCTATACAGACAAAATCTCACACAGAAGCATATACATACACACTCACAAAAAGAGGAGAAGGGGCAAAAATAATAAATTCTGCTCTCAAAGTCCACCGCCTCAATTTGGGATGATTCGTTGTCTAAAGGAGGGAAGGAAGGAAAGAAAGAAAGAAAGAAGATAAAGTAAAATAAAATAAAATAATTAAAATAAAAAAATTATTAAAATAAAACAAGAAAACGGACGGATAGAACCCTAGGACAAATGGTGGAAGCAAAGCTATACAGATAAAATCTCACACAGAGGCATAGACACACACACTCACAAAAAGAGGAAAAGGGGAAACAATCATAAATATTGCTCTCAAAGTCCACCTCCTTAATTTGGGATGATTCGTTGTCTATTCATGTATTCCACAGATGCATGGTACATCAAGTTGATTGTGGAGCTTTAATCCGCTGCTCCTGAGGCTGCTGGGAAAGATTTCCCTTTCTCTTCTTTGTTCTCACAGCTCCCGGGGTTCAGCTTCGGATTTGGCCCCGCCTCTGCGTCGCCAGAGACCGTCTGTTCTTCGCTCAGACAGGACGGGGTTAAAGGAGCCGCTGATTCGGGGCCTATGGCTCACTCAGGCTGGGGGGAGGGAGGGGCACGGAGTGCGGGGCGGGCCTGCGGCGGCAGAGGCCCGCATGACGTTGCACCAGCCTGAGGCGCGCCGTGTGTTCTCCCGGGGAAGTTGTCCCTGGATCCCGGGACCCTGGCAGTGGAGGGCTGCACAGGCTCCCCGGAAGGGGGGTGTGGAGAGTGAGCTGTGCTCGCACACAGGCTTTCTTGGTGGCGGCAGCAGCAGCCTTAGCGTCTCATGCCCGTCTCTGGGGTCCGCGCTTTTAGCCGCGGCTCGCGCCCGTCTCTGGAGCTCCTTTAAGCAACGCTCTTAATCCCCTCTCCTCGCGTATCAGGAAACAAAGAGGTAAGAAAAAGTCTCTTGCCTCTTTGGCAAGTCCAGGCTTTTCCCCGGACTGCCTCCCGGCTAGCCGTGGGGCACTATCCCCCTGCAGGCTGTGTTCACGCCGCCAACCCCAGTCCTCTCCCTGCGCTCCGACTGAAGCCCGAGCCTCAGCTCCCAGCCCCGCCCGCCCCGGCAGGTGACCAGACAAGCCTCTCAGGCTGGTGAGTGCTGGTCAGCACTGATCCCCTGTGCGGGAATCTCTCCGCTTTGCCCTCCGCACCCCTGTGGCTGTGCTCTCCTCCGCAGCTCAAAGCTTTCCCCCTCCACCACCCGCAGTCTCCGCCCGCGAAGGGGCTTCCTAGTGTGTGGAATCCTTTCCTCCTTCACAGCTCCCTCCCACTTGTGCAGGTACCGTCCCTATTCTTTTGTCTCTGTTTATTCTTTTTTCTTTTGCCCTACCCAGGTACGTGGGGGGTTTCTTGCCTTTTGGGAGGTCTGTGGTCTTCTGCCAGCGTTCAGTAGGTGTTCTGTAGGAGTTGTTCCACGTGTGGATGTATTTCTGGTGTATCTGTGGGGAGGAAGGTGATCTCCACGTCTTACTCTTCCGCCATCTTCCTGGAAGCTGAGAGGAAGCATTTGAGATGAGCTTTGAGTGCTGAGAAGGGGGATAGTTCTGTGAAGATATGAGGGAGGAACATGCTAGACAGATGGAACAACAGGTTAGGAAAGCAGCAGGAAAGATAAACAGGGGCGAAATGATGAAGAGCCTAGGAGGCTATAGTTAGGCATTTGGATTTATACGAAGGGCAGTGGGAAACTTATAGGGATGAAACAGGGAATGATGGGAAACTATTGGACCCTATGAACCAGGGGATAATGGGAAACCATTGGAAGGGATGAAGGAGAGTAATGATGGAAAACCATTGGATGATATGTAGCAGGGAATGATAGAAACCAGCAGAGGAGAGGAAGAGGGGAATAATTACTCTGGCTGCTGCTAGGAGACTGGATTGTGAGAGGAAATGGGCAACCAAGTAAGCATGTGCTGGAATTGGTTTAAGAAGGTTAATGCTTGAGATTTTTTATGTGCATCAGTCCCCTGGGCCTGTTAAAAACTTCCATGTATGAAAACTTCTCCCAAGCATAGAATAATCTAATAACTGTTCATGCATTCACTTCCCTTCACTGCTATCACAAAACTGCTCTCTGGGATTCTTTAGTACAAGCTTTCTTCTTACGTTACTGTAAACCTGAAAAGGAGGAGGAGATCAAGAGTTAGAGAATTCCGACTGCCTTGTCTGTGTTAATACAGTCTGCCCTGGAGTTCACCTCTGCCGTAAGTACTTCTCCCATCAGTGGAATTCAACTCCACAGATTCCGTCTTCATAACACAGTGACTCTTCCCCTCTAAACTACCTTAGTATTCTGAAATTCAGAGCATGCCCAGTGTAGGGCAACCTGGAGTATGTCCAAGGGTCCTAAATATAAAGGGACAAAAAAGTTTTAAATGGTCATATATCACTGTGCTATTTTAGATCGTGCTGAATTTCACATATTAACAGCGCTTGCTTCCCTCCCAATTCGTAGAAAGGAACCATGTCATGAATTACAAAGTAAGTTTGAGGGCCAATTTCCTGTTGCTTGCACTGGTCACCAAAATTGCTGGTTCTTTCTTTGCTTAACCTATTTTGAGAGACTTTGGTTCCTGAAGTCAATACCTATAATCTATTGTCTGTGGCTCAGCCCACTTCTGTTCTAAACAACCTGCTGGTATGTGACTTCTCTCTACACCTTTTTTCCTGAGTCCGCTCAACAACCCTGAATCCATCTAAATCTCTGTGTGTCTCCTCACAGCCTACTTCTCTTTCAAAGTTTTACTCACGCTTCCTTTCTGCCTTTTCTAACAGACAACAGGCAAAATGTTCAAATCAAAAAAGAAATAAAAGGAAAATATGGAAAACTTTTAGTAAGCCCAAGAAATACATATCAGTGTGTCAAACTTGTCATATTTGACATATTAGTGTTACGTATAAATGTAGATTAGATGTTAATGTCTGTGGAATTTCCCTTTGCATAGAGCACAATCAGACAGTTCAGAATAAAAGGAGAATAGGATTGTGCCATTGTGTCAAGAAGCACTTGGTTTTACGAGATTTCTCTCTCAGCATTTACGTGTTCTGAATATGAATTGCTTATTCGTCAGTGTTGTAAAAATGATACTGTATGCATTAATTACTCAGCATTTTGGAAAACATGTTTCAAAAAATCTAATCCAATTTTCATTTTAAAAAGTATACTTTTATAATTATTTGGTCATGTATAATAAATAATAGTCAAGAATAAACTTGTATGTGTGGTAAAAATTTTTCTGACAAATTTGAAGTGGAGATTTTTGGTAATAGTAATGTGTTTCCCATTCGAGAGCCATGTAACAATACCACTGATACTGGGTAGAAATACTGAACACCTGTCACAGGTCCATCCCTTTCAGAAGTAGTTCTCTGTAAGCACTAAGGGATGTTCACATCCCCTGAAAAATGGCAACTCCTGAGTCATAAAAATATTCTGGAAAATCATCAGTGGAAAGATTATTTCCTAAGTATAAAAGAAATTAGGCATTATAGAGAGACTTTCACTCTTAAGGATTTTAAAGTGGAGGGAAATTTTTTTTTCTGAGGACAGATTGTTCTCACACTGTAATTGTGTTACTCATCCTGCCAGCTCATTTGGGTATTATACAAGGATACAGAGGAAAAAGCTAAACCATTTCCCCTCAGGTACACTAGCGTAGTAGAAAAAGCATTGAATTGGGAATTGTGAAACCTGGTAACTATTCTTAGCTGGCACGAATGAGCTATGTGAGTGACCTTGCACAAATCATGTTTTCTCTGGGCATCAGTTTCATTATTTATAAAATGAGGGCATTGGATTAAATTATATTTAAGATCCTGTTGTGCTTTCTACGCTTCTCATTTTTAATTCTCCTTTTCTTTTTAAAAAAAATTTTTGTCTTTTTTCTGAATGCTCAAATACTACATTATTTAAGGTATATTTCCTGGCAGTTTTTTTTTTTTTTTTTTTTTTTTTTTCTTCCCTCCTAGTCTCTTTCTTCAATATATGGGATAGGAGGATACTGACTAAGTCTGAGGGGAAGGAGGAGGAATAAAATTAGCTACAGGAAGGGTTTATATCCCCCTCTACAAGAAAACTTAACTACAGCTACCACCGCTTTGAAAGGAATGGTTTATGTCCAAACAGCATTTTCCAGACAAGCTCTGTACTTTTTTGCCAACAGAATTAACTTTAAACTGAAGTCAGTAGACAGTTAAACAAGAGTCGGCACTGGAAACAGCTGTGAGTAGACAAGACCAGTTACTTATAAGGTACTGTTTTTTACTCACTGAAATCTCCTTCAGGGTTCATTTGTTTCGGGCACAAGTATTCTGTGGTCATTTGACCTTTTTCTCCCACTTTGCCTCTATTCTGAGAGAAAACACACTCTAAAATATCTTAGCTCTTTAGCTCTTTAGTATTGTTTTGTAGCTGTTGGTGGTTGAAGCTGCTCAGATTTTGTTTAGTTTTGTTTTCAGGAACCTAATAATTGTTGTTATTTTATTTTGAAGCTTAGTTTAACTTTGTCCTTTGTTTCTTCTTGTCATGGGTGGTTTTTATGTTTTATTGTTCATATCAAATAAAGAGGGATATGCTTTAATATTACAGAATGCTCTTGACCTGGGGGGAGGGGGGGCAGAGATTGGTTAATGCATCATCAGCTTCAAGTATAAAACCTATATAGCCAATCAGATAAGAGGACCAGCACAGGGCAGCTCCAGGCACTTTGGCTCAGTCGAGGCTCCCTGACCTCATTACAGCTTGGTGGGTCTGACCTGGAAAACACAAGCTTTTGAATTGGGGTTTTATCTTTAGTTTGTTTCTATACTTGTTAATTTTAACCCTTCCTTCCCTTTACCCCCATTTATCTTTAAAAATTCTGGTAAGCCTGCTTTTTTTAAAATGAAGTTTATCTTGTTAAGCTCATCCACCTTAAAGGGACAACATTTCTAAGAGTGATGTTTGCCATAAGATTTTAAATCACTGAGCTATGGAGGGGCTTTCGGAGCAGAAGAAGAGGAATAGCCCACGTGGCAGTGGAGTGGACAGAAAAGACCCCTTGTACCACTGTCATCTGAGATGTCACTCTTTCCCCAGAGGCCTGGTTAACTAATATATAGTATTTGCTGCTGGTCAATAAAAGGAGTTCTCTATCTGTGGACTTTCCAGAAAGAAATCTTACAAGTCTACCACTGAAAACTCCAAAAGTTTTAGAAAGGATTTAGCCATTTTTGGAGAGTCATCTTTCTGAAATCCACTATATATTTTGCTATCTCTCTGGAGGAGACTAAATTCAATTTAATGTTTTCTGAATTGCTCGGTATTCTCGTCATGAATACACATAATGGAATTATTCTATAATATAATAATACTTGGGGGCTCTATTCTGTGGTGTGTAAGCCTATTCTTATGTCAAAAGGTCACATAATTACTATGCTTTTAAAACTTGTTATATTATTCTTATAGGACATTTTTTATGTGTGTGTCCACCATCCATATGGAAATGGGATTTCATTACCTACTGATGTGGACAGTTTGCATTCTCTAACAACTGTCTTCAGCCTCAACCATCCCTTTGTAATTATTATTTCATTTGTGCTGTGCACAAGGAAACCAGAAAACAAACAAGTTTATAAAAAATTATGGAAGGAATGAGAGACAATAACTTTATCTGAAGACCCCAAGAGAATCTTTTATGAGGAAAGTGTAGAACCAAAGTACGTAGACACAGTGACATCTATTTTAGGTGCTTAGGAGACTTGGTTTATGTCCAAGTTCTTAGTTGTGTTGTCATGGAAGTGGCTCTGGGATAACTACCTCATTCCTGCATCAAATACAGAAAGTGCTATTTGTTCTGCTTTTTTTTTAAAAAAAATTTACTTATTTTATTTATTTATTTTTGGCTGTACTGGGTCTCTGTTGCTGTGCACAGGCTTTCTCTAGTTATGGCGAGCAGGGGCTGCTCTTCGTTGTGGTGCACACACTTATCATTGCAGTGGCTTCTCTTGTTGTGGAGCACGGGCTCTAGGCGCACGGGCTTCAGTAGCTGTGGCTCACGGGCTTCAGTAGCTGAGGCTCACGGGCTCTAGAGCGCAGGCTCAGTAGTTGTGGCGCACGGGCTTAGTTGCTCCATGGCATGTGGGATCTTCCCGGACCAGGGCTCGAACCCATGTCCCCCGCATTGGCAGGCAGATTCTTAACCATTGCGCCACCAGGGAAGCCCTGTTCTGCTTTTTATACAGTTATTGGAGACATGTGTCAAGGAATCAGTGACTAGCCAAATCCCAAGGGGTCTATAATATTAATTAATATTAATCAAGTACTATGTATTCTATTTTAGTCCCATTCACACATATGCTATTCACATGCATGTATGACTCGGAAATAGCATAATACTGCTTTGTAGGAAAGAGAGAAAAGGAAAAAAAATCATCATCATCTAGTCTATGCAATTCTTCTGTGTGGTGATGATACTTTAGGGAAAAAAGAGGAATGCAAGGCTAATTGTCTCAATAATATCTTGGTTTCTTTAACTGCATCTTCTCTTGCAGCTTTTTTTTAAGCTGAAAATACTGTAAAGCATTGAATTTAGTAGCTGAATATATGTTTTCTTATCTTCCAATATTTTTTATGTTGTGCATTTCAGAGCAAAATGAATCACTGGTTTCTCAATGATCTTGATAATTCTATTCTACACAAGAAAAATATTAAAACTGGGTATATTAGACAGATACGTGAAGCTATAAGCTGAGTCCAGGGCAATTCTACATTCCAACTTTAATTAGAATCCACTGCTAATGACTTGATCATAGAGCTTTGTATAGAACTACATTGTGAGGCCTTTTGTATTGGAGGCCCTTTTTAAACTTAAGCTGTTTTTTTAAATACAGATTTCTCCTAGTCACCGTAGAATTGTTCTAGGTGTTAAAGCATCTTGTGGTGTATATGACAAAGTCTTTCTGTTTGAAACAATGAATTAAGGACTGCCTTTTGTCTGCAACAGTGAATTTAGGGTCTACATAAATTTAGAAACATTGTCTAAAAGATAGAGATTTTTCCCTCCCTCCTTCTTTCAGTTAAATGGCATGAGTTATTTTAAAATAAAATGATATTCTAATTGAAACATAACTCTTTAAATTTGAAAGTATACTATTGTTATTTTAAGTCAATATGATGAAGGTTTCCCTTACTTGACTATTTCAGGTTAATCAGAATTTAATTTTCACATTCATACCTAATTAGGAAATTTTATATATGATGCATATTTTGCATGAGAACTATATTACCACAACATCTAAACGTAAAATCCCTGAGGGCTTCCCTGGTGGCGCAGTGGTTGAGAGTCCGCCTGCCGATGCAGGGGACGCGGGTTCGTGCCCTGGTCCAGGGGGATTCCCCCATGCCGCAGAGCGGCTGGGCCCGTGAGCCATGGCCGCTGAGCCTGCGCATCCGGAGCCTGTGCTCTGCAACGGGAGAGGCCACAACAGTGAGAGGCCCTCGTACCGCAAAAAAAAAAAAAAAAAAAAAAAAAATCCCTGAAAACTTAATGCCATTAGGAATACACACTTGGGAAGACTTCTATTTAGAAAATGCTTTATCAAACTAGTAAAGGAAGAAAAAGCTAAAATAAATTAACACATGACAGTGTTCACTGATAATGCCTTGTAAGGATCCTTTTTAACATAACCTCGTGAGGATTCTCCAGAAGTCTCAGAAGCTAGCCCCTCATGAACTAGAATTCAGTGAGCAAGATGTATGTGTTCCAAGGGGCTGTCAAGCTTAATGCTGTAGGTTGTGAGCTAGGGAGAGAAGCTGTTGATATTTCCTAAATTGCTGAACAGAGAGATAATTGATTTGTTCCCATAAAAATCTGCATTTAGTTTATTTTCAATTACAACCTCTCAGGAAAGAAGAGATGCTCAAACTGACTGAACTACATCCTTATATATTGGCCTTTGTTTAATGTACTAAATTGGTACTTCTAGAGAATTTAAAAGGTGATGTGGTCAAAGACTAAGGTTCTTTTGGTATGTCTTAGTCATGCAATAAGTGTTTGTTGAATGAATATAACTTAAAACGGTATTAACAAATAACATGATACTAAAACCATATGTTTTACTTCATATTTTATTATTGGAGTATTTGTTATTTAGTTTACTGCTGGGTCATGCTAAAACATGAAAACTTCATTAGACAATGCCATTTAACAAATTAGGAAATTGCTGTTAGCACACAGTAATTTGGAACTGTACATTTCTATGAAGAAAAAGCATCAGGTGCCTATTGTCAAAAATAATTTAAAAAGCAGAGTTGGAGGACACGGAGGTTTCAGCCATTTTCCTTTACCCCTTTCCCGTTGCGGAGCACAGGCTCCGGACGCGCAGGCTCAGCGGCCATGGCTCACGGGCCCAGCCGCTCCGTGGCATGTGGGATCTTCCCGGACCAGGGCACGAACCGGTGTCCCCTACATCGGCAGGCGGACTCTCAACCACTGCGCCACCAGGGAAGCCCTACCCCTTTTTTGTTTGGTTTATTTTGCTGAAGGTACTGTGGGATTTATAATACATTTGCTACAGCAGATGTTGCTAGCATTTGATTGTATTAATATTATATATATATATATATTTTGTGGGGAGACAGTAGGAAATTAGAAGAATAAATAAATGTGTCTGAGTCTAAGACAATTTTACAAGCCAAATATTATTTTGGTGATCTTAAAATTTAAAAAAAAACTTTAAAGATTATATAAGTTAGAAAGATCTAGGCAAACACTGACATCTTTCCAAACTAACAAAAAATAATAGTAATTCTAAGGAGCAATTTTCATGTTTCTGTAGCTTCTATCTCCAACCTGCTTGCTTTTGAATATGTTTAATATCAAGCGTGTCTTCTGTGGTCCTTCTCTGCAACATGGTGCTAGTCCAGCAGGGAAGACGGCACTTATAGGTCCTCCTTCTCCACACATGAAAACATTGTAAGTAGAGTTGAATACAGTGGAAATGAAAACAACCTTCTTGTAAACCTCAAATGTAAAATGCCTTTCCCAACTCACAAGGGAGTTAACAATTATAATGGTTATAAAGAGAGTGACAAAATAAATTATTCTCACCAATTCCACTCTCTAGAAGATTAATTCCTATTGTGAGACTTCTTTCTGTATCTATGTACATAATACAGTACCAACATTTTGTTTCATCTTATTTTTACAAAATTGGCTTAACACTGCACATTTGATTTCCACCTATTTCATGTAACATTTTATTGGCAACTTTTTCTATATCATTCAGAACACTTTGGAAAATAGATAATTGACAAGTGTATAATATTCCATTCTATGACTATACCGTACATAATAGAATATGTGCCCCCATCTTTGGGAACCCATGTTGTTTCAGTGTGTTCTTTGATAAACAAAATAAGGATAAGCATTCATTTACATATGATTTTTGTTCATTTGATTATTTTAGAGCTGTAATGACTTAGAAATTAGCAAGTCCAAATCTCTCTTTTTACAGAGTAGGAGAACTAAGTCCGGAAATATTACTCATCTAGAATCCAGACTTCCAGCTTTCAGTCTAATTTCTATATTCATCCAGAAGAAGTAATGACTGGGCGATAAATTTATTCAGGGGCAAGAGGTGAAAGCATAATTTCCTTCTGTCTGAGTAAGAGGTCAACCATGTACCCTATTCTCTGAAAATCCTCAGGGAACGGAAGAGTTCTCATACTAAAGAAAGAACTCAAAATTCCATGCCAGAAGTCTTTATTACACAAGGGGTGATAAACATATAATAGCTATGGGAACATTTTTAAATAGCTGTCATTTCATTAATGAGTATTTGCTAAAGAATTTCCTGGGCCACTGGTGTTTATGGAACTTTTAAACAAAATATTTATGAAGATGAAACCAGGCCTTACTTCATAAATTATATCCTTTTACTTGCACCTTTGCTTTTCCTCAGGGTACAACCAATGTTCAAGCCTCTGCTACACTAAACAAATACACACTCAGCTTTCTCAACCAAGCTTTCTCTTCTTGGTGCCAAGAAGAATTTGCATTTTCTGCCTCTGCTTCCTCGCCTCCCTCTGACTCTATAACTCTTTGCAGTTTGGCATTTATTTCTATCACAATACTGAAAATTTCTCTCAGAGGTTGCTAATGATGGTTAATTAATGGTTAAATCCAACAGCTTCTTATCCTTGTGCCCACCTCTGCTTTTTCTACCATTTATACTATTTCCTCTTCTTGAAATATTTCTGTCGTGAGATGTTAGGGATCTTGTACTGGCCTGTACTTCCATTTCTTTTTTCTTCACTCTCTTCAGAGGGCTCCTGTCTTCTTCCCACCTCCTTGTGTGTTTGTTTTATTTCCCCCCATTATACTTTCTTCCTCAGAAGATTGCATCCAGTCTCACGGCTTCAACTTAAAGGCCAATCTAGAGATCTGGTCAGCAAGACCTCTTCTAATCCATACTTTATACAAGTTATAGTAAAGGTCCCCTTCCTCTGGATGCACAATGCTTTGACTTGGCAGGGAACTGGGCTGTATCTCAGCCCCAACTTGTCTGTACAACCTTACGTAGTTGCCCTGCTAGTCAGAGCCTCCTATACAATGCTGTCTCCAGCAATGGAGGTATTCCAGTGCTTCAAACTCCTTATCTTACCCCAGCTCAAACCAGCCCTTCATCTTTATCTCCTTCCTCACTTCCTATACAGTCAGGTGATGGTGATTATAGAATTAAAAAATGTGTATTCCCAGCATTTTTTCCTCTTCATTCTCATGGCCACCATCTTGCTCAGAATTTAATTATCTCCCTAATACTTTACCACTCCGGTCCATCTTCCACACTACTGGCAATTTAGAAGAGATATATATGTATATTCTCCCTCAATTTTTCAGTGAGTTCTTAGTAGAGGGTTAAGAGCAAGGGCTATGGAGCTGAATTTCAGGACTTGAGGCCCAGCCCTGGCACAATTTACAGGTATCATCCTATGCAAGTTACTTAATATTTCTAAGTTTTCATTTTCTCACATAAAATAAGGGTTCCAAAAATGGCTAACGTGCATAAGTTCTAGCTAGTGCTCTGTACACTTCCCTCACGTTCCTTCCTTCCTTCAATACTCAAAAGAGCAAATTTTATTATATTTACACTAAACATCCTTAAAAAGTGAAATCCAATTAATCTTTTTTTTTCCATTTTTTTTTCAATTAATCTTAAAGAAACTGTTTTATTCTTCATGAGTTCAATTTGGTTTTTTGAAGAAACCCACACTAAAGTTAAACCCAGATAATACCAATGATCTTAGCCCAATTGCAAGTGATGGTAAAACAAAGGTAAGTGGGTGTTGCATTTCATTTTGAGACAAAGGCATCTCCTGTCCCATTATTTTCTTTTAAGAAAGGAGAGCAAGAAAAGTTAAACAAAGTGGGTTTTTTTCTTTTTTAATAACTACGAACTACATGATGGAAATAAACACTTTTCTTTTATATTTATATGTGGTTTTCTTTATTCTTTACGACTCAACCTTATAGTCACAAAGCAAACAAGTGGAGTAGCCAGAAGTCTATCCTAGGTTTTTTGATAGTAGGCTCCCTGCCTCATTTGCATACTGCTTCTCTTTCTTTGAAGTTAAAATTCCATGCAGTGACATGGTCAAATTTGATCAGAAATACTCCAAAGTAATGATTAAGGGTTTTCAGATGTATGCCATGAATATTATTTCACTATAGTTTTAACCGCAAGCAATGAGTTAATTTAGTTTTTCCAAATTGATACATGTCTGTCACTTTGGATAGATAAACTGACCATTTGCCCTTGTATCCAATATGGGTTTTTTAAAAGCTATGCTAGTGTCTCCTTTAGTGCTTTCCCCCAGAGACTGCTAAGTTATTTCTGTCAGAGGACTTAGACTCTTTCTTAGCATCAAAGGGTTCTGTGGCTTATTTCATGTCCTTAATCAGCTCATTAATTACTTATAAATGGAAGTTGCCTAAATCATATAATAGGGAAGTTGGATGGGATCTTAAAGATCTTGTAATTGAGCCCCCCCCATATGTCAAATGACCAAAACAGTCCAAAGTAGGCTATGTGACTTATCCATGATCATAAAGCAAATCTAGAACATGTTTCCTCTATAAGAACATCTACCTTACAGTTATGCTGGCAACTTCTTGGAATATTAATTCATTGAACAGTCTCAACATTACATAGAATAAGCCTGAGTCTTCTCTCCTCCCTCTATCTTTCTGTGTCAGCAGGACTCGTTCACTCTAGTATGTATATTAGAGATCCATTCACAGGAACTGCTTTTTGGTAGAGAAAGCCTTCCAAGCACTTGACTTTAAACTTCTTTAACTCCTGAAATGGGAATTAGGGACATACATACCAACTAGAATAATGAAATATTTATGAATTATCCCCAAAGTGCAACTTCCAATGCTCCACAGTGCTCTCTGCAGTAAAGCTCTGTGTGTCAGAGATATACATGTACATTTCAAAATAGTATGAACATTATGTTATGGCAGTTTTATGATATGAAAACCTGTATTGCTTATGAACACACACAGAGATTGGAGGAAATGGCTCAGGATAACTAACTTGATAAGAGTGAATGTTTCCCTCCTGTCAGGTTTGTCCCCATCTCTGCCATCTTCTCATATGAACACCTGGAGTCAGCATCTCTGCAGCCTCCCCTTTGTGTTATTTGCCACACATAGGCGGTCTTTCAGCCTAGACCATAGTTCCTCAGTCTTGTCTTTCTAGAAATCACTACCTCTTCTTAGATGGTCTCCCTGATTCCATCCGTACCCTTTAATCCCACAGCACTCTGCTATGGCTTCCATTGCTTTGCACTTTAACTTCTTACTTACTGGTCTACTTCCCTAGCTCTGCTATACTCCGAGCTCCTGGAGGCCAGGGGCTTTGTCTTACAGGTTTTTTGACCAGTGTACAGTACAGTGCCTGACAGGCAGACGCCAAATTTAGGGGCCCGATATTACTCTAGTCTTGTTGTTACAAAGGTACATAAATCATGTGCAAGGTTTTCCCATATAATGATATGTTAAAGGATGGGCCAACCTGTCTCACTAGACATCTGGTTAGTCAACTGGAAAGTAAAAAGACACAGGCAAGAGAATATGAGCTTGCTTCTTTTTCCCTCTGGGTAGAATATTCCAGGTTTTTGCTCTCTATATATTTTATTTCATATTTAGTCAGATTTCATGATAAAGCAGATGAGCTTTTTTTTTTGCCACCTTCACTCATTTTGCCATTCAGGTTAGGGTTAGGGTTAGTTTTATTAAAATTTGTTTATTTTAGCTTCTTCACCATTTGTGAGAGTTTCGGCAATCCCTTTATATGATGGAGGCTTAGACTCAGTGCTGACATTCAAGAAGTAGTTTGAGATATTCATTCATGGTCTATCCCCTTATATTCGCTCAAATTCCATTTGTTTTTATTACAAATATTGCCTCAGGAAAGGGATAATTCAGAAAGAAATGTTTTGGATATTTTTGTTTGTAACAGCTTTTGAGTTTCAAAAAGCTAACTCCGTAAATCCTCAGGATCCAGTTTAAATTATAACAACAACAACAAAATAAAACAGATCCTTTATTCCATCCCCAAGATCAGATAATGATTCTCATGGTAGTGGGACCAAAGGGAAACATCAGAGGGAAGCAAAGGGACATTAGATGCTTGGACGATGGTGGGTTCCAAGTAAGGGCTCCATGTTCTGCCACCCTCTCTCCCACTCCCTGAGCCGGACACATGGGAGACAGACCTGAAAACCTGGATATGACTGGGGGAACGTAGAGGAATCTGTGAATCACTTCCTATATGAAGTGCATGAAGGTTATAAAATGAATCATTTTTTAGTGCTGCTCTGTGTGGTGCCAGGTCATTAGACATGAGTATCTAGGCAAACATATCCAAAACAGCCTCCCAGCTTATCCCCACGCCCTCAATGCAGCCAGGAGGAGAAGAGAAGGGGCAACATGAGAGTCAAGCCTGCAGAAGCCAGGAGCCAGGACAAAGAGGACTTAGTCCCTGGGCCTGTGGACTGAAGTCCAGGAACAGACCAGGAAGGTAGAAATCAGCATCTCAGAGATGTCCGTGTGTGCAGAGGATGATGACCACAGACCACTTTGCCACTCTCCCCCATCCCAGACATGGAACCCTAGATGTTTGCTCCCGAGAAAGTGAGGGCCCTGGATTAACCAAGATTAAGCTTCAGTCACTTGATAGTATAAAAGAATAAGAAGTTACACTTTATACACCTGACTTTGTAAACCAACATCCATTACTTCCTTCTACAGAGATCATTTTTTTTTAAACTTAAACCAATTACTTTTTTGTCTGTGTTGCTATAGAAAATGCTAGTGTGGAAGTAATGGTTTGTAATCTTATTACGCTATTCTTGTTTTTCTTTGAAGTGGGAGACATATCAAGGCCAGAAAGGCAAAGTGTAGGCTTTGACCTGTGTTGAGCTTGAGCGTAGAAGTGAGAGGACTAGGAAATGAAAAGAATAATCTTATAGGAGAATCTCTGCATGAGACAGCTTAATAGAGCTTCATATTTTAGTTTCCATTTCATCCAAATTCTGATCTCTAAGGACCAGAAACATCTGTTATCTTTCTATTCCTCACTGGTGTTCTCTTAAGTGATACGGAGCAAATGCTGAAATTTTGGTGATTTGCTCACGATTGTTGCCTGTCTAAAAGTGCCTTATAAACTGAGCCCATACTGGTAAATGAGTGATCCTTACCCAAGTTCTTAAAGCACAGCTAAGCTGCCCAAAAAGTAATATCTGCTCCAAGTCTAAGGGCTCCATACAGAAAGGAAAAAATCACTTACTGACTTTCTGAGGAGTTTACAGTTTACTCAAAGAATAAATACTGAATTTTCACTTGCAAGAACTTCCCCTATGAAGATCTAAGTCTTGAGGAGTTCTTAATTTAATGACGGGAGAATTTTCCAACTTCCGTGACCAGTGAAAATTTAGGTTTTCACTGGTCCTCTGGGACATCTACGGAATTTCTTGGCCAAAACTTGGTAACCTCCTATGTATGGCCCAGTTTCCTACTGCTTAGTGTGTTACCTTAGACAGAGAGGGGGGAATATGCAGAAGTAGACTTGTGTGCATGGGTGGGACCAGAGATTGTCACTCCATGTAAGTGCAGATGCAGGCTCTGAACAAAAATCTTTTCTGTGAGGCCAGACATGGCATCTGCCAGGTTTAACAACACTGGGGTATAATTTGGGGAAGCACTCAGCATCACAGATACAAAGATGTGGCAAATGAGGTCCAGTCCATCAGAGAGAGCAAGATAGCAGGCAGTCAAAGAACAGGTATACTAAACAGGTCAAGCAGGCTTTTGTTTTCAGGGAAATCAGTCAGCAGATTGGCTGGAGTTCATGGATAGGACTCTTCTTAAGGGTGAAATGGAAAGCAAGATGCAGGCTCATTGAGCACCTGAGTACTAGACACTAGATAGGAATTAACACACTAAAAAAAGCAAGAACTCAGGTTACAATAGGAGATCCCAAATCTGCGGGGCAGGGCTGAGCTATCAGTGAGTCAAATGGTAGTAGAGAGAAGTAAATTACAGGTATTGGTAATCCCAGAAAACCAGATATTCTGCAGGGCTATGCCTATTTCGGACTTCTGATATTCAGGGTAGACTACCAGAAAGACTTAGGGGATGGCACACACATTAGTGCCAGCCATTTCAGCTGTTGCTGGAGATTATGATAGCCCCCTTCCTGAAATGCAATGTTAAGGAGTCTTCAAAATCCCCTTGAGAAGTCCTATTAAAGTGCCATCCATATGATGCTTTCTCTTCCAAGACTACTAGATTCTTATATCCCCTTGCTTTAAGATCTAAGTAAGGATGTTTCCTTGTCTGAGTTTCTGGCCTGTCTTCCAATGCCCTGATTTTAAATATTTCTTTCTCTTGTCTTCTTTCAGTTACTCCCTGAGTGTTAGATTTTTGTAGCAGGTGAAAAAGTTACCTGAAGAACTTAGAAAGCAGATTTCTGGTCCTCTGCCCACATTGTCTGCTTCAGTTACTCTGGTATAGGGTCCTGAAATATGTATTTTAACAAAAAGCCCAGGTGATAATGATGCGGGTGGTCCATGGACCACACTTTGAAAAGCACTGCTTTAAGTTACCAAAATATCTTGGGAATTTTGACACATCATTAGCTATAGTACAGACCTCAGACTGCTTGTTGCTCCCCATGTAGCAGCACAAATCATTCCTTATCACACCATATATTTTGATTTTGGGTGATGAAGATGGTCCCCATAACAGTATCCTGGGCCAAAATATTGAGAGTTTTAGGATATAATTCAAAATTCAAGATAGATTGCATTTTGGCTGTCTTTAATTTTATTGTTATCTATAATTTAAAGGGCAATTTATTTTTATTGAAATTTAGATCTGTTCTGGGATATGAAAATGGTTTCAATTTATACCTAAAATATAAGATTATATCTTTTACTCTTCCCAGAGTGAGATATCTCTCTTTCTAGTTTATTAGAGAACTGTTCTTTCAACTGCAGGCATAAAGACAGCTGCAGACTCTTGGTATAAATTAAAAAGGAGTATTTGGGATATTTTCAGTGTCTCTTTCAGAATTGGAAGCTGGGCAACAAGCAGTCAACACATATGGGAAATATTTACATTGCCTGAGTGGGCTCAAGTTTGATGTAGCATAAATGGTATTTTCAAGAGCTCCAGTTCCCCAGATTTTCCATGGCTGCAGTATATGTCTTGTCTCTACTGAGAAATATGCTAGTCTAGGGAGTAACGAATAAGCATTCTTCCAGGCACTGTACTCATAGCCCTTTGTTTTTGGCCACGTTTAGTGTGACTGTTTCACGTATGATTTTGTTCTTCATGATCTGGATTGGAAAAAATGAAAACCTGGTCTAAAAATAAATATACCAGGCACTTAACCACTAATCAGTAAATATTTGTTATAACTAGGGTCTGTAAGATCCAAATAGCAGGCTCGTGCCACCTACTAAGAGTCCAGTGCTGGTCAAAATTCTGTTCTGTGTTTACCATTTTTAACCCAACAAGGAGGTAAAAGGAATCACAGAAAGGAAGGAATTGCATAAAGTAATGTATAAAGCAAATTGTCAAAAAAAAAAAAGAAAGTAGATAGAATTTGAACTAAATGTTCATATTTTGGGAATTCATGCAATCTTCTTAAAAATGTTTTGATAATGGCCTTATCAGAATTTTCAGTGTTTTAAATGCTGCTGCTGTAGCATATTCAGGTAAATCATAAAGGCATATTTGGGGGTAAAGATAGGAACCAATAATGTAATATATTGCTTTCTTCCAAAAATGGTTAGGATTTGAGAGGTAACCCCAGAAAAGAAATTATAGGTGTTAAAATACTGTCACAAATTGTGTTTGCCAAATATTTTCAGCTCTCTGTTCTCTGAGCAGAAGTGATGTGTAACTTTGTTTGGCCAATGAAAAATGAGCAGAAGTGATGTGTCTCACTTCCAGGTAGAAGTTTTAGGTGCCACTGTCCAGGTCACCGTGTGCCCTTCCTACTGCTCTGGGATTGTGGGAGCACATATTAGGGTCCTTGAATGAGTGTGATGAGCTGAGGCTCCTGCTGACCCACAATGGACAATAGTGTAAGTCAGAAATAATTTTTGTTATGGAACTGGTTGTTTGTGCAGCATCACTTAGCCTATCCTGACTAGTAAAGATATAGACATAGAGGCAAAAAAAACTAAAACAAAACAAAACGAAACATAAAACCCCAAAACCAAAACCAAACAAACAAAAATCCCTCTTCAAGTGTTTGTATAGAATATGGGATTTCCCAAGTAAAGAAATAGGTTATCAATAATGTACAATTGTGCATTGTAGGTCACTTAAGAGAGCTCTAGAGCCAGCCTGATGGGAAGAATTGTGCTTGTTCAATTTTGGAGTCAGGTCTGAATTTTAAGGAACTAAAAATTATATTAAAAAAGATTCGTGTTCATTGATATATGTATTAATGAGAAGTAACATACAATAAAACTGTCAACAATGATGATATTCGAAAATTAAGAATTGAAGTGAATGGGATAGAGATTCTACTTTTTCTTTCAAGAATTCAAACTTTTCTTTGAAAGAGCTTGAAACAATTTTATATTTAAAAGTACAAATATGGGAAAATTTACTGCCATTCCCCAATAAAAATCTAAAGCTTTAATAATTTTTTTTATAGTTCATTTTCTTTTTTTTTTTAACATCTTTATTGGGGTATAATTGCTTTACAATGGTGTGTTAGTTTCTGCTTTATAACAAAGTGAATCAGTTTTTAATAATTTTTAAAACTATGTTTTAGATAAAACATGGTGATCAGGATTAAGAAAATTCAGAATATGCTTGTCCTGAAAAAGCAACCAAAATCAAGGATTTAGAAGGAAATGTAGTATCATAATTTACCTGTATAAAAGCCAAGGCACATATGATCTACTCATAGCATACATTGCTTTGAAGAAACTTGCTCATTAACTGTAAATATAATTTTTAATTCCAGTAAAGTCTAAGTATGTTAGAGTATGTTCCAATTCTTGATTCACTGCATTATCTTTTAAAATTCTCTCATTTCTTGCAGTTTTCCCCAAAGTCTATCTGAACCCTCAGAATTTTTTTCCTGAAATCCAGCCCATGTCCCCTCCTTTTTCTTTTATCCTTTTAAAATCCTCTCTTCCTGCTTCAAGTAGTTTCTTTCCTTGATCTTCTCAGCTTTCTCTACCCATTACCCAAATTCTATAAAACTGAAGCCAAGAATGAAGCAGAGAGACTGAATATTCTTTGGAGGGAAAAAGGCCAAGAGTCAAAGACAGAAATGCTCTGTAGCAATCAAGAAGAAATAATATATGAAAAAATTATAATATACATTTTCCTTTTGTTTTTGTCCCTATGCTTGATGTAGTTATGAGGGTTAAACTTTCAAGGAACTAGCCTTTGCTTATCCTGGGAGCAGCCCACTGGTTATTTCTATAGAGACAAGCCTCTTTTAAATGCAGATATTGTGGTTTTCCCCTAAAAGGAGCTGGAACTAATAAAAGGATAAACTATATGCTCCAGCCCAGCCCGCTATGGAGTACACACCTTAATGGTATTTTGAAAGGTATTATGACAATTTATGGATAATGTTCCAAAATGCTAATCACTCAGAAAACATTTCCGGTATGTCTTTCCTCCCAGCATCATCCCTGTTTGGCTTTATTTTCATAGGAAATATCCGATCTCGAAGAGCTACTATATTTCCTATTTCAGAAATCCAAATCATCAAGCTGATTTATGACAGTACAGTTTGAAGCTCTGTCAGACCTCATTGTCATGCACCACTGAAGTACATCAACAAATTGCACCCATCAACTAATATTTGGACTTGTTTAACTCCCTGTCATTATTTAATTAGGCTCAAAAATGTCACTGTAGGCAAAGAACTCACTGTTTTTCTGTACTTAAGAAATTCTTGTTGAAATGGAGGAATATTTTTTCCTGGCCCCATAAATTAGAGACAGTAAGATAAATAGAGAGTTGACAGATATACAAGAAGCAAAGTTAGCTCCCAGTTATATAACACCAATAAATTATTAAAGAATGAAATTTTGTCTTAGCTGGAGGTCATAAATGTTTCAGCCTACACTATTCACTACCCTCTACATCTATGAACAAGAAGTAGTACAGAATATATGAGCTTTAACTTTGTCTAGATAATAAGTTTGGTGCACTTGGTTGAGTATGAACTATCTCAAAAATGTATACTTCAAGAAATTGCCATTATAGGAAAAAAAACCTGCTGGCAACAATTCTAATTGTTCATTTACAGTAAGTTTCTGTGAAGAGGAGTCCTTAAGGAAACAAAGTTAAGCATGTGTTATGTCTCTAAACCTTAAGAGGATGGCTTCTTCGAGATATCTGCTTTGATCTGGGGACATGGTTTTAAAATACAGGGTCTGGATGGATACGAAGCTTACAAAACATAGCCCAGATAAATGAAGATAAGGTTAGTAGAAATTTTAAACGATATTTCCCACAGAATAATCAAAAGATAGGATAGTCCTTCCTCTTTTAATTCTGTTTATGGTACATGGCAAACTCTTTTCCATCACATTCTATTTTTAAACAAGTCTTCAAAGCTTTAAAATTATGACCCTCAGTTTGTATATACTCTTTTTTAACCTTAGATAAAATATGTGACAGAATGAGATTAGGCTATTCCCTGTCACAAAAAAATAGAATGCTCTTGTGTATTCTTTGAAAAGAAGAAATTAATAGTCCCTAAGAAAGTTTTCTTTAATATTAATCCACTATCTACAGCACACTAGGTGTTGCCCAAAACACACACGCACACACACATACGCACACAAACACACACGAAGCAGTACCTTCTTTTTGCAAATTTATGATTCATTGTCAGCACGTATCATACAAGAAAAGGAAGAGCGCAATGATAGGGGTATAAATAAGAAGATTTCAAAGGAAATTTATTGAGGTTTCACCTGAGAAGAAAATGTTGTGATTTATTTAACAGTATGAAGTAATGATTAAGAGTTACCGTATAGCTCTTGCCATTTTCTTTAGGGAATAGTATTCCTTATGCTGAGGGGGAAAGGCAAGTTTAATAACTTAATGAGATAACCTAAATGGATATCATAGAGAGGGGATAAAATCATACATTCTGGAACTTTGAGGAAAAAACATTTTTACCTTTATTTTCAATGGAAGTATCTATTTTCTATGATCATTTCAATTGTTTCTAGAGTTATCTGAGTCTATTGAAGGTGGCTGTGTGAGACTTTCATAATGCAATTTACATCTGTCAAGAGGATATCTGAATTCCATTGAAATAATAAAGTGGTGGAATGACAAAGAGATGCCATATGTCACTGAAGATTATTCTGCTGATGTTTTCAGTATCCTTTTTGTAACATTAGTTATGAAGCTAGTGGCATAACTAATAAAGTACAAAAGGAGAAAAAAATAATACCCAAATATAATCATAGTATATGATGCTTTTTTTTTTTTTTTTTTTTTTTTTTTGCGGTACGCGAGCCTCTCACTGGTTGTGGCCTCTCTCGTTGCGCAGCAACAGGCTCCGGACGCGCAGGCTCAGCGGCCATGGCTCACTGGCCCAGCTGCTCTGCGGCACGTGGGATCCTCCCCGACCGGGTCACAAACCCGTATGCTCTGCATTGGCAGGCGGACTCTCAACCACTGCGCCACCAGGGAAGCCCTATGATGCTTTTAAAATACGCTATCTTCAAAGTGTCTTTGCAGATTTTTCTTTACTTAAACATTATCTTGAGCACCTTAGAAAATTTCGATTACGTGACCTTTCAAATGAGTAACACTGAGCCCATAACCATGTTTGTCCGTCTGTTTCATCTCATCAGTGGCTTAGTCTAATGTTGTTCTGCAACTGATAAAATAAAAATCTGCCCTCATGCACCTACTGGGTTACTGTCCTCAAAGCGCAGCCTGAGACGTATAAGGACTGTTAGGAAGAAATATTACTTAATTACCCCATGGGCATTTTCATGGGTAGTTGTCAACATCCAGGGGCAAGGAAGCGTCACCAAATAAACAGAAAAATATCACCTCTCGCTATCATATCTCCTTCATTCCACATTACAGTTTTTCACACTTTAACATTTTGAAATTGGCATTTGTCTCAGAATTGATGTGTACATTGATATAGAAATTCACGCAAAGTTCACACAAAGGAGTCAATGTTACCCGATGTTAAAAAATATATGACAACAAACTAATGACCTTTTTCTTCCTCATCTCTGTCTCGGCTCTATTTTCTATTCTCTTCGTCTTTCTCCCATTGAAAGGCAGCGTGGTTTATTAGAGAGACCATCGGCTGTGGATTCCAACAAATTAGGGTTTGAATGAGAGTCCTAATTGTGGACTATTTTGATCTTCATTTTTTTTTCTCCATGGGAGAGTAATAAGGCCATTATCACAAACTGTTGTGAAGTCTAATGAAATAGCAAAGTTTGTAGTAGAAAACAAACGTAGTAAATAATAATTGGGTCCCTTTTCCAGTGCTTGGGGTGTCTACCAGGCTCCAATTCGCTGGAACTCCTTGTTTTATTTTCCCACCTTCCCTCATATAACCCTCATTTTGTTATTGTTAAAGTAGACTTCAATGGAAAAACAAACAATACAATAACAGAGGCAGAAACAAAAAGATTATTCTTCCACATGTAGTGATATAAGACCAAGGTAATACATTCCCAACTCAATGAAAAAGAAAACTATTTCCAGTTCATTTGTTTCTAAGTAATAAAAGCCGGGTTTTAAGTATCCAAAATTTCAGTTTAAATATCAATTTAACCTTTCCTTGAAAAACATCGAAAACAATTTGTAAGATAAAAATGCAGGAATTCTTTCCCAATATCTATAAAATACAGACATATTAATGGCAGAATCCAATCAAGTCACTTCTTAAAAATACCACATTAGTCAGGAAAACATCAGATCTCTGTAATATTCCAACCCCTACCCTACCTCAAACTTCAGTAACAAGCCCTCTAGTCCAAACAATTTAGAATCTCTTGGTCCCTTATCCAGTTTTGAAGGAGATGACAGGCTGAGAAAAGGAAGAGAAGGATTATTAACGCTTGGCTGTATAAGGGTCTTTATCCCTTTCATAGCAATCATAGGAACAGTTTGGGGTGAGAACCTTAAAATCTGGCAACTCCTCCTACCCATGCTTTGTTGACATCAAACAGTGGAGGCTTGTGAACCAAAGTTTGATATTCTGCTTGTTTGGGTTTTAGTCAATTTTGCTTTAAGCTTTGAAATGTTTATTGTGGCAGACTCTATCTCGAACATTTCTACTTGTTGTATCTTAGTTAATGGGAAATTTGTAGTTAGGCAACAATCATTAAATATTCATATCCAAATCATTGCCATCTTTCCTGGTTTCTGGCAGTCAGAATCTGAAACAAGGCTATTTATTTGTATGCTATTTTCTCAACTCAGAAGGTATCTTTTAGGAACTGTCTGGATTTTGTTAATTTTGCATTTACTGTAATTTGACTATACAATTTATATCTATTACAAAAATAGGAGAGATGTTTCCAATTAATAAGGCATGGTGGAAAAAATTAGTGAAGAATCAACTTCTGTACACACATAAAATAAAAGCCCAAAATCAAAACTAAAAATAACTTATAGTATTTCTTTGCTTAAGGACACTCAGCTTACTGTATCTACGTCTAACATTAAATCTGCTTTCATCCATTCCCACATTAACTACTTAATGCATTAACTACTTAATGTTTACTTGGTTACACTGATTCACCGCCAGAGAGTGATTAGTATCAATTCCCTGAGAAAAGGGTTCCCTACTGCATGTGGCGAGGCATGTAGCACGAAACTGGTCCCTTATACTAACATCCTGAATCAAAGATGTGAAGTTTAGTCCTGGGGTTTTTAAAAAAAATAATTTAGAGCATATTCCAAAGTATCACTATAATATCATTCCTGTGTAGCTGAGAAGTTTTCTAGAACTGTAATCTGTGTTAATTAAGTTTGAATATCTAGTCTACTTTTTAAAAATATATGTATGGGACTTTCTAAGATCCTTTTCTCTGTAGCAACCTTTTTATTAGTTTTATGGTTCTTACTTGTATCAGAACTTTTCCAGTTTCAGTTATAATTATAGCCAACATCAGCAAAAAAAAAAAAAAAAAAAAAGGAATTTATTAGATCACAAAATTGAGAAATCCAAGGATAGCTCAGGTTTCAGGCATGGTATATCAATTTGGGTCTAATTAGGAGAGAGAAACCACGTAGTAATTTGAACAGGGAAGGTTTAATGTAAAGAATTATTAACTGTAACAGAGGATTAGTGTATCAAGTGATTGGCTTGTAATAAGTAAAAAGAACTCTCAAGAATATAGGTATAGCAGATGTAAAGAGCAGCCAGGACCCCGAGAGGTGTGATTGATTGCCCAAGCAAACACCCACCCCTCCCAACCCCCCATCCCCCGCTGAGATCCAGACCTCATTGGAGAGGGCATGGCCTTGGCTCACTAGATGGTTGAGCATCACTCTGGTGTGGCACTGGCAGAACTTCCGGAAAGTCCTCCCTTTGAAACTTGCCTGAAATGTGCCCTCCAGAGTGCCAGAAAATCCATGGAGCGGTGTCTCTCTGGAGGTACTCTGCTACAAAAGGGCCTGAGGAGGTATGGGGAAAACTGCTGGCCACTGAATATTAGGGCCGGTGTGTACTGCAGATGCTTGATACAGAAGAAGCTGCCAGAGCTGCAGTTGCTGGGACTGAGGGCTTTGTACACTGGAAGGGCTGGGAGCTGGAGGAGGGGCAAGTACTGTAGGAACCTGCAGAGCCAACACTTAGGAACCAGGAAGCAACACCCGCTTTCTTCTGCACTGTCTCTCTCACGCCCTCTACTGACAGAGTTTTAACATGGTGCCAACTGGCAAAGGAAACATTTTCAGAGGGACATATCTATTTTCACAGAGCATTCAAAAAGGATGGATTTAGAGCAAACGTGGTGAGATCCCAAGATTCAAATGATGTCAGCAGGATTTGCTAAATACTGTTTCTTAGTCTTTCTCTCCTCTGGGTGGCTTCATTCTAGGCTGGCTGCCTCCATATTGTGGTACGATGAATTCAGGAACTTAGCAGCCAAAGAGCTTTTCCTCTCAGCAGTTGTAACAAAAATCCTATTATTATTGTTGATTCAGATTTGTCTGACTTTATCCACATGTCATCCCCAAATCAGTGTGGCTGGGTTTTGTGTGTGTGTGTGTGTGTGTGTGTGTGTGTGTGTGTGTGGTTTTCCCTCATCTGGCATTATGTCTCTGCTTCCCTTACCCTTACCCTCATCAGATTGATATTACCAGACTAAGGCAGGTTGTACTGCGTAGGCCAAAACAAGTTTGGATAAATAGGGGCACTAGCTGAAGAGTAAAACTTCAGAATTTCTTACATGCCTTAAAAATGTACCTTATGCCCTTTTGAGATTCTTCATTTTCTTAAATCATTTTTATAAGATTCTAGAGCTTGAATAAAATTAAGACCATCTAGCTTAATCAAGTCCCTTGAGTTTACACCAAGAAGAAAAACTACAAAGACAAAATACTAGTGTCTGAATTAAGTCTTGAATCCAGGATTTTTGTTAAAACAGAATAAAAAACTTAAATGTAACTTTTTTTTCAAAGATGAAAGGATGTATTTATTTAACTAAACATTCTCATAGCAATGGCAGTACATATGTGCCATCTAATACATCTCAGCAAAAAAAAGGAAGGAACTACTGATATACACAAAAATTGGGGTGGATTTTAAAGGCATTATGCTGAAAAAAGCCAATTTCAAAAGGCTGCCTACAGTGTGATTCAATTTTATAAAGTATTCTTGAAATGTGTCACAAAATTATACTGACAGAGAACTGAGATGTGATTGCCAGCACTTGAAGTTTGAGAGAGGGTTGACTATAAAGGGATAGCATGAAGGAGTTTCTTTTGGGTGATTGGACAGTTCTGTATCCTGATTATCAAGGTGGTTCAACAAATCAATACGTGGGATAAATTTCATTTCATGGGACCAACACCCCCCGACATGCACACAAATGAATGCATGCAAAAACTGGCAAAGCATGAATAAGGTCTGTATTTTTATTAATGGTATTGTACAAGTGTTAATTTTCTGGTTTTGATCACTGTACTATGGTTTTCAAAGATGCTTATCTTTAGGGGAAGCTAGGTAGAGAGTACATGGGAAATCTCCATGATTTTTTGCAACTTCCAACGCAAGGGTAAAACTATTTCAAAATAATGGTTAAAAGTAATAGTAAATTGAGGCTGGATTTCTGATAGTGAATCAGGAAATTGAAAGTCAGTTCTCTTTCAATTTTTTTATATCTTCAGAGTGAACAAAATTAATTATTAATAATTCATTTGGATACATAAGAAAAAAAACAAATGGGTGCTTATATTATTTATTCCAAAAATCACAGATACTTTAATAGTAGCAGCGGAAAAAGCAACAAAAACAATTTCAAAACAGACAAATGAGGAAAAAGGAAAGTTAGAATGAACTCTAAGGTACTGGATTAGTACTATGCTAGTGACTGATGACTGAGTTCCTACTAGGTCTTTGCTCTTGTAGGAGAGTAGATTTGCTCAGGTAGAGGCAAGCAGAAGGTGGATCCCAGGCTGAAGTAGGCTCCAAATGGTAAAATAATAACATCCCAAACCACTGTAGGACAAAGGTTGGAATCAGAAGAATGTGAAGGAGGAAGAGGAGAAAAAGAAGAAAAAAAAATGCTCAAACAGAAACTGTTTTTGAATGATGAAGCTTAGCTGTTAGAATATAAATTTTATTTATTTTATGAAACAACATCAAAAGGCTGGAACAATTATTGGTGCATAGCAACTGAACCAGGCTATATGGGAACAATGCTTATAACCATGTGGTCCTCTTAATTTCTTTCAATGTTAGGAATCAAAAAGAATTTTAATGTTTGCCTTATATTATTCAAGAAAACTATAGCACAGGTACATTATTCCGTAGACATTCACGAGGTGAATATATCCAGTTTGCTTAATATTTCCAACTGAAATTTTTTAGTAAGAAAAAAAAGCAATTCACATTAAGAAATTATTCAAATAAATTATCCTTTTTTCTTTGTTAAATTCATAAATAACACATAACTTTCTAAAGGACATACAGCTTTAAGATGAACATAGTTAAGGACTGATGAAGTAAGGATGGTTATGTCTCAGTCATTGATGGTCAGTCATTTTCAACTATCCACAGTTTTACAGGCTTCCACTTATTTTCTTTTTTTTTTGTTCTTCAAGGACAGCAAATTTAAAATGCATAAAAATAACAATCTAATTGAGTGATAAATTTCTAAACCTGTATTCTACTCTCTACTCATATATTCCTATTATATTCCCTCCTGATTAGTAAGAGAGTCTATGCCCCAGAAATATTCTTTTATTTTGGTCACTATATTTTGAGTTTGGTCTAATTGTACACTAAGTAAAAGCCTGGGAAAAGTTATCAAGTCTAGCTGTAATTAATTAAACATTATATAAGATTTTCCATATAGTTAAAATATGATGTAAGGCTTCTCTTCCATGTGAAAAATGAATTGTTCTGCTGTAAGGATTTTATTTCCAGGTAAAAATTGAAATATATTTACAGTGTCTTCCTTCAAGCATATGAAAAGATAGTATCTTGTGAAATCTTCTAAATAAAATAGGAGTAACCTTTTAGAAATCCTTTGAAAATTATATAATTTTTCCCTGTGGAATAAACCATGTGCTTGCATAGGCAACAGCTAGAAATGAGCCACCTCTCTCAAGAAGGCATTGCTTACCTTAGCAATACATTAGACAGATTCTGGGAGTTCGTTATTAGTGTATTCATGTATCATAGATTATTCACATTAGCCAAGCTCAAGAGAATGATAGAGAAGACCAGAACTCCAACCCCACTTTTACTTGAGCTGGATTCCTCTCATCAGTAAAATCATTGTCTTTGTTCCATGCAATTAAGATATATGAGAAAGCTAGGTGACTTTTGGAAGGTGACTAGATGGACCTGAAATCTGAAGAATGGGCATTCTGTGTAACAAGTCTAATAATTAAAGTAAGCCATTCACAATAGGGATGAACTTGGTGGTAGATTGAAATAAATTAAATCCATTAACTAGGACCTTTTCATGGACATGTTTTGTTTTGGTTTTTAATTAATTAAATAATTAATTTTTGTCTGCTTTGGGCCCTTGCCACCGCTGCGCAAGGCTCTCTCTAGCTGCGGCGAGCGGGGGCCACTCCTCCCTGCGGTGCACAGGATTCTCATTGTGGTGGCCTCCCTCGCCGTGGAGCACAGTACCGGCTCCAGGCGCGCGGGCTTCAGTAGCCGTGGTTTGCGGGCTCTAGAGCGCAAGCTCAGCAGCCGTGGCGCACGGGCTTAGTTGCTCCACGGGCATGTGGAATCCTCCCAGACCAGGGCTCGAACCTGCTTCTCCTGCATTGGCAGGCGGACTCCCAACCACTGCGGCACCAGGGAAGCCCTATGGACAGTCTTTAGATGAGAACTGATAGCATTGGCTTCATGGCTTCCAAGGGTTTTCACCAGTAGCTACATGTACCTAAACAAATTACTTAACTTCACAGAACCTTCTAATACTTTTTCTTAAAGGTTGTTGTAAAGAGCAATTAAGTAATATTAATACATACCACCTATATAAAAGCTTCTCAAAGAAGATAGTTTCCTCCTAGTCCAGTTTTAAAGCTAGAAAGAGTTTTGAGCTAAGGAATGACTTTTCAGTCACTTATCTCCAAGCAACAGAAAACTTAAGAGTTCAGTTTAAGAGTTGAACATGCAGATATCCAGAGAAACAGTCAAACTTTATGATTCTTGACTTATAAATGGTGCATAAAGAATAACAATATGTTAGTTTTAAATGGAAAAAACCAAGACAATCAGATTTAAAGTAATTAACGTCCAATTTGAAAATAATTTTTATGGTAAATCAAGGTAGTTTCAATAGGCAGCACATTGAAATGAAAAAGATCAGGGAGTCTGAGTTTGACTGACTTGCTTTAGAATTCCCAACTCTTTAGCACAGCTCCTGAAAGTTACTTAACACTCATGAATTTCTACTTTGGCAAAACAATAATAATTATAAAAATTACTTGGTGAAGGTAAAAACAAATAATATGTTAAGGTGAGCAAACTGATGTCCAGTGGGAACATGCAGTCCTTAGCAGTGCACTTTGTAGGTATGTTAATGTAAACTTCAGAATACTAAGATGAAATGTCTGTGTCTGGTGTCTGTGCTTGACTGAGGCTTATATCCATGGATACCGATGGTCAACTTCTCTACTGACTGAGCGTTCCATGAGCAGAGTTTTCTAAATACTAGAAAATACTAGAGCTATAGAAAAGTGTGCTTAACTGCTAGTAACATTTTTCTAACTCAGATAGACAGTTTGTTTGCTGTCTATGATGGATCCCTTCCAGGTCCTCCTCCACATTGTTGGGATGAAGAGGAAGAAAGGCAGGAAACTTTCACTAGATCTCCAAGGAACTAGGCTACCACTTTCACACCTACGCCTTGGAACAATTTGTATATCTTTTTTACGATGCTCAATTTGCCTTTTTCCCTTTTCCCTTTTACTCTTTGTGTTTGCATATATTTCCTTATGTTTCATGGGCTTGAAGCTTAATTTGTCCCCAAACATTTTTAAATGTTAAGAGATTCGTTTCTAAAATTTATAGCCACAATATCTCTCTGCCATTTGCCCAGGCTGGTGATTTAAAAGGCAGCTCACACCTCTTTTCTGTGTGATATACTGTGCACCCTACTGCGGGGGTACCATAAATTGACTTTGTAAACAGTGTGCCATGGCTCTTTGCATGTTTTTACTGGAGTAAGAGGCTCCTACTGGTTCCAAACATTTTCATTTATAATCAGTGTAAATGCTCTACCTCCAATCCCAGGAAGAAACTAATTTTATAAGTAGACAAATTCCTTAAATAGGATTTTATGGAATGGGACTACATATACTATTAGATTTAGGAAAATCTTTAAAGTTTTGTAGAGTTTATTATGATGAGCTTTATAATTTAAAAAAGCTTGATATGGGGCTTCCCTGGTGGCACACTGGTTGAGAGTCCACCTGCCGATGCAGGGGACACGGGTTCGGGTTCCTGCCCTGGTCCGGGAAGATCACACATGCCGCGGAGCGGCTGGGCCCGTGAGCCATGGCCGCTGAGCCTGCGCGTCCGGAGCCTGTGCTCCGCAACGGGAGAGGCCACAACAGTGAGAGGCCCGCGTACCGCAAAAAAAAAAAAAAAAAAAAAGCTTGATACGGAGGCCACTCGAGCCCTGGTTTTTGCTCAGCCCCAATAACTTTGACAAGTGATTTAGTGTTTCTTTACAGCAGCTCTTCCTCATCTTTACAATAGGTCTTATCCTATTACATCCTTCCTGTACTTCCATCAATAACTGCAATAAATATATACTGAAATACAATATTCTATGCAAAGTTTAGATATAAAATTCTGTATAAAACAAGATTTTTATGGATCACCAAAAACACATTATAATTTAACAAAAAGGAGATAATTTGTCTTTTCTTTAAAAAAAAACCAGGTAATACTACCAAACAGTACATAAGTGAATTTGATTTATTTAAAACACACACACACATGCACACACATGAGAGTGCACTTGGGGTAGGCAGCTCAGAAATACAAATCAAATTACTAGGCCAGATAAAGATTTTTTTCATCATTATATGTTATATTACAAATTGATGGATTTCTGAGAGACCAAAATTAATTAATTTTTAAAAACTATGTGACATCTGTACAGGGCTTCATATATATATTTTTATCTTATTCTAATGAAAACTCTCTATTCTAACCCTTTCTTGGGTTTTCCTATTGAAGGCATTCACTATATACAATGCTCCGAAATTGCCAAAGCACAGCCAATATTCAAAACTCTCCTTTCTGCAACTTTGAGTTCAAAGATCCATAGAGCTTTGGATGTGAGACAAGTTACGGGTCATAGCTTTGGTTGTTTTTTGTGTTAATAAATGGCTTCTCATTATTTCCTTTTCCTTTAATCTCTGGTTATAATAGGCTGCCATTTTAGTTGCAGACATATGCTGACCAAACAGGAACAAAGATATGAGATAAAAGTTTATTTGAGCTGCAAGTTTATAGCAAGCATGAATGCAAGTTGATTAGGGAGCCTGTGGTGAGGCTTATAGGCAGAGTCTCATAAAAATATATCATCTTGATACTGTTGCATTTGAAACTGTCTGCTGGAATGCCTTTGTTACTGATTATTCCTTGCAAAGTGAACTGACCAAGGATCTGGCTGTTGTTCTTACCCTTCCCACCTCCACCCCTTCCCCTTACCTCTCTCTTTTTTTTTTTTTAATGTATTTTTTTAAATTCTTTATTGAATTTGTTACAATATTGCTTCTGTTTTATGTTTTGGCTTTTTGACCGCAAGGCACGTGGGATCTTAGTTCTGTGACCAGAGATCGAACCACACTCCCTGCATTGGAAGGTAAATTTAACCCCTGGACCACCAGGAAGTCCCATTGCCTCCCTTTTAAAAGCAGTAAAGACAAAGGTGAAATTTGGCTCCTGCAAGAGCTCAGTGTGGGTGAAATGGAATAGTCCTTCAGAGCAGTCAGGATAATTATCCAGCCACTTTGACAAATTTACCGACATCTGTTCCAGAGTCATTTTTGCTGCACAAATCTGCCATTAACAAATAGTGAGGACTTTAATTAACTGAGCATACCAAGGAGTGAAACTCTGATAAGATGGCACCATCTGGAATAGAGAGATGTAAAATTCTCTCCTCTGCTGTGTTGATTAGGTATTATATTAAAATTTGTCTTGATTGCAAATGATTCCCCTGCTGTGTAGGGTTAATGACAAAGACTTTATGATTTGAGATACTTTGCTCAGGTATGCCACAGCATTACAATGTAAATTTACTGAGTTTGAGATTTTTCCTTTGGCCTTTTGTTAATGCCCCATTAGTACTCGTTAACTTTGCACACTCCACAAAGAATCATGTTGATCAACTTTGAGCTTCAAGAAGAGGTCAGCCAGAACCAGCAGTGTCAAACCCTTGACAGCTGTCCTTAACAAACTTATCTGAAAATTTAAAGTCAGGATAATCTCCCTAGAAAAATTCACTTATGCACATAATCATAGACTTTTGGATATGATTTCAGGGGAGGCATCATAGACTCTTTGAAGGCCATTCATACTAAATCCGTGGATCCCAGATTTTATACCTGTTCATCAGACACACTCTTACCGTCTCTTGTACATGCAGCATTGCATCCATTTCATTCCAGCCGCCTACCTCTATTTGACCAGATTTTTAAGGTTCTTCAGCAAACATGAACTTTGGATTTAGAAACTAAACTGGTTCCAGGGAATTCCCTGACGGTCCAGTGGTTAGGACTCCGTGCTTCCACTGCAGGGGGCCCGTGTTCCAATCCTGGTCGGGGAACTAAGATCCCACAAGCCATGAAGTGTGGCAATAAAATAACATAGAAATTAAACTGGTTCCAATTTGGTTCAGTTTAATGGCTCCCAACTGAATAAGTTTCACTACTGACTGGAAAAAATGATAAATTAGATCAGTTGCAAGACATCAGTCTTGGCTTCCACAGATCTAAGGTGGGGAGTCGGGGAAAAGCTTGAAGTAGATTCTAAGAAAAGATGCATCTAGGGGACTCTTGTCACTTGCTTCTTTTTTTTTGTTTTTGTTTTTAAATTAATTTTTATTGGAGTATAGTTGCTTTACAATGTTGTGTTAGTTTCTACTGTATAGCAAAGTGAGTCAGTTACTATATGTATACATATATCCACTCTTGTTTTATATTTCCTTCCCATTTAGGTCACCACAGATCACTGAGTAGGGTTCCCTGTGTTAAACAGTAGGTTCCCATCAGCTACCTATTTTATGTATAGTAGTGTATATATGTCAATCCCAATCTCCCAGTTCATCCACGCCCCCCCCCCCATTCCTTCCTGGGTAACCATAATTTTGTTCTCTACATCTGTGACTCTATTTCTGCTTTGCCAATAAGTTCATCTGTACCATATTTCTAGATTCCACATATAACCAGTATTATATGATATTTGTTTTTCTCTTTCTGACTTACACTCTATATGACAATCTCTAGGTCCATCCATGTCTCTGCAAGTGGCACTATCTTGTTCCTTTTTATGGTTGAGTAATGTTCCATTGTATATATGGGCCATATCTTCTTTATCCATTCATCTGTTGATGGACACTTAGGTTGCTTCCATGTCCTGGCTATTGTAAATAGAGCTTCAATGAACATTGTGATACATGACTCTTTTTGAATTATGGTTTTCTCAGGGTATATGCCCAGTAGTGGGATTGCCGGGTTGTATGTTCTATTTTTAGTTTTTTAAGGAACCTCCATACTGTTCTCCATAGCGGCTGTATGAATTTACATTCCCACCAACAGTACAAGAGGGTTCCCTTTTCTCCACACCCTCTCCTCCATTTATTGTTTGTAGATTTTTTCATGATGGCCATTCTAACCAGTGTGAGGTGATACCTCACTGTAGTTTTGATTTGCATTTCTCTAATAATTAGTGATGTTGAACATATTTTCATGGGTTTGTTGGCCATCTGTATGTCTTCTTTGGAGATATGTCTATTTAGGTCTTCCCCGCCCATTTTTTGATTGGGTTATTTGTTTTTTTTGATATTGAGCTCCATGAGTTACTTGTATGTTTTGGAGATTAATCCCTTGTCGGTTGCTTTGTTTGCAAATATTTTCTCCCATTCTGAGGGTTGTCTTTTTGTTTTGTTTACAGTTTTCTTTGCTCTGCAAAAGCTTTTAAGTTTCATTAGGTCCCATTTGTTTATTTTTGTTTTTATTTTCATTACTCTAGGAGGTGGATCAAAAAAGATCTTGCTGTGATTTATGTCAAAGAGTGTTCTGCCTATATTTTCCTCTAAGAGTTTTTTAGTGTCCTGCCTTACATTTAGGTCTTTAATCCATTTTGCGTTTATTTTTGTGTATGGTATTAACGAGTGTTCTAATTTCATTCTTTTACATGTAGCTATCACTTGCTTCTCAACAAACAATGCTTTCTGCCAATAAAGTTAAAGTTCATTGCAGCTTAGTTTGTATAGCAGGGTCATTATTGAAAACATTTTGTATTTGCCAGTAGTGTTAGACAATCATGAAATGCATGGTCTAAAATTTTGCATTCCGCTTCTCAGTACATTTGAGAGAAGGCTTTAGGAAATAATCCTAACATGCCCAAGGCAAATGGCGTACTCAATTTCGTAACAACTGTTCCCTATGGAAGTAACTTTTTTTAATTGGGGACTGATCAGAATTCAAAGAAGGTTGCTACATAACACCTTGAGATCTGATAAGACAGGCACAAAAATAAGAGTTAAGAAATAAAGATTTTTCACCAGCTCTCTCATTAAATTATCATTATTTTCGTAAATCTACTTGGATAATCTTTAGTTCTAATTTTCCATCTGTAAAATGGGAATACAATGTAATTCAAGAATTAGGTAATTAAGAGAAAGCTTATGACTATCTCAAAATAAGTAGCTTTTGCTACATGTGGCTTTTCCCAATTCTAATTATCTTTACATCAATCTGAATAAAGCATTTTTCAGGTGGTAGAGAAAAACATATGTGATACACTTTTTAATTTAACAGAAGACCTATATTATCCTGTTCTAGAACAGCTATATTTACCTTTTTAACCAAATCAAAGAGGCCCAGTGTCAGAAAGATTTTTCCAACTAATGCCAGTATCTTCAAGCTAGAAAGGCTTTTGTATTTTGTAAAATTGTGTAAATACTTGTCACTGTATAATTTTTACACCACTACTGATTCAGTGCCAAACAGTTCACTGTTTTTTCTAACCATCTTAAATCAAACTCTGAAATTCAAGTCACCAGGATAGTGAAGAAATAAAAATTCAATCTTAGCCATTATTGTTCCTCCTTATCTCATCTTTCTCACCCCTTAAATGGGGGCTGTGTTAAAATTTCATAGAAAATACTGTCAGGTCTTTAACCCACACCAGGCTGAAATGATCAATGCCCAAGCCACATAATCTCCTGATAATGGATGGTCCTGTTGCTTCTGTGCCAAGATCACTGGTGGCTTTGAGCCTTTGTCCAGCCTTGAAGCCAGAGCTGTGCCACATCACCATTCTCCTCCTGGTCCTGTTATCTTCCTGGGGCATTTCAAACCCCACTATTCCAGCGACTTTTTCTTACCCTGAGGTCAGCCACTTTGGTCTCTATGCCTCTAAGCCCTTCTCTTTATCTCTATGTCTCTCCATACCACCCCTCCCCCTCCACCCCCCTCTGTGCCCCAAACAATTTTCCCCTCCGTGGGCCTTTATAAACACAATGTTGATCCTCCTTTGGAGCAGAAGAGTTTTTCCTAACTAACCCTAATACATATTTTTATTTAATTGTTGACAGTGTTATATAGCTGTTTGTTTCTTCTTATAATGAAAGCTACCAGATGTGCCAGCATTCTTGTATTTTTTCCCCCAGTTCCAAAATTATGCTTTTTATTTCAGTGTGCTCTTTTTGGGAAAATTATTTGGCAGGCATCAATATAAAGCAAGATTCTCACTGTTAAGTCCTAGGGGTGACTGTGGGCATTTTCAGACTGCCATTCTAAGGCGGTATCTAGGCAGGCAAAGAGTCTTCACCACTGAGCAGCATTGCTCCGTAAGTCAGCTTCCTTTCAGCTGTTTTAACCGCTCTTCCCCATCAACCTTTTTTGATTTAATGTGAACCCATCAGTCACTTACACCTTATTCTCTGTGATGCTCCTTCAGTTGCCTCAGGTGGATATTTTGTTTGAGTTTCTTCAGGTAAAAAAGAATTATGTTGTCGGTAGCCAGCATTTCTTAGCCTGCTCCAGGGAGGGGTGGTCTGAAACTAGATTTCTAGACATTCTAAGGTATTACCTCCATTCCAACTCCCCTCTTCCTCTGTTCATATTTCATTCCTAAAAGTCACCAGAGGGGAGGAACCTCAAGAGAAATCATCTAGAGAGTGTGAACTTTAAGTCTAGAATGAAAGTTGGCCCTCATGTAGCAGCTCTTTCTCAGTCTTGTTTTGAGATTTTGAATGATAGTTTTCATTCCTGTTCTGCAATCTAAATGTCCATGCGGTAGTAATTATCTGCTTTAATTATGAGAGAAAAAGACCCAAAAGAAAAAGCAGTTAAAGCAACAAATATGTATATATATATTTCTATGAGGAGACAAGATAGGTGATTTGGAAGATTAATCTATGGACAGAAAACAAGCTCTTTGTTACATTTGAAGTGAAGACTATGTTTTCCTGGAAGTCATAGAAAGGGTGATTGCAGAATCATTCACACAACACTTCCTGCCTTTTATCAGATTTAAGGTGAGTAGCTGTCATGAGCCTTGGGTAGAAAATCATTACTGACACCTTGTTGGAAGTTTTGGGTACACAATGGGAAATGACAGCCCCAGGGTTAACTGGTTAAGGACAGAAGGACATTCCATAATATCTTTACAAACAGGATCAAAGACAGTTTCTTTGGTCATCCCTATAAACATTTCTTGACATATATCTAGCCACCATTGTCAACATCATTAACAATTTGGGGGTTTCTCTATTAGGTACTTAAAGGAAAAAATAAGTAAGCCCTTCCATTTGAATAGAGGTGAGAGTAAAGATATTATTATATAAAATTAAGAAAAGAAACAATCATATCTAGCTAGTTATAGAGAGATTCATATTAAAGTATTAGTGACAGAGCCAATAAGTGAGTTATTCATATGATTCATCAGATAAGTATCCCAGGTAAGATCTAGAATTACCTTATTCCATTCAAGGCTTAGTCATTTCCAAAATGTTACAATGCAACTGAATATATTTATACATACAAAAGTTTATTTAACTTTCTTTAGCACCCCGCCCTTTTTTTTTCAGGTATAGAATCTACTTCAGGATCATCAGGACTTAGTTCTAGCATCCTTTATTGCTGTGTAAAGTTTCTGGCCCACAGAATAGTCTGATGAGGCAAGTTTAGAATATAAAGGAAGCTTTTAGTGGAATGGCAAGGATGGGGTTTTCTAGACCAAAGGAGTGATGAGTGGTAGAACAGGCTCAGCAAAATGAGGTGAGGGGAGACAGATGGAAAGGAATGGGTGTGTGCCCAGCTATGGGATTTCTTTCTGTAGTCAACCTCCAGTGTTGAAATATCAACTGGGGTCCCCCAAAGGTATATTTGAAAGTGTGCGGTCTTCAGAGTGAAATCCTGATTCATCACCCGCTAGGTACGTAAGTTGGGTCAAGCTACTTAAATTTTTAAGACTCAATTTTCTCATCTGTAACATGAGGATTATATGATGAAATAAAATGAGAGTCTACCTTTCAGGGTTGCTGGGAAGATAATAAAAATGTATGTAGAGTCCTTGGAACATAACCAACCCTCAGTAAATGGCAGACATTATGGCTGAAATGTGGTCTTTAAAAATTTCAGCCTTCCTTTTCATATAAGTAAATTACCAACTTTGTTAGTAACTTCTTCATCTTTAATTTTCAGCACAAAATAGCTCTGTGACTTTGAGAAATGCCCTTAACCTTTGTATGATTCAATTTCTTCACACGTGAAATAACAGGGATAATATCCTGAGTAATGTTCAAGTCCTGCAAAGCCATGGTGCTAATAGCCTGCTATCCGTTTTGTTCTTGATCATAATTAAAGCAAAGTAGAGGCATATGCATCAATAGGCTGCATAATGCAACACAGCTCTGGCATCAGCAGTATGGACTGTAGGGTCACATGACCTGCGTTACTACTTATGGTTCCTCCTTGTAATGTACCTGAATGACTTGGGCAAGTCAGGTAGCTGTTTTATGCCTCAGTTTCTTCTTTTTTTGGACTTTCTTTGCACAACTTAATCTTCCCATGATATAGAGAAAATCTTTTGTCCTCAAACCTCTATTACCTCATCTATCCTAGTGGTGCTCTGCTTTCCAAATGTAATAAATAGTTCCAATGAAAATACTACATTGTTTTACCACAAGCTGGCAAAACCCCAACACTTCATTCACTCACCCCAATCAAACAAAAATGTTTCTAGAAAGTCATTTCTCTTTTAGTTATAGAACTATAAAATTATAACAAATATTCACTAAAAATTTGAGATATTGTCACAAGAATTTAAATGTTATTAAAATTATTAACACAGGGAAGAGAGTATGAAGATACTATATTTATTAATCCATACCTCCTCAATATTTACTTGGTGGGTTTTACTTTTCATGAGTGAATCTGAAGGTTCATGACATACAGTACCTGTATAAACATTTCCATGTTCATGAAGGGTTTAGAACATTTCTAGTATTAAGGGTCTGTTATAGTGAACAGGAAAAATATCATTCAATCCATATATATATTAAGTCTTTATTGAATCTGTTACAATATTGCTTCTGCTTTATGTTTCGGCTTTTTGGCCGCAAGGCATGTGGGATCTTAGCTCCCTGACCAGGGATCGAACCCGCACCCCCTGTATTGGAAGGCAAAGTCTTAACCACTGGACCACCGGGAAAGTCCCTCAACCCATATTTTAAACTTAACAGGAAGATAGGAATTTGAACTACAGGGCCACTAGCATGTTTTCTAATACTGAGGTCCTATGATATTTATGTGTTCCTTGAGAACTTTATTGGTTATTAAAAACGGCAGCACTTGAAATGATGTCTAGAGATGTAACTAGTATGGATCAAAAAGGCTTTGTCTCAAAATGCTGAATTGTAAATGCTATAAAGTATTTTTAACAAAACTTTTAAAATTATGTGAATTTGAAAAGTTCCCTTTCCTTTAGCAGATGTTTCCCCGTTATTCCTCATCCTAGGAGTGAGTTCACCCCAGAATGTGAGATCTGGATGCTGGTGCATGTGGATGATGCATACAGAGTCCTAGTCAAAGGCAATGAAATTCCCAGTCCAGAGAGACCTGGCAAGCAAGGAGGGCACACTATTACCTACCATTTCCACTCCCTCTTATATTCATGCTACTTGATCTACACAACAAAATTTCTAGGTTGGTTTTACCCTAAAATTTTGCTTTTCTTATGCCATTACTTAAACATTTATCATTTTATCTCACTGATAATTATAGTAAAAATAGAAAATTTTAATGATGAGGATTTAACCCCAATTTAAGAGCAAGATCAAAAAACAAATCTTCACATTTTATTATCATGTGGATAAGTTCAAAATCATCAGGAATATCTAGAGAAAAATCAATACATGTATTACATGCAAAATTGATTTTAGCATCTTTTTCAAATATGTTCATATCACTTCTGAGCAAAATATATATGTAGAGAGAAATAAAAGCTGGTGACATAATTAGTATTTTCTTTTATAGTAAATGTATTTTTCAGTAATAAGGATCGAGCTCCAAGTAAGTGAGAATTTCTCACCTTTCCAAAATATCATTTTTGTACTTCTTCATGACATAATTATTGGATAATAATAGCTGATAAAAATAAACTTGGCTGTTTCTATCAAACGTAGGTTCATGGGGGTTTTAAGTTTGAAAGTAGTATCTTGAACTTAAGATTATTTTTTATAATATCAATTAAGTTCCTAAAAAACGAACTGATACTTCCTTCAGAATCTAGATAAATCTAACAGAAAATCTGGAACTTTAAACTGAATATTTCCCCCAACAAAAAAAATCTTCCCTTGCTTTAAGGAAACTACTCCCAGACCTAACAATAAAACCCATAATCTCTAAGTTATCAAAGAGAGTCTCACATGGGGACGCATAACTCCTATTCTCATTCCCTGAGTTCCTTGAATGTTTTCTTCTCTTCAGGAGATACATTTCCATTAGCTTTGCTGTCATCCCATGATGACCTCGTAGGGCCTCTTGCTTTCATAATTTATCAATACAGCCTGCCCTATTATAGCCAATAGAACACCTGATTCAAGGCTGGATTCTCACAAAGGACCCAAGGAAAACAAAGGAAAATAACCAGCAACTAAACCACTGTGCCATGAAACACCACCTGTTCTTCAGGGTGACTGGCTTCAGTTGCATCATGGCCCCTTCTCTGCCTCAAAGTAGGTGGCTCCATCCTACGACCTGTCACTCAGCTGACTTCCGAGACATCCGTGTTCCTCACAGCTTAGACCTAAGTCGATAGCCAGAAACTAGCTTCTTCTACTCCTAGAGAGCCTTCCTCTGGTTTATTTTCTTTTTAATACAACTACCTCATTCCAGGATGAACTAAATCGGAAATAGTCACTCTCTCTATTGAAAAGGCCATGACAGAATAGTAATCACCTCAGTACACCTCGGTGAACCCAACATTCACATAGGAGGCGAGCACAGGAGCAAACAGGGAAGCTGTTTGTTTGGATTTCTCCGTAAACTGCCTTGCTTTGACCACAGGGAGCAATGGATCTATAACAATAGGGAAAAATGACCTAACTACCTGAGTAGAAATCATGAGACAAAACTTTGTGGTAAAGTAGAAATAACAACCAAATGAAGAATCCCATTGTTTTCTACGCCAGAGTCAAATGCTCAATATCTGTGTGACTTTGAGCAAAAGGATTTTTTAGCTGAAGGTGTCAGTGTCCTCAGTTGTAAAATTCCTATAGTCTTTTTCATATCTATGATTGATGGTCTAATTCTTTAAAGTTAAAGGGACCTAAATAGTTAAACAAATTTTGCTTGATAAGTGTCCATTATATCCTTAAGTGAAAAGGAGGTGTATTCAAATTATAAGACATCATAAAATGTAAGTCTTAAAATTTATTGAATCATCTATTTGATAAATCATAGGTAAAAAGTGGCAGTTTTCCCACATAATTCACTTTATTAGGATTAGGAGTTTCATATACTATTGTATGATTAAAACCAAGTATGAATAGTGCAGTGAAGATAATCCTTTTAATGTAAAGACTTTTCTGAGGTATTTAATACAGAATCATGGCTCTGTACCCCAGATCCTGGTTCTGGGTTGAGATCTGTCCCAGCTGGCCAATTACCTTGTTCTAATTAAATTCTTAGCATGATCTGAGTCTGATATTCCCTTGGCTTGCTTTTAATTAATCTTGGCTGTTAAAATCCAAGTGCCTATTCCTCCTTGAATCAGGTCTAAGAACATGTTGAATTGTTGACCACTTACTGAATGATATTGATATTATGATAGAGTGGTATTGATTTCCTAAACTGCATTTTCCTTATCTGTAAAATGAAAATGATTACACTCATTAAGTCATTGCTCCATAATTAGTTTCTTTTTTCTCAGAAACATGATGAAGGAGGCAAAGCATAAACTTCTGGTGTCACATGGGCTCTTTTCATTCTCTTGTCATTTTAGCGTAATTTAGGGCTATGTAAATCAGGAAAGAAACATTCAAGACCACAGCAGGGGGTGATTGGTTTTGTCATCAAAAGGACCTCAATTAGGTGTCAGCAGACCTCTCCCTCCTTCTAATATTACTGACCATAACATTTGAAACTTTAGTGAGAAAGCGAAACCTAGTTTTAGGTGATATAACTTTTCATTAGAGAGAAATAGGACTCCCCTTTTAGCTTTCTTCCCCTACAGTGGGTCCTCTTCCTCCTCAGTGAAATCTTTCTTCTGGTTGTTTTCTTCTCTCCAGCCAGTTAAAAACATTTATTGATCCCCTGTTGAGGCAGAGATGTTACCTCTACTCTTGCCTGTGCCCACTTGTTCATCCTAGTCTTCTCCTCTCTCTCAAGATGTCACAATAGCCCTCTTCACGGCAGATTGTATGCCACTATAGAGATTTGTTGTTGTTGTTGTTTTAGTGGGAAATGTCATGGGACTTGTGGAGGGAAGTAGTTATCAGAAGAAATATTTTGACAACCACTATTTAGTCAGTTTGAAAAGCTGAACGGAAAGGCTTATGAATTCAGGTTATCTGCACCATTCCTTTATCTTTTGCTTTATGAATAATTATTGGTATGAGCCATTGGTAATAGGCCTTTATATTGTGTTATTATACTTGCCTAGCAGAAAAAGCCATGGAGCTCATTTGAAAATCAACAAAAATCAACACCAAATTCATAAAATTAAGTGCAGGTTATCATCTAATGACAACTCCTTAGATTCTCAGTTTACATGTCATCTCAACATCCAATATCTGATTGGAATGTCATTTGACAGGTAAGGAAATTGAGACCTGGGGAGGGAAAGTGAGGTATCCAAGTTGTCCATCAACAAGTGGCAAAGTACCCCTGCTTCCCATTCTAGTTTTCCTTGAACTGGACAAGGATACCTCTCCATTTGCTGCTGAATCTTGGTGCTGCTAAGATTTTTCTTATTCCTCTAGTTTCTCTTGTCAAAATTTGCAATGGTGGAGAAAAGAAAAGTGAATAAGAAAAATATATTAGTGCAAAATTATGCCAGTGTTAATTATTCTGCATATGCAGATTTTATATCCTTCTGATATGTTTTATTGTAGACTTATAGAATGAAAAGCCAGCCTCAAGTTTAAGTATAATTCCTTAAAAGTGCTCTGTTGACATAGCTGAATAAACTCAATTTAAGAAAGCAAGTTTACATATGACTGACAAATTCATTTTCACTGTTATAATGTACTCTATTTTTTTCTAGATTAAATAATGTGGAAATTATGTGAACATATGAATGAGTATCAAAATACCAATTTTTTTTTTTTTAAAGAAACATGAGTAGTTTATTTATTTAGGCTGTGTTTGGCCTTCGTTGCTGCGTGTGGGCTTTCTCTAGTTGCAGCGAGCAGGGGCTACTCTTCATTGCAGTGCGCAGGCTTCTCACTGCGGTGGCTTCTCCTGTTGTGGAGCATGGGCTCTAGGCACCCGGGCTTCAGTAGTTTTGGCGCACGGGCTTAGTTGCTCCACAGCACGTGGGATCTTCCTGGACCAGGGATCGAACCCATGTACCCTGCATTGGCAGGAGGATTCTTAACCACTGTGCCACCAGCGATGTCCCCAAAATACCAATTTTAAAGTAACTGTTAAAATGATAAAATGTAAAATGTGAATAAATTTAAACATGCCTCTTACAGTGAATAAGTGATTTATGAACTGCAACATGGAAACAATGGATGTTCTCTTCCATCATTTATTTTAATGATTTTTTTTTCATGTTACACAAGGTGCTTTGAAACCTTCAAAGAATCCACGCATGGAATTTATCAAATAAAAATTACATTGGGGTCTTTGGGTGACATAGATGTATGGTAAACAGAATGTGTAAGAAGTCACTTAGAACTTATTATGTATAAATGAAACTTAGGAGATCAACACCAACTTATATCTAATGTTTTATTGGGGTAAATGTTTGTCCTTATTCTAGGGATAAAAATAAGCATGGTTACAAAATTTGCACAAACAACCAAGAGAATGCAGAAAATTGGTATATGGATTAAAGTATCCAAAATAACTTATAACAAATACTTGTAAATGCGTTTATTCACTCACCTTCCATCCCAAAAAAGAAGTGCTTTAAAACTAATATACACTAGTTTTTTGCCACCAAAAGAACCTCCCAATCAGAGTAGACTTTTTGACGTAGTGATCCTTTTTTCTACAAATTTGTTCTAAGACTGAAAAAAGAAATCTACAGAAAAACAAAAATATTCCTAGTAATAGAGTAGTATAATTTACTAAAAAAATCCCTGAAAATCAAGTTCGTGCCCCCAAATAGAGTAATATACAAATAAGTTAGATCATACCATTAAAAAGAATATTATTCAAACATTGAAACTAACAAATGAAATAATGATTTTATTTATATATTTTACAATTTAAAAAGTGTTTTGCTTTGTTTTTACAGTATCTCATTTGGTGATTCTTGATATAAGGAAAATGCATATAAAATATTCAAAGTGAAATAATAAATTTTAAAATTATGTATAAACTATGACAATAACCACAAAACTCTACAGATGGATAAAGATTGGAATACATATATACCTGTGTACATGTATGTATATAGATAATAGATAGATAGATGGATAGATGCACACATACAGTATATAGTTGAGGGGGCTGTAGATATCATTTTCTTTAATATTAAGATATTTAATTTAAACAAAAACTTGTCCTAAATTTTAAACAGAAGACAAGATGTGATTATTCCTCTTCAATAGATCAAACTAAAGAATATTGTCTTTTTTCATGATAGAATAGAATCCATAAAACATATCTTTTACTATAATTTCCATATGAATGCCTAAATTATGAATTTTTCAATATTTTAATCAACCAAGATGAAATTTAGTCCATGATATTAGTTCATTCCATAAATATATAATTTAAGTGTATTCAAACTTTACTCAGCTTCCAAAAATAACCCTGGAATTCTAACAGTAGCCTGAGTAAAGAGTAGGAATAACGCAAACACATACATTTGTTTACTGACAGTCCAAACAAAGATATAAATAAGTAAAAGAATTTACTGTTTTCCTTAAAGTCTATTGGAGATTATTGTTTTGAAAATATCACACTTTTATGTTTTTGAGCCTCTAGCTCAGTAATATCTGAAGAGCTTAGTGTGCTACCAATTTTATTTGTGTGGACTTTTTGTTTAAAGAGCAAAACCAATCCCCTTGAAATATAGCCCTGCTCAGCTGAACCTGTTTCTCCTCATGAGCATGTTAGAAATTTTTATTTCAATTTAAACAGGAAAACATATGGCTATGACTTAACTGCTGAAAAGGAAAATCCTCAATGTACGTGAATTTGGTCTTGCTATTTCTCCAGTTCCTCAAATGTTACTTCAGCAAACAAATAAAACATTAGTAGGTGAATGGATCTTAGCCTAAGCCCAAATATTCCTGACTGGCCTCAAGACCTTTGTTCTCAACACTGCTGTTCCCAAGAAGTACATACATTGAGGACCCGAGTCTGCCATTTAATTAACAGACTGATGTTTGTTTATTTTCCTGTAAACCTGAGTTCTCTACCAGCTGGTTCCTAGTTAGATCAGAAAGATATACAGAACACAAAACAAAGTGCAAGTAAGGCCCAAGTAACTTCTGCAATGCAGTCTCTTCCCTAGGCATCCTGCTTACCCCCAAAGAAATTTGTATTGCCCTTACAGTAGAGATCTCTGTAAATATGCCCTAAAGCAAGATCATTTTTTAGAAGACAGTAGATTTTCTTGATTGTATATCCTGTTAGTTCATTCCCCTTTTAGGAATAAGTAGTGATTCCAAAACCATGATCATGTATTCATGAGTGTATATCATGGTACTTAGATTTGTACCATGTCCATTCTCTCAGTATGTACACACAGATACACATCTGGCATTTTCCCTATCTCCCTTTTTTCTATTCTAAAAACCGGTGAAACCAACAACTCTATATTTTCCATATATTATAGTAGTGCAGCATCTACTTTTTTTATCTGTACCCATGAAGATTTTTAATGCAGATGGTGAGAGAAATGGTAACTACAGCTCTAAAGACTGAATGTTTCCACTTGCAGAGGTTATAAGCATGGGTGAGTTAGTTTTGAAATGTTTTTTTCAAAAATGATTCCCAAACATTGTGAACTAGAGTTACTGGTTTCTTTTTTTTTCTTTCTTCCTTTCTTTCTTTTTACTACATGGTAGTAATGGCCATTGCAGAATATTTAGAAAATGGAAAAAAGATCAAAAATAAAATTTTTATGATACCAAGAGATAAAAGCTATTAAATAGTAATGCATATTTTTCAGATTTTCTATAATATTAAATATTTATTACAAATTCAGATAACTTTGCACACACTGTTTTCTAATATGCTTTACTCTATAAATGTATCGTAAAGTAATATCTTAAAAATTCTGACCTAGTGTTCTGAATCAGTCATTATTGTACCATGGCATATTAATGTTTCTTAATTTACTTAAGATACATTAAGAGGCATCGACACTGATGTTTTGAAGGTTTTACCATCAAGGACCCACTGGTGGGAAACACGAGCGCCTATGTTCCAGAAGGTCCCAGGCTTCCAAGAGGAGCCCTTACTGAAGGACTCTGGTGGAACAGCAGCTGAGGCTGTAATCACCAGCCCAGGCTGCCAGGTGGCTGAAAGCTCTTCCTCAGACTACCTGACTATAATGTCCTGTCACACTGTAAGGGGGTGACAATTATACTGCAAGACTGTATTTTTTATGAAAATTCCAAATACCTCCAATGATCCTGATGGTACATTTTAAAGTGACTTTAAGTGCCTAGAAATTCTTTTCCCTGTGTTCACAAAAGGATAATCTTCAGAATTTTTCCCTCTTTATTCATACTCCTAAGTTGTTTTTTTTTTTTTTCTAAATCCACTTGAATGTATTTAAGAAAGCTTTCAGTAAAGTCAGGACAGTGGTTTTTCACATCATAGAGTAGAAAAGGCATTAATAACAGCATCTTTTTGCCTCCAGGGAAAAAAATTGCCATTCAGTACGAAACAAAATTATGTTTAAAAATACAGTAAATTTTTACTGCTCAGGAAGTGTTCGATTTCATGTGTTTGTATAAAGATTAAGAGACTTGACATACATATCTTTCAGCATCCACACAAAATGATTGAAATGCTAAAAGCTTACACATTTCAGATTACTTTACATTTTTCCCTAAATGACCTTCAATATTTTAACAGTATTTGCTCTCCGTAGCTAATAGTTATTATCATGTGGATTTCTTTCTAAGGCCTAAGAAAAAGAAGTAAATCGAAGGGAGCAGCAGGGAAAAATGTGTTAGAAAAATATTTTTTTCTCATTATATTTAAAAACTAGAAACGACTCCATCCTACACATCTGTGAGCCCGGTTCCACCCTAAATGGAAAGATTCTAAGGTTTTCAGGCCAGACCCATATCTGTGTAAAGTTAAACACTGCCACTAGGACACATCAGGAAGATATCGTCACTTGGCAGCGGAGCAAGAACCAAATAGAAAACCAGACCATCTTATTTCCTTTCTTCACCCATTGCAAATATTGGCCCATGCTTCGAAATGCTTTCCTCATACATTTAAACTTTAATACAAATTTCTTTTCAATACATGATTTGAAATCAGGATCTCAAAATGAAGTTTCTGAGACAAAGAAAGGGAGGATGCAATATGTTCTTCTGTTTTTCTGCTGTGGCATTACACTCAGGCAAACACTAGCTGAAGTGTTTGAAAAACAAAATGCTTTAATCGGACAGTATAACAATTGGAAGAAAGTGCCCAAAACTATGTTTTCTTTATCATTATTTTTGACTTGAAAAATAATTGAAAGCTTTGTCAGTAGATTTTTGTTTCGTTGAAAGATCACTACAATAGTTTCTAAATTTAAAAAAATAATAGTAATTCTGTCTGTGATTGTGTTTTCATCCTTTCTTCAGAAATAAAATGGGTTTGGGAATGAGAAAAAACAGCTATTCACATCTGTCATCATAGGCTTCCCAATAGAGTAACTCTTTTTTTTTTAACTTGCTCTTTAGTTAAATATGATGCCATAGAACAAGGGCGTTGTAGTGAGTGTCAAAATGCATATTCTAAGCAAAGGTAGCAATGAAATGAATGCTCAGTAGCTGAAGGCCCCTTACCTTCTTTTATGTGGGTTGATTGGCTGTTTAGGATGATATTAGTGCTTTTGTTTTTTATTCGGAATTTAACTTGAGAAATTGTGATTAAAGTTCCAGCTTTTATTCTTTTTCTCTGCTATTTATTTTGACTTATTACTAATTTAGTCAGTGGCCCAGTTATAGTTCCGTCTCTAATGAAAACATCTAAAACAAAGTGATTCTAGTGATTCTTTTTAAGGCTAAATTTGGGGAGGATGAGAAGGCTCGTTTTATGAAGTGCTTTTGGATGGTGCACTTTGCAGATGGGAGTGCTAAAAGCAGAGTCAAGGTATAATCAGCCAGAGGCATTCTCAGAGAAGATTGTAAAAATATGGAAAAGGGAGATTGAAGGCAGGAACAGTTACCTACATGAAGGATTTGGTATGAATTGCCCTGCTGGCTTGCAGATACAATTTCAAGTTTTCTCATTTAGCAGGCAATGCCACTTAAAAAGGGGAGAACAGAAACATATACCATGTAGGGCTGCAGTTTAAACTCTGCTTCTAGCTTTCCAATAAAACTCGTAGAAAGGACCTGGCATTTTATTAACATCCTCAGACTCAAGGAACTGAAAATTATGACTCCACTACAGTACTCCAAACTGTAGTTGAAAAAAATGGCTTTTCTGCATTTAATAGTAAGAGATTGCCTTGCTTCCTTGTGGGCATTCATAAGGATCTATTAATTTAAGCAAATTAAAATGATACAGATGGGGCTTCCCTGGTGGCGCAGTGGTTGAGAGTCCGCCTGCCAATGCAGGGGACGCGGGTTCGTGCCCCGGTCCGGGAGGATCCCGCATGCCACGGAGCGACTGGGCCCGTGAGCCATGGCCGCTGAGCCTGTGCTCTGGAGCCTGTGCTCCGCAACGGGAGAGGCCACAGCAGGGAGAGGCCCGAGTACCGCAAAAAAAAAAAAAAAAAAAAAAAAAAGAAAAGATACAGATGAAGCGGTTTGCAGGGCAGAAATTGAGACACAGATGTAGAGAACAAACATATGGACACCAAGTGAGGAGAGTGGCGGGGTAGGGGTGGATTGGATAAATTGGGAGATTGGGATTGACATATATACACTAATATGTATAAAATAGATAACTAGTAAGAACCTGCTGTATAAAAAATAAATAAAATTCAAAAAATAAAATAAAGTGGTATTCTACTATACAGAAAGACCTCTAAATTCACAGCTTCAGCTTAAAGACAGGCAAGACACAATTAAGAAAAAGGAATTATAGGCACATATTAACAAAAATTGTATTTTTTCTCTGTATCCTACAATGACTTCATTGTTAAAAAAATCAAAACTTGTTTTTCTAAACATTTCTCTGCTCTTCATAAAAGTTAACTTGCCTAGCAGGTACTCTCAAGGTTTTGTGGTAATTTGCATTCTTGCCTTCCCTACCCCTGCTATTTAAAAACCAAACTTTCTTTTCTTCTTCTGAGAAAGTTATAAATCAACAGATTTCCTCCAAATACAGGACTCTAGGCCATGCAGACCTTGATTGTAATTCCAGCTCCACCACTCAGCAGTAACAGTGTGCAGGCAAATTATTCTCATTGATAAATGGGAATAACAACAACTACCTCATGGCATTACTATGAGGATTAACTGAGATAACATTCATGAAGCTCCCAGCCCTGTGTGTCTCACAAGACAGGTGTTCATATACTTAGTTCCTTTCCTGTTCCCCATTGGTGTCCTTCCTTACACTACCTCAACCTAATCTCTAAATAATGCATACATAATGGTAGGAACATTAGCATGAATGCCTTAATGCATTTGTTACTGAGTTAACTCAGCAGTGAATTTGGCATTCCATCCCCAACCTTTCCCCTTCATTAATCCCCTTGGGCAACCCCTCCAACATAGGAGTACACCCAGGACACGAGGAACCGTGAAACCATCCAGGCACGTGAGCATCTTCTACCACGCTTTCAGCTGGTCTTGTTCTGCCTCAAAGACCAGACAGAGCTCATGTTTTTCACAATTAACTGACTCTGGCCATGTGGTCGCTACCATCAAGATCTGCCACCAGGAGGACAGCAGTTCAATAAAATCTTGAACTCTATTTATAGCCCACTTGAAACACTCTCCCATGAAACCTGAGGAGTCCTCCTTGAGAGCACAGAAAGTAATTCACTAGTCCCAGCACCAAACTAGGGCAATCAAAGGGCGGAAAATGCAGTAAGTACATTTTTTTCCCAGCCCTCTATAGTTTACAAAGCATCTGCTCCTACACATTGTCCCATTTCATCCTCATTCTGACCCAGGAGGGAGCCCCAAAGCAGATGTTGGCAACAAATCCCCATTTTATAGATTACAAAACTGATGCCTAGGAGGTTAGATAAGTTGTTCATTTTACATGGTTGGAGAAGCAGGGGAAAGGAAGGTGGCTAAAGAGTAAGAATAATTTCCTGTTAATGCAATCAATCTAAACTTCAGGGCATAATTGTTTACCTGTAAGAAAAAAATACACAACAAAGAGAAATAATGTTTCATAATGTTCTGGTAAGCTTAAACATTGTTTCTTCTCCACTTCTGATAGGAAAACCAAAATATGAGAAATAAAAACCTAGAGAGACTTTACAGGGAGTCATTTATAAACATGTTTGTATCTGTCTAGAACATCTACATGCAGAATGATTATATTTTAGACAAGAAACGCCTTCTTGAAACCTCTCCAAATTAAAATATACATCAGTCAAGACTAATCTTGAAAAAGATGGTAGGAATTTTTATGAGAAATCTTAATTGATTTTGCCAGTCATCTCTGAAATAAATACATCTTTACTGTCTTTTTAATATGGGGGGGTTGCATAATTGAAGTATGTGCCCAAAAAGCAAGACTTCATTAATATGAATTAGCTTATGGACCAGAAATGATTTTGTTCTTAAAAGAATTATTTGATTTTGGCAAATACTTTAGTTTTCTAAGAGCTTTCTCTAAGCGGTGTTACCTGGAAAGGGTTTTCAGAAACTTTTTGGCTTGAAAAGGATGCCTGAGCAATTAGAATAGCCACACTGAAGTCTGTTTGTGCGTGTGTGTATGTCTCTATGTGTATGTGTGTGTGTGTGTGTGTGTGTGAGAGAGAGAGAGAGAGAGAGAGAAAGAAAGAGAGAGAGAGAGACATTATTGCTTCAAGAGGGCCTCTGCGTTAGCAGGTTGGCTCCGAGCCATTTGAGGATTCTCAGATTTACTGCTTCTCTGGCTATTGCTGCAGCTCTGATTTATGGATTTCAGAATCTTTGAAAGGCAAGGTGTCTGAAGTTTAGAGTCTTTCCTTGATGGCCCTTCCTCTTCCCCATTCACTCCTTTTGCCACTGTTCACCTTGTAGTGACCTTGCAGGACTCAGCATTTTTACCTGAGCTCAGTAGCTGGGAGCCCACTAGTGCTGGGACGAGAGCAGCAGTTTCCATTCCTGGGTGATGGAGTCATGGGAGAAACCGCAGCGAACCAACAGAGAGTAGGACCTGAGCGGGCGAGCCAGGCTGGACTGTGCTTTAAGCGGCTCAGGACAGAGCAGCTGCTCGCTCTCCCAGCCTGCAAGTGCAGCCTGCATTTGTCACTGACCACTGAAGTGTGTGTTTGTGCAAGGTGAGAGCTGGGTGCTTTGTTGTTAATTTGGAGACAAATCGCCAGGTATTGCTGTTGATTGTTTTTGATAATTTGGGGGTGTTTATATCACCACAAATTCAGGACCTAGACTGTGTGTGGTTTTATTTATACCCTTGTTTTTTGTCATGATCCATTATTCAGCGCTGCACGGTGTCCAAATTATGGCAACAGATTGGATGTACTGCTGTTCTTACACTGAAATGTGATCAGTTTGGTGCAATTTTCTTGGATTCTTTCATTGATTGCTGCTGCCAAATGATGGAGCTGTTCATATAAAGGATTCCAGTGCTGATTTGAAAGCATGTGAAAACAGCTTCAGATATAAATCTGAATTGCTATTTTTTGGAGTACTTGCTGTGGTGTATTCTTTGCTTCACTCATATTTTAGTGGTTGAAACTTTGGAGAGAGCAGAGTGCCTTAGGGCCTAATCTGGTGATAAAAGTAACATGGGAGTTTTCCGTGTTTTTGCTTGTCAAAATGAAAACTTATGCTTGGCCAGTGGGGTGTGTGTGTGTGTGTGTGTGTGTGTGTGTGTGTGTGTGTGTGTTTAAAAAAAAAACTGAGGACCAAAAGAAAAGTATATAATACTTTGCTATATTTTGATGTACTTATCATTAATTTAATCAGCTCCTAAAGCTTTTGTTACCAGCATATTTGAGTTCTGGAACTTCGCATTTTGTGTACACAAGGACAATACAACTACAGTGTGCACTTGTGAAGGCATGTGGGGACATGGAGTATGTGCTTACTAGGAATAAAACAGGAATCCAAAATGTGTTCTTGGTTAAGCTGACAGGCCTTAATACTGCACCAGTTTTGTATGTTAGCTACTTAATGAATCTATTCAAAATATAAAGGGGATACAGTGTATTATTATATCTAAATAAATACAGTAGAGATTTGTATTCATGAAACACATGCTCTAAAAAAGGAAAACATGTGGGAATTTCATACTGTAAAAATAGGATGAGCAAAATTTTGAAAAGCTGTCAAATTTTACAGGGAGGGGAAAAACAATACATTAAAATGAGGAATAATCGGGATGGAATATGAAAAGTACTTCAACTGCTCAAATTTTTAAGTCTAATGAAAGAACAATAGAATATTTAAGGAAATTCAGAGTCTGCAGAAATGAAGCCAAGAGCAAAAATTCTTAATAAAACATGTTTTCAATCTGTGGAGTGTAATTATTTGTCTTGAGTTCTGTTCCCAGACTGATAAATTAGATTTTTTTTTAAATATAAATTTTAAAATTTTATTTAAAATTGGTCTTCATTTGGGTAGACTTTGAAAACTAATAAAGTAACATAAGATGTATTAAAATGCAATGAACATTAAAATTATTCAAACACTTAACAAGTAACATACGATATGAAAACTATTTGTCCCACTTTTGAATTATGTCAGTTTAGAAAGAGTCTAATCCTCTAAAGTAGAATGTCAACTGTTGCTACATATGCTTGGGCTGCTAAAGTCCTTGGATACACTCTTCATGGTTTCTTGCTTTCAGACTACGTTACAGCACTGTGGAACGGTGAGCAGAAAACACTTGATTCTAACATTGTCATGCTTTCTATGTGAGATTAGAATAGAAATTGTTTCATTCGACAGATATGGAACTTGAGGTGTACAAAGAATTCATGATTGGTTGGCCTTTCCCTATAGGAACCTGTACTGCCTTGGCTTTTCTGCTGCCTTGATCTAAAATTTGGCTGCTTCTTTAAAAGGGTGTAACATGACTTTATCACCAGGACTGAAAAGAGGTGGTGGAGGGCCTCTTATCAGTGTTTTATAAACACAAGAGTATCCCTGTCTCTATGATGAGTGCAGTCCAATGTGTTCAGATGTGGTGTGTCCATCTGTACCCATGGTCACCTTCCATGCAGAAAGACTAGAAACTTTGATGAACCACAATCAGTGTAACAGCCAAGAAAAGTCTTGAATAGTGCCCTCATTTATTCTTTAGATAACTAGCTTACTGTGGCATACAAAGAGGTTTAAAAGGGTTTAGAGATTATAGGTACTGACCTCAAAGCACAGGCCAGTATGTGCAAACACATTTACTTCTATGCAATTAAGGGCTCCTAGTTAAAGGAAATGATTAGGCTTCATTTATATATTTGATAAGTTTCTCTTATTTTTTTAAAAAGCTTAAGTTTCTTAAGCACATTGTGTTCTCGCTCCCTCTCTTCTTTCAGCTTTATACTTTAGACTTTAAACTTGCTAAATCCTTAATTTACTGAACCTGCTTTCTTTTGACCTACGCTCAATCTCTTCTTCTTGGGTAAGAAAGCAATTATGATTTATCTCCTGGGGCTAGGGGAAGACCCACCTCCCCTGAGATCAAGAGATCACTGCCCACTCTGTGAGCAGGAAATGGGGTGTGATTAGTGGGAAAGAATGGATTGATAAACAGCTACCAGGAAGGCAATGACTGCGTCTATCTTGCCGAGCGTTTCTGCTATTCATGTTCTCTTATCCATCTAGTCTGTTACTAGGCTTGGAAACCTTTATCAAGAAATGTTTGCACGTAGCAACATAGTTACACTTTCACAAAGACTTTTGGTAAAATGAGATTAAATATGATTTGTAGTGTATGGATTTGGCTTAAAGTGGTATCCGTAGTTTTTAATGTCTTTTTACCTTAGCATTAAGGTAATTAAGTTCTATTTTGCCTAATGACTCCTCCTGAAGTAATGCAGATTCAGGTGAAATACTGAATATTCACACAACCTTTTTGTTTTGTTTTTGTTTTGCGGTACGCGGGCCTCTCACTGCCGCGGCCTCTCCCGTTGTGGAGCACAGGCTCCGGACGCGCAGGCTCAGCGGCCATGGCTCACGGGCCCAGCCGCTCCGCGGCATGTGGGATCCTCCCGGACCGGGGCACGAACCCGTGTCGCCTGCATCGGCAGGCGGACTCTTAACCACTGCGCCACCAGGGAAGCCCCAACACAACTTTTAACTATTACTTCCAGATTCCCTAAAGTAGGCCTGGATGTTTTGTGGACAAGAAACATGGAAGGCAGTTTGCATGATATGAGTGGTTTTTTTCTGGTAGATGTCCCTCTGAGGCTACAGAGTGTCCAGACAATCTCTGGGCTCCTTAGTGGACTGCTGGGCTGCAAGAATTTGGCAGCTGGAGTAAGAGCAGGTGGCAGCAGGCACTTCTTCTCTGGAGACAGAGATGAAAATCATTTTCTACAAGTCTACTCAAGAGGCTGGCCTCATTTGTCTTGAATCCAGTGTGTCTTCTAAGGAAACAGGACTGGTAGAGTCTGGTTGCTAGAAGTTGCGCCCAGATTGTGACAGACCTCCAAGGAAGTGCATCTCCATATTCTACATATTTTTACAAGCAATACAAGTTCTGTTTTTTAAACTTTTAAATTATTTTTACTAGGGCAGGCTTCAAACCTGATCCCAGTGTCAATCCAGTTCCCTCTAACAACCATCCTCTACCACACAAAACAAATAATTTTCAAGAAATACTAATAGCCAATTAAACTCTTTACATTTTAATAGCCAAACAATTTTCATCAATGTATAATTCGAGTAATCACTTCAAGAGAATGTAATTACAACTTCCAAATATTTCTAATGACCAAGAAGCCATCAACAGAAAATTATGGCTAAGTTTCCTGTTACAGGCCTATTGGATCTTAAGGGAATGTTCAAGAATTTAATCCACCATATCAAAATCAATAAAAACAGACTTCTATGAGCTCTTTTCTGATAGAATATTTTCAAGATCAGCCTGTTTTTGAATATTTTTATGATAAAGTATAAAACACACTGGAGGCTTTCCCTTCTCTCACTCCTGTGCTCTTATAGCATGGGGTTTCACTTGACTGATAACTCTTATCAGAACACATCAATGTGTTGAAAGGAATTATTTTGTAGCTACAAAGAAGTATCTCCTTTTCTTTATAAGTTAAGAACTCTGCTTTAAAATGTAGGTTTTATTATTATTTAGGTATAGTGGGAACAACAGATCAGGAGATGATTGTCATTGAAAAGATAGTTTGCTACTCAGTTTCAAAAGGAGGGACACATCATGCCTTGAAGGACCACATAGAGAAGCACCTGGCTTGGTCAGCAGGCAGAGAGAGAAAGGGGGGAACATGGGCAAGAGGCTTTATTGTGGTTTCCTTGGGAAAGAACAGGCAAAGTAGGGTTCGTAAGTTTTGGACTGGCTAGTTCAAATAATTTCAGCAGGCTCTGGGGCATAGAGACTGACTCTAGTTGTCTGGGTACCTGGCCCTGAGGTGTTTAGGGCAGATGAATAGTGACCCAGGATGTGAGAGCCTTGTGAGGATCTGGTTGGGGTTTGGGCTCAGAATTGGTTTATTTGCATAAGAAAGGCATTCGCAGGGTTAGTCTTTCCTATCTCTAGGAATTGGCTGGCCCTGGAAGGGGCAGTCTCTTCAGGGTCAGCAAAGCCCAGATACCAAAGCATTAGAAATACAGAAAATTAAAAGGCATGACTAATACAAACTAACACACCCAAACAGGAATAGACAGATTACTTAGTATCATTTTGCCAAATTTGGTGTTCACATGGTTAGTCCACTATGAACAACAATCTCTTGACATGAAATGTACCTCTCCATCAATTCCGGGACCTCTGCCAGCAAACTCCAGAAAGGTTTTGTTCTATTTGTTTTTGATTTTTAAATTCAATACTTAAAGACAGCAAAAGGGTTGAAAATAACTGAATCCTTTCTACCGAATAACTAGGTATATTTTACTTGTCCTACACAGCTACATATTATTTGATTTAGAATCTAACAATAAATGTGTCCACATTAGGGTTCTGACAGAATCCTTAATTAGGCTAGAATTATTAAAGAAATTTTAACTTTGTACATTCACCATCCACCTTTGGTTGGAATCATCTTCTGACACACAAAAGTTAATAAATAATTGTTAAATGAATAAATAAATGATTAAGTCACCTGAACTCGTTGGCAGAATTTTCTTCAGTTTCCCTAAGAGCCTTTTACACAGTTTTCAATATGATTTTCAGAATAAGGAAATTCAGAAGAGTAAAATATGTTGATTATTTTGCTCAGACAAAAGCTAAATCTCCTGTCACTTAAAAATAGCCATAACCAGACATGCCCTTATAAGCAAACATAAAATGTGGCAAGGAACATATATAAATTGAGTAACAGTTCAGTTTCAGCTGAACTGGCAAAACTGACCTTCATAATGTCCTACTCCTTGAGTCAGCAGCAATGCACAGAGGGATCAAAGAACATTTAGCAGATGAATAGGATAATTAATTTATCAAATTAGAAGAGATCAACATGTGCTAAAAATAACCTGTAATCAAGGAAAGCGGCACCTTAGAAATGTGGCATCTTTCCCGTGTAATATTTCTCCTTTTCATTTTTAAACATTAAGGAAAGGAGAAATCATGCATATGGTGTTTCAGTGGAAATGGAATTTTCTTACTGTCCATGTTTAGTTTCCCCATTCCAGTTACTGGAATTTCCCACAGGAATTTATTGTGTAATAAATGTGGGACATCAAAATAGTGGGGGGAAGGATATTGGTACATTTAGATAGCCATTGGGTACATTTAGATAGCCATATTGGTACATTTAGATAGCCATTTAGATAGCCATTTGGGAAGAAAAAAAGTTTATCCTCTACACCAAAATAAATTCTAGAGGAGTCAAAGATTTAGATGTAAAATATAAAGCTACATGCATACTAGAAGAAAGCTTTGGTGTACTGACTTGAACAGAGGAGATGCTTCATCCACCGTGTCACTAAGCAGCCACAAACAGGGGTAGAAATGGCATCCTGCTGCTTGAGAGGTGCATAGGTTTTGTGGTAATCACTGCAGTTATAGCAGAAGGGAGGTGTCAAAAGTGATCCTTCCTCTGCACCATCTGCCCCATCGTTCTCTATGCTTTTCAGGCACCAAAGCTTCTGAGATGAAGGAAAGCAAAGAAGGTATAAGTGTAAATCACTAATTTCTATTTTAATTCTAAAGCTGATGCTTTATATTTTATCCTGGGGCCAGTATCGGGGAAAGATTATAGACTGATTTCTTGCTCTTAACTCTCTTGATTCCCAAATCTGAAACGTGATTGAGGTTTCAAAGCGGCCTCACTGTCTCTGGTATCTATAGGTTTCAGATCTCTGACTTCCATTGGTGTGACAAGGGAATGAGGCACTCTCAGCTGTGCCCTGGCCCTTCTGAGTTGTTGTCAGACTAGACTGAACCAATTCCAAAAGCTCTCAAGGGATGTGTGCTTGGTGGGGAACAGGAGAGCTTCAGTTGGAAAGTTTTTCCTTTAGGGTCTGTTGGTTCTTTCTTCTTTGTCACTTTCTTTTCCTCTAGTTAATTTCTTTTTTTTTAATAATTAATTAATTTATTTATTTTTGGCTGTGTTGGGTCTTCGTTTCTGTGCGAGGGCTTTCTCTAGTTGCGGCAAGCGGGGGCCACTCTTCATGGCGGTGCGCGGGCCTCTCACTATCACGGCCTCTCTTGTTGCAGAGCACAGGCTCCAGACGCACAGGCTCAGTAGTTGTGGCTCACGGGCCCAGTTGCTGCGCGGCACGTGGGATCTCTCCAGACCAGGGCTCGAACCCGTGTCCCCTGCATTGGCAGGCAGATTCTCAACCACTGCGCCACCACGGAAGCCCCTAGTTAATTTCTTTATCCTGAATTCCTCCCCTCCCGTCACCTCCCATACTGCTGCACGCCATCCTCTGACCTGGATGAAAGAAACACTTATGTCATTCACGCTAGATTTCTCAGACTGGCAGGCTGTTTGGAGCAATGTGCAGTGTTCCTAGCAACAGATTAAGGCACATTCACAGCACTTTAAAAGCCTGCAGGCATTGAAAAATAACAGAGGACTACCTAGTTATATTTGGAAGTTCTACTTTGTGGATTTGTATTAGCTAAGAAACCCAGAAAAGTTTTTAAACTTTTTTTTGGTTTATTTTCAATGGAAACTTGGAAGGTATAACCAGGTTTCTAAAACAGTCGTAATGAATTTAATCATGGCACTGAGAATGAAGGCCAACTGTGTCTATGGTAAGATTTAAAAGTAGGGCATATAAAGTTCACTGGCAGTCACAGGAAGGTGATTTTAATTATCAGGAATATTTTATATTCATTAAGAACTCAGGCACTAGGGTCCACTAGACCTGTTTTAAAATCCATGAACAAGCTGTTTGTGTGAAAGCTATTTAACCTTCAGTTTGTAAATCTCTAATATTAGCATAAATCACAAATATTAAAGTTAAAATGATAAAATATGTATGTGAACTTGTTTTTAGTATAAGGAATAATCAAAAAGCTAATCAACATAGATATGTAGGGAGGTAGTTAGCAGATGGAATTGTCACAGTTTTGTGGAGGAGCGAGTTTTTTCTAGATCGGCAAAAGCTGAAAGTTGGGAAAAGTTATCAGGGAGAAGAAGGAAGAAAATAATAAGAAAGGAAAGAAGGTAAATCTGACTATCCCAGAAGAGAGAGCTGATCATCATTGTATGTACCCTCCTTCCATGAGGCTTAACACCATATCTTATAGCAGGTGTTTATTTATGTTTGAAGAATGAATAAAGAAAAGGAAGGAGTGAGACCATAACCATAATGGTGGAGGGAACTGGATGGTTGTACAAAAGAATCTCCAGGATGTCCTATCTGAAGTACACTGTGTTAGATTTATCTACAATGATAAAAAAATAAAACAACAAATCAAGAAGAACAGATATGTTAATTACATGGTATGTTCTTTATCACAGTCCATAAAGTGGAGGGGCTGAGAAATCAGCAATCTTTGAACACACAAAGGGAATGACACACCTGTTAAATCAGAGAGAGAGAGAGAGAGGGAGAGAGAGACATATGAAGTCAGCATGGTTTCTGGTAGAAGTCAAGAGGTGAACCCAGAGCCTAAACTGGAAAGACCATTAATCTTAAAGAAATGTCAAAATGGGAGGAGGCCCTCAACATAGAGGAGCTGTTGGCATTTGGTGAGAGGCAAAGATTTATCATCTCTTGCTTTGCTTTGTTTAGTTTCCCAATGCCTTGCCTATTAAATGCCAATAACTCCATTCATTTATTGTGAAAACTCAGACACTCCTACGCTTTTCCAAACATCCCTCCAGGGAGTGGTACCACCCCCATGGAGAGTATAAAAAATAGGATGAACTATATTCAGAAGTGTAAAGGCTAAGCATCATAATGAAGAGCTTCACACCCTTGACTTTCATGGATCTCAGAAGCTTGTGTTTTACGCTCTTAAAATGAAAGCAAAGGTCTTGAGTAATTTGTCATTTTGCTGAGGAATGTTTGGAGTGAGACTGATCTGTATGGACCCGTCATTTAACTAGTTTATTTCATTCTTTTCTACATCTTCTAAAAATCTATGTGGGTTGTTTTTTCTACTTGTATTCATTGGAAACTTAATAACTCTCATAGTATGATTTTAAAACAAAAACAGAACAGCTTTGTTTCATTGTAGAAAAATGGCTTCAAAAAGAAAAGCTATTTGTAGGGCTTCTAATGAAGCACAAAGGATGTGAAGAGGTAGAAATAAATGGGAATTCATAGACAAAAGCAGTTTTGAATAAATTATGAAATTCAAATTTGGCAGTACTGATGATCTATGTCAAAATGAGTCCACAAAATGTGCTATAAAGCAACAACAACAAAAAAGTGATTTGTGAAATTGTTTTAATGCCTTTATAATTTATTTTAGGTCTATGTTTATAGGATTATTAAGGGGCCACTCCAAGTTTTCATTTTCTGAAGGAAATTATATGCTATAGAAACATTTGGGAATATAGAGATTCGCAAAAATCTGGGCATATGTCCTTTGAGTGTTAAGCGTCAAGTTTGTTGATTCCTAAGGGGAACTAACAACAGAACAACAACTAACAACAAAATCTACAGTAGATTTAACCTGTTTCATGATTAACACCTGCAATGACTGTAGGACCAATCCAAGCTTTTGTCTTAGGCAAACATGAGAAACATGACCTACCCCTTTGTGTTACCTTATCTGTGTGTGGAATGTCGCCCTCACATTCTTCACATTGTACTAAGTTTAGTGGTGCACTGAAATGTTCCGTATATGTCAGAGAGGAGAAGAAAGAAGAGGTGTCAGGGAAGAGTTGTTAATACTATATCTGTATCTCTTTTCTAAGGCTGCTGTAACAAAATTCGACAAACTGGATGGCTTAAACCACAGAAACGTACTGCCTCACAATTCTGGAGGCCAGAAGTCTAAAATCAAGGTGTTGGCTGGTCTATGCTCCCTTTGAAGGTCTGGGAACGGATTTGTTCCAGGCCTCTTTCCTTAGCTTGTACATAGCCATTTTCTCCCTGTGTCTTTACATCATCTTCCTTCTGTGAATGTTTGTCTCTGTGTCCAAATTTCCCCTTTTTATAAGGATTACGAGTCATATTAGATTATGGCCTACCCTATTGACTTTAACTTAATTATGTCTGTAAAGACCCTTTCTATTTCCAAATAAGTTTACATTGTGAGGTACAGGGGGTTAGAACTTCATCATATCTTTCAGCGTGGGGACACAATTCAACCCATAACATTGGATCAAGTAAGGTGATGATAAGGAAAATTCAGAGTACAGGACTGGCTGTCTTATTACCTTCACACCATTCAAAATGTGGTCAGTGGATCAGCAGCATCAGTATCACCTCAGAGCTGGTTAAGAATGCAGGTCATCCAGCCCTGTCCTAGGCCTATGGAATCAGAATCTGCATATTTACCTAGATCCCCAGTTGTTTCATTTATACGTTAAGGTTTGAGAAGAGCTATTCTAGCTCACAGAATAAAAGCCCCATTCTCAAGTGCCAAGAAGGAGAATAAAAACGAACAGTGTTTATACGCAGAGGCCTCATTAATATGTGCACTTAGCAAGTATAGGCCATTATTCCAGCACAGCTATGGCACAGTTATCTATAAAGGGAATATTGATCTCTGGAAATAATTTTAGGAGTTAAGTTTCAATTATCGTTAATTTCCTTTACTGTAGATTATCCCTTGGGAGTGAACTCAGAAGACCATCATATATAGAGAACACTCAAATTATTTTTCCTACACTTACTTACTTACTTACTTCGCTTGTGTAAATTGCTTCTTTTCTGCCAACCTGGTCTACAATTTAAGTTGACTCAGCTAGCTGAATCATAGAACTTAATCCTGAAATAAGGTCCATTGAGGGAAAATAATGTCCCCTAGTATAGGGGAAAAGGCACTTGAGTTTATAACACCATCTTCTAAGTGATTAAAAGCATGTGAGCTCTTGTTCGCTTACTTCTGCCTTTTCTGTCCCATAGCCTTTGTGCTCCCCTAAAAATGTAATTCACCCAGAAGTTGTGTCTATGTTACATGAAGACAAATAGAAACATAAAACTTGAAAATAAAAGAGGCATAATTAAACTTGTCCTGGAGTCAACTTAGGCAAATGCTTATAACAGCAGGGGAACAAATACAGCTTCCTGAGATGAACTCTGAGGTCACCGTTCTCATGGAGTTGGGGACTTTAAGTGAAATATGATTGTCCGCAGGATTAAAATATGCTCAGGAGGAATCTGCTCCCCTAAAATCCAGGATGTCAGCAAGTATGCAACATGAACCATATTCTGATTTCATTGAAACTGCCATGCTGGGGATAATATTGCTGGTAAATTTCCCTACATGGGGATCAACCTTTTTAACTGGAAATTAGACAACTCTTGATAACATTTGTACCATCTTCTCTTGAGATTTATATTTGGCTTAGGTCCCTAGATAAGCGTTAGAATTTTGAATCTGTTAGCTTTATCTATATATTAAGTAGTAAAACCATACTTTGAGAATGTGCTAGTGGCATCATTTAATTGTCTTGATCATCTTTTCTGTTAGCATTCTTTATTGGATTTGAAAAATGTCAAGAAAGAATGGTGAACATGTATTGCTACTATGTGCCAGCCACTTTCCTAAGTGCTTTACATACTTAAACACTTGTAATTCTTACAACGATGTCATAAATTACAGATGAGAAAATTGTGCAGATGAGGAAAACTGTGCAGATAAGGAAATTGAGGCAGAAAGAGGTTAAATAAGTGGCCATGTCAATTAGTGTCAGAGTCAGAATTCCAGATCTGATGCCAGATCCCACGTGCATAACCACTGTGGATACTGCCCCTTAAGAGAGACAAGTAATTATTCTGAATATCTCATTAATGGGCCAAAATAACTACTTTAAAATGTGTTTTAAAAATCTCTTTCATTGCACAGGCAATTATTACTGCAGATGTACCTTCTCTTTGGGTGGGGGGATTGTGTCCTTCCTCAAGTGATCTATTTTAGGCAAATTTCCTTTCAGCTATACACCAAATAAAATGCTTTTCATACCCTCCCTCCACTAATTCCACACCCCCTCCATTTACCTGCTGTCTCCGCGTACCTGTTGTCTTCTTTATTCACAGGAGGATGCACCTTGGATGTTTCTGTTTTCCTCTCCTTGCTTCTGCCTCTGGCTGAACTGAGTTCCTCACTTTTATTTATTGCTGTTGTTCTGGTCTATATGCAGTTCTAATAAAAAGCGTAGGTCAGTTGCCACAACATGGGCATTGTCCATGGCATTCTCATGAACAACTAATTACCTTAGATGACATCTAATAAATGTTTGATGCATGCTTAATTCCAGAGGGAAGGGGAAACACAACAATAGCAATGAACTAAAATTGGTAGCTACTCCCATTGCTCTGGGAAATCATAATGAAACAGGATAGACTCAGTAGAAATAATTGCACAGATTGTCTTTAAATATGAAAAACAGCAATTTATAAATGTATTATTTGACATAGTCCTTGCTTCCAAGTACCTTTCTCAAAGAGGAAAGTGTCTATATTGATTAAAGTTTGGATATCAGAGGATAGAGACTTTCTAGTGGTCCATACTTTTATCAATATTATTTACTCAAATTTGAATCCCTGATAACAGTGTTTATGTTCACATAGAACTTCTTTATCACTGCAGATAAAACATTAAACCTGCATTTGCCTGATTATAATTCCAACATTTTTGAGAATAAAATAATTTCACTCTGTTGACCAAGTAGATGCAAAATAAATGCTAATTTTAACTGGAGTTAACTTAGAAGGTATAAAGTACCCTTCTTAAGAAACTCAGTGACCTGTATCTGGCTGGAGAAAACAGAACAAAACAAAAACCAAAAACCACATAACAGAATAAATTTAAGTAAACTTTGATAAAAAAAAGAAAACTAGGGCCAAGTTCAGAATTACTTAAGGGAGATGAGAATCATTTTTTCCTGAATTGTATTTTAAGTCTTGCCTTTAAGCAGTGAGCTTGCATAATTGAAAGCCATGAAGAAAAGATAAGTTTCAGAGTGGACAATGAGCCCAGCAGTTATGCAAAGTGTGATGAACGGAGTGGCCCCGTGTACAAAGCATTGCAATTGGCCTGTCCTGCTCCACAGGTGCCATGACTCATCCTATATTATATATCATATGATTTGTTTCTCATTCATAACTGTTGTGTTTACAAGGATTTGAATATTTAGCAAGATTGTAGCTGATGGCTATGACTTTGGCTTTGCAAATTGAAAAGAAGCCCATAAAATGTGAAATTCTTAAGAGATAAACATCCTACCTGTGATGGACCAATATTATTGAAATACAGCCTCTATAAATGAAAGTTCAGGTATTAATTTGATTTTGTATTGAGACACAGCTTGTTGGTAATGGCCCTTAGCAGTCTTAAAGCCATCATGTCACTTGATCAAAAGGAGATTATCCATATTACAAAGTCCCATAAATTAAGGGTAGAAGTAGACGGAGAGATACATTAATTATGTAATTAGACAACATATATCAATTTATCCAACATGAAACTGCTGATCATTTTAGGTGCCTTATTTGATTTTAGTCTCTTCTTTTTCTGGATTTGGTCTCTCAAATATTACAAAGATGTTCTAAATGAAGACATTAAAGTAGCTACCTTAACATCTATAGAGAATCCCAGAGGATGTTGTTTTGTTTAATTTACCAAAGTTCCATTTTAGACTTACCTGTTACTAGTTTTCATATGTAATCTAGAATGATTGTTCAGTAGAATATCTTCATTCAGTAGAGCATATTCCTGTATGTTCAGTAGAGTCTGTCTATTAAAAATTTACAGTGTTTCTTGATGAAAACATTCTCCTGACACTGTGGCTGTAGAAGTAAGAACAGTCTCTATCAATCCATTTGAATGTCTACATATTTGTACATTTTTAGCAGATAATTTGTGGTCAAAGACCAGAGAAAAGAGGAAACTTCTCCCACAAGTGATGTTTCTAGTAATTGAAAAAAAGAGAAACAAAGTACACTGTAGTCTCCTGCAACTCATAAATCCTTACTCTTGAAATGGGTTAGGTTGAGTCTGTATTAATACAGCTTCTAGGAGAGAGGGCGTACCCTTTACGGTTTTTTCTTTTTTTTTTTAAACAGTGTGAAAAGAGTCACTGAACATCAAATAGGATGGAGCTATATAACTTGGCACAACTCTTTTTTTTTTTAATCTATATTGGAGTATAATTGGTTTACAATGGTGTGCTAGTTTCTGCTTTATAACAAAGTGAATACATACACATATGTTCCCATATCTCTTCCCTCTTGTGTCTCCCTCCCTCCCACCCTCCCTATCCCACCCCTCTAGGTGGTCACAAAGCACCGAGCTGATCTCCCTGTGCTATGCGGCTGCTTCCCACTAGCTATCTATTTTACGTTTGGTAGTGTATATATGTCCATGCCACTCTCTCGCTTTGTCACAGCTTACCCTTACCCCTCCCCATATCCTCAAGTCCATTCTCTAGTAGGTCTGTGTCTTTATTCCCATCTTACCCGTAGGTTCTTCATGACCTTTTTTTTTTTCTTAGATTCCATATATATGTGTTAGCATACGGTATTTGTTTTTCTCTTTCTTACTTCACTCTGTATGACAGACTCTAGGTCCATCCACCTCACTACAAATATCTCAATTTCATTTCTTTTTATGGCTGAGTAATATTCCATTGTATATATGTGCCACATCTTCTTTATCCATTCATCCGATGATGGACACTTAGGTTGCAGCTCTTTGTTTGTATGGGCCACACTGATACTTTTCCTCAGTCTCTTTTTATTCTTATATTTTGTTTACTTATTGGGCAGACTTTCAGGTCAAATTGTCAGGCAAGAAAACTTTCATTCATTATTCTATTCTAATTGAAGTTTATATCTCAAGGCTAGTGATGAAAGTCGTCGTATGAAATGTGTGGAGAGGAACTTTCTTTTCAACTTATAAAATGTTACTAAAATGATTTTCAAATGTGACAGGAAAAAGGGATCTTGCAATTCCCTTCTTTTTCCTAGTGAATTCAGTCATTCTAGCACGTCTTTTTACTTCATGTTGCTTCATATTCTTGAGAGAAAATGTATTGCAAAACTGTCTATTTAATTTCATGTCAGCTTTAAGACAACTAATATTTGGTTAATATGAATGGGAAACAATTTTAAATATTCAAAAACTATTATTTTAATCTCTGTTGAAATAAGTACACATGTTTTTCAACATTGGTATAAATTTGGTTAAAATTTGTAGATTTCAAAGTGCATGCCTGTGTGCTTTTCGGTACAAATTTTGACATATCCAAATTATGTTATTTACTAAAATAGGAAGTATGGGTAGATTTTTAAACTCTGAACTCAACTACTGATGCATCCTATTTTAAACAAATATACTGCATTAAAAAGTTTCCTATTTCTCCCAGATGGGTATAAAAGTAGAGGATGTTATTTTTATCTTTAACCATCATTTCATATAATTTCACATTTTTCAAGACAAGTTTTTCAAGGAGAAAGTAGTGATGGAAAACTTCTCTCTTTAGATTCTTTGAACACCAATAATTTGGGGCTTGTGCATCATTGAGATGATAAAAATAATTACACTAGACTTTTATTTACCCAAATACAACCCCATGAAGTGGTGATAGTGTCATTTCCTTCTCACAGCAAAGGAAACAACTGAGTGTTAGAGGAATTGAATTACTTCCCCAACTATCGAATAGCAGAGTCTGGGTCCAAACTCAATTGGCCTTGAGACCAAAAGAGGCCAGGAGCTCTTAAGTTCTTGCTTAATCAACCCTCCTCAATTCAGTTTTATAGCCTGCCAAGGAGCATCCTGCTGGTGCCTAGGCCTGTTTAACACTGCTGAATGAAATATGTTCCCTGAATGTGTTTTATACATAGGTGTGCTAGGGTGAGGCCAGAGGAAGAAATTCTCAACACCATTTTAACCAATGTTGGCTTTATGTGTATTGCCATACAATATAAAATCTGCTGTATGTATACCGGACTTTTGTGTCCAGTTTCATTTGAAGAAAAAAATTCTAATAAAAAGAAACAAAAATGAACAAATAAAACTATTGCTATAGTAAAATAAGATTAATGATGATAACAGTAGTAAAATGTAATACCTGTATGGGGCTTATATAAGCCAGAAACTATTCCAGGTAATTCTTATTGTTACCCAATAAGATAAGTTCTATTATTCTCATTTCATAGATGAGGAAACTAAAGAGGTTAAATAATGACTTCTCCAAGGTCTTGGCTAGTAAAGAGTACATTTGGAATCAGAACTCAGGCAGTCTGGCTCCCAAATCTGGGCTCTTAAACACTGTGCTATACAGCCTCTGGATTGTAAATAATAATAATAACATATATTCTCACTGTGTACCAGGCACTATTCTAAGCATTTACACCAAACCTGTTTATGTGGCCCTTTCCCCATAGGTAAAAGAGACCAGAGAGAGCAGGAATATGTCTCTGAAACTACTGAATATTTTAGGTATAATAAAAAATATGTTACCTGTTGAACGTATGTCCCATAGGTACTGTACTTGAGTGATTAAGAGGAGATGCATATGTACTCCTCAAGAGGAATTTCAGAGTTTCTCTTTTGCAATAAATGCATAATTAACATCATTCAGGTATTCTGTGATGTGTTGTGTTCCCCAACCCTGACCCCACAGCTGAGTGCAGTGGAAAATAGATGGGAGTTTAAGGCCTGTGTTCACTCTATGTGTGCTTCAAGCTCTCTTTAATTTCTATGAGTTTAGAGCGTAGGCTCTGGAGTCAGGACCTCTTGTTTCAAATCCTGACTCTGTTCCTGTTACCCAGGTGACACTCGGCAAGTTACTTAACCTGTTTTTCTCACTGGCTGCATCTACAGATGGGAAGGATTAGCATTAGATACATCAGAGGGCTATGGTAAACAATGTAACACATTTTTGTTGTGGTTATTACAAGACAATGAAGAAGTCCTCCTGGTCTTTGAAATGTACAAAACATAATGAAACTGCCACTTTACCTCACTGGGTCCCATAAAATGAGAAGCAATAAAGAAAAACAAGTCAATTATTCCACGGTCATGAATTCAACCCATGAGGAGAACTGGCAAGGCACGTTATATACACATCAGCTGTGGCAAAAATAAGTCAACATTGTTTGTAAAAGGCCTGTGATGTCTGGATTACCAGCTGTCTGGAAAAAGGAGAACATAGCTTCCTTTTTTGTTTAATGTGGTCTGCCAGCCAGCTGGCATTAGGGGAAGAGGAAGGGAGCTCATGTTGATTGAGCGAGTGTCTGTGCCAAGTGTATTGTGTAACTTGTCTCATTTGGTCCTCCCAGCTTGTTGGTAGGGTAGTATCAATACCCCTGATGTACACGTGGAAGACAGACTTAGGGAGGTCAAAAAACCCAGCCAAAAACTCACAGGTAGTAAATGGGATTCTGACTCCAAATTTAGTCAGGTCATGCCACTGACTGCTTTATTTTTTTTTAAATTGAGGTATAGTTGATTTACAATGTTGTGTTAGTTTCTGGTGTACTGAAAAGTGATTGTTATACATATATACTCTTTTTCATGTTATTTCCATTATGGTTTATTACAAGTTATTGAATATAGTTCCCTGTGCTAAACAGTAGGACCTTGTTGTTTATCTATTTTATATGTAGTAGTTTGTATCTGCTAATCCCAATCTGCTAATCTATCCCTTCCCCCTTCTTTCCCCTTTGGTAACCGTAAATTTGTTTTCTGTGGCCATTGACTGCTCTTGATAATGCTAAATATACTCATTGTTGACCAATTGGAGTTAGCAGTAAAAATAAAAAGTTTCACATTAAGAAATACCACATTTCACATTAAGTTATTTCAAAATTTTATAATCAACAAATATTTATTTATAAACGACCTCTAGTTTTTTCCTCATCCATAATTGACTCAAAAAGCTCTGGTGTCTTTCATTTCCCTTTTTGTTCTCGTCCTTTATAATTTTTCATATTTCTTCCTTATTACTAAGGTAAAAATGGAAAATTGTGGAAGGGATGAATATTATGTACCAAAGTAAGAAATTTTAAATGTATGAAAAAATTAAAATACATAGGGTTAAAAGTATACTAGACTTTTTTTTTTTTTTTTTTTTTTTTTTTGCGGTTCGCGGGCCTCTCACTGCCGCGGCCTCTCCCATTGCGGAGCACAGGCTCCGGACGCGCAGGCTCAGCGGCCATGGCTCACTGGCCCAGCTGCTCCGCGGCATGTGGGATCCTCCCGGACCGGGGCACGAACCCGTGTCCCCTGCATCGGCAGGCGGACTCTTAACCACTGCGCCACCAGGGAAGCCCCAGGTCAGGATTTTTGATTAATGATGCTTTTTGTTGAGAGATACTACTTTAATATCTTACTTTTTGCTTCTCCTGTAGAATGAGTCAGACATAAGTCATCATTAGGATTGGGGAAGTGCTTTTTTGAAGTCAACACTTTTACATTTCCTATTGGAATAACAATAAAACAATCAATTAATTACCACTTAATGGTAATAGGTTCATTCTCACATATCACAGGGTGGTTATTAACCAACTTTCACTCTATCCTGTTACCTTGAGTAAAGATAATTTGTCAGGATTCCAATACTGTATTTATTACCATGCTGTGGGTCTCAGAAAAATTGATTTCTGGCCTTTTAAGTAGGAACAGCAATAAGCAAACAGATTTGCACAGTTTGATATCTGAAATATAGTTAAATAGAAAGCTACCTTTCACTCAAAGGACCACCTTTAGAACTATTTCATTGTTTTCATTATTTATATTTCAGGATAAGATATCACAGCAAGATTTACAATAGTTTTACCACCATTTCGTAGCTTACAAAGGCTAGAATATAATTCAGCCAAAGTAAATCTAAATCCATACATTCTTTCAAAAGATCTTAGATGCCAGCTGGTTCTAGAAACAAAAGGGGGAATTTTGAGGGTACATCCATTTATGAACTATGTTGGGAATTTTTAGTTATCATATTTCTACTAAAACTTTCAGAGTACATGCAAAAACTTCCACCAGTAAATTTTTATAACAATATAATACTTCAATATCTAGATTTTATTCTTCACTTGATCTGCAGTAAATATCTAATAAGAAGGATTAAAGTATCATCTGATTATTTTGAATCCCCAGAAAATTTGCCTGACTTATTTTTTCATTCATTTAACAAATATCTGTTCATTTGTATTATGTGATAATTACTATTCTGAGTACTGGGAATATCGCAATGAATCAAGCTGACAAACTCTTTGTCCTCAATAATCTTACATTATAGACACCAGAAGTTATATAATTACAGTGTATTTTATGTATAAACAATGCTTAATAAGATAAATGTAAAGCATGCCAGGCATCAAGGGCTATAAAGAAAGATATAGCAGAGGCAGAGAAAAAGAGCACAGAGTGGGTGGAGCAGGGTACTATTTTATATAGGATTATCAAGATACACCTCTCTGAGCCAAAGCCTAAGGGAGGTTGCTGTGTAATGAGCTGTCCAAACAGAGGAAATGGCAGATGGATAGGTTCAGATGTGAGACTGTACTTGGCCTGTTGGAGGAACTGCAAGGAAACCTGTTTAGGGGACAGACGAGGTCAAAGATTAGGGCACACATAGCGTCCTCATTGGCTAAGGAAGTGATGATCTGTTTATTCACAGCATTAGAGCTTAGGGTTCAGGATATGGTGGTATTTGGTGGGTCACACTGCCAAGGACCCAATCACCCAGCCCTCAAGTTGCAGGTTTAGTAGTTTAATGTATCTCAATGCTGCAGAAGAATTATGTTTGTTTTTCAGATGAAGACATCTCACAATAAGTGAATCTAGGTATGTTATACATGATTACATAGTAAATGGCAGAGCTGGTAGCCTCATCTATGTTCTATAACTTTTCTCCCAGTTCACCACACTGTCTCTGCAGTGAGGCAAATCCGCTATGTCCAGTTCTGTATCCTGAATCAGAAAAACGTGGGCTGACCAATGAAATGTCTCCCATTTGTCAGTTTGTTCATATGAGATACAAAATATCCAAATTGTATATTTATATACAGGAAGACAATGACATGAAATGACTGCTACAGAAATCCTGTCTACATGAACTGAAATCTCAGAGGCAACATATAATGGTCAGTATTTTCAACACACTTGACAAATGGCATTTTGAATTTACAAAATTGAAAAACTAGAAAATTACATTCCTATGGACTAAAGACTTATAAACACTATTTAGACTCAAGGGCCTTTGTAGATAATGGTTCTGGTGTGTTGTTAGCTGGTGTAAATTCAGCAAAAAAAAAAAAAAAATTATGATAAGGAGGAAAGTTCTAAGAGTAACATATTTGTCAGCTTTGTCTTGGGGAAATTATTTCTTCCCTTTTCCCAACTTTCCCACTTTACTTATAAAATGAAGGTGTTATAAAACATTATCTCTAAGTCTTCAAGGCTCCCTGTGGAAAGTTCCAAAATTACATAAATCCATTCATTTCTTGCTCCTTTGTTTCTCTCTTTTCCTTTAGCCTACAAAGCCCAGAAGGCTTGTAGTTCAGTGACTGGGTTTCTTCCACCGGGTCCAAAGTGGAACTGGTGTTTATGCTGAGCCAGTGAGTGAGCTCAGACATCTCTTATGCACTTGGTCCCTGGAGTTCTGCCACTTGAAATGGTATTTTCAGGGATGACTTCACAGTATAGGAAACAGATACTCAGCCATGCTCATCATTAGATCCAGAACCTAACAGGAAGCATTTCTAAGAGAAAAACAACAACAACACTTCGTACCTTTAAAGTTCTGGGGTTGCCCTAAGAACAAGGAACTATTTACTGTACATTATGCTTTTCAAGGTCCTAGCTTTATGTTAACCTTTTTTGTTCTTATAGCAGTAGTACCAGGTGACCAGGTGTCATCTCCTTTGTGTGAAGCCTACCACTATCACTCCTGAGGATTGCAACTAATATCTAATATTGGTGGAACTCTTTCCATTTTGAAAAACAATTTTCTACGTTCCATCTCATGTAATATTCACAGTAGCTCTGTGAGTTTGTTTGTATTAAATTATTAGCCCAATGTGATCAAACATTATTTGTGTATACATGTGTGTATGTAAGAAAGTGAGAGACTGAGCCAAAGACCAACTAAGTTCTTCAGACTCTAAATCTGCTCTTCTCTAAACCACAGAAAATGTAAACCTGAAATGTTGGAACCAAACCTGACTAGGTACACAGGAAAAAGGCTCTGTGAAATTAAGCCTAGACATACTGATCCTATATTTGAGTGAGAGTGATCAAATATAGGATCAGCTTAATTAGACAGAGTCTAATAGCCTACATGAAGAATCTGAGATTCCCATGATGTTTACACTCTGTGTAGAAAAGTAGGATGCTGAGAAGTTCCTCATTCCCTCAGCCTGGCTTTGAAGTTGGCCTCTAGAAGTGTTGTGCTATTCACGCACAATTCTCTTGTGGACATGTGTTTAGGTTTCTCTTGAGTGAAACCCAGGAGTGGAAAGGCTGAGTAATTTGCTAAGTGTATTTTTAACTGTGTGAGAAATTGAGCAACTGTTTTCCAAATGATTTGCACCATTTTATATTCTCACTAGTATATATGAGAGTTCCAGTTGCTTCACATCTTTGCTACCACTTGGTAATGTCAGGTTTAAAAAAAAAAAAATTTGGTTATTCTAGTGGGTACTTAGTGGAATTTCATTGTGGTTTTAATCTGATTTTCTCTGATGACTAACAACATTAAGTATCTGTTTATGAACTTTCTGGCCTTTCATATATCTTCTTTTGTTTACTGTTCACATATTTTCCTAATTTATTTGAAGGAGCTTATTATCTCCTCATTAATGTGTTTTACAAATTCTTTATATATTATGGATAGAAGTCTTTTTTCAGATAGATGTATGTATTGTGAATATTTTCTCTCAATATGGAGCTTGCCTTTTTGTTTACTTAACCATGTCTTTCTAAGAACAAAAGTTTAATTTTGATGAGTTCTAATTTACAAATATGTCTATGTATTAGAAAATTTACTTAAATGAAAATAAAGGTATTATTTACTAGAAAAGCCGTATGTATAGAATGATCTCATTTTGGTTAAAAAACATCCTTATGTAGATAGATATAGATAGATATACAGAGATAAAGGTCTGATGGTTTAATTTTTTTAGTCTTGCTTATCAGCACTTACTTTTTACAATGCATGTGTCATGCTTTTGTAATAATAAAAGTATTTTTTTAAGAAATTATATAAAATAAGAAGTGAAAGTATCTTTCTTGTTCTTCCCTTCCAAACCTACTCTTAATACTAAGCTCTCTTAACTTTTTAGTACATTTTTCTATGACTGCTTTTATGTATACTCATAATATTTCAAAAAATATAATTATACTGTACTTTTTATGGCAATTTACTTTTTAAAATTTAACATATCATGCACATCTCATAGATTTAGATACATCAAAAAGTATTTATTATTCCCCCTTTGCTGGATACATAGATTGTTCCCATTTCTGTTGTGCTATTATAAGCAATGGCTCAATTAGCATTCTGGAATTGAACATGTTTAAGAAATCAGCGTTCAACAGGTATTTGTTGAGCATTTGTGCTGGTCTCTGTTCTAGACACTGAGCATACAGTAGTGAGCAGAACAAACTTTCTGCTCTTCAGGAATTTACTAGTACAGGGTAATGAGCAAAAGCCATTAGCAAGAACAAACTTCCTTGATATTTCAAGGCTGTGAGGAAAGCAGAAAAAAAGTGATTTCATAAATATTTACTTTCATTTCACAAACTACAAGAAAAAAAAAAGCCTGTCATGAATACAAAGTAAATGCATAATGTAACAAGTGAGGTTACCAGAATAAGAGTATTGGAATAGAGTACTCCCTCTCTGGAAACATTGGAATGCATTGAATATACTCCATTTCTCACTGTTTGTTCATTTAAGAATAAAAAAAGTATGGGTTATAAATCCAAATTTATCATCATGATCAGTTATTACATATATATGTTATTATATATGTATATATATTTCCTAGAATCCATTTACTCTCCCTCATAATGCCTCATTTCCTATTCAGAAATTATCTCTGTGCAGTTTTAGTGGTAGGAAAATTCAAGGTTTACACCTTTTCTTAAAGAAGCAAAAGGCATTAGATCCTTATTGCCTCAGTCCAGTAGAGACAGAGAGTAGGCACATGGATTTATTTTGACCATATTATTTATTTATTTTGGTGCTTTCTCTCAGCTGTAAGATACACAGGATAGAGAGAAACAGTTGGAAAGTTCACATTTGAACAGTGATTGTAGAGGACACCATAGAAGTTGGCTGCTGTGGTATGCTGAGTACTACGACTCTGGATCTCTGCTTTTTATTTTTATTTAATTACTTTTCTAGCCCTCTGAAGCCTGATCCTTAGCCTCCCATTGATTCTGAGCTCATAACATATTCTAATAATTATCCTTTTGATTCAATTTGTCGTTTTAAAAAATCTCCTTTGCTTGAAATTAAGAGCTTTAAGTGGAACCAATATTACTTTTTAACTTTTTCTTCAGCATCTACCACAAAATAAGTTCTTCCTTACAACAAGAGTTGTGAGAAATATAGAATAAATAGAACAGACACATAGAAACATGTCCCTCTTCAATTAGACATTCACGCACATAACATTCAAGAAATATTATTAAATGCCTGCTGCACAAAGCACTGACTAAGCTTTGGGGAGCAAGGGAGACAACTCTAACGTTTATGAAACAAGAGCAAAGCAACAGGGGTACATTAGTTGGTCTTCAGACCCCTGAACTCATATTAGATGACCAATGCCTGCATATGGTATTTTACTCAATTGATATTCCTTTACTATTTATTTAAGCCAGTTTATTATTCATAATGATGTTTTCTACCACTTCGTTTTGAAATTCCTCACTTTTTCAATAACAGGATACCAGTAAATGGTGCCTGGTGGTAATCAGATCAATATTTTCTTCATCTGACCCTTCACTGCAGTAGCATTTGCCTGAAAATAAGTAAATGCTTTGTGCAGCTAAGCGGTGTTCATGCAGAGGGGGTTCAATAGCTTAACACAGAGCAATTCATGCAAAAGCATGAAAATAAAACGATATCTGGTCTGTTATGGCTCCCCAGTTGGTTTTGCCTCTGTGGACAGGGTGATTCCAAGAAGCAATGTCATGGAAAAGAAGGAATTAACCAGGAATGGGAAAAGCCGCATTCCAGGCAGAAGGGAGACCTTTGTAGCAACAGTAGTTGGCATAGTGCCTTGAGGGTCTGAAGGGACCTGGAAGAGTTTCTTTTACCTGGAGAGAGTGAAAGGGGTGCAGCTGGTGAAAATAAAAAATGAATGAATCGAGAAATGTATAGATACCAGATATTAAAGAGTCTTTTACACCAAAAAGAATGAGTCTCAAGTCATACAAGCAATCCATAAATTCATAGCCTCTGCTACCACTCACTTTGAGGTCTTAGGGAAAGCTTTTTCCTTCTTTCACATGTTACTGCAGGCCTTTGTGCATTAAACATAGTTTGACCTCCTGCCATCGGAAAAAAAATGAGGGGTGGAGATCTGACACCTACCTCATCGTGCTCTTGCAAACACACACACACACACACACACACACACACACACACACACACACACACACACACACACACACACACGCACTCACACATGATCCCCTTGTGCTTTATGCTCTAATTGAGAACAGCTTGGTCTTGGTCTTTGGTCAGTTCCTCAGCCATGAGCTATGAAAGACTGGACATTCCCTCAGACATCCCTTGAGAGTTATTTCATAAAATTTTGACATCAGAACCTTAAAGAGATTTACTTAAAGAATGTTCACTTAGGGACAAAGATGGAAAATGGTCATAGAACAATAGATAATCTTGGCAGGTAAAAATAAAAGCCCTTGATAAGTGCCAGGATATTTTAGAAGTAAGAGTAAATTGTTTAAATTCATGATGAACTTTACAGTCTAACTGCTGAAATATTCTCTCTTTATAGCTAGGAAGTGTAGTTCCATGTGTTTTTTTCTCTCCAGATATTTAATGTGAGATTTAGGTCTTAGCATCTCCACAGACCCATGCTAAGAGCTAGGGTTGTGGTGAGTGAAGTTTCCGGGCCAGCACTACATATGTCTAAACATTACAGAAGGCAGGTTCATATATATTGATACATGGACTATTTTAACTGACATTCTCCCAGCTTACTGTACCCTGGAGTTCTAGCTTTCCATTTCATTTAAGAGCCTTGGCTTACTAATGAGACTGTTTTTGCAGCAGACAGGAAGAGGGAGCAAGGAGGACAGCCCTCCTTTTGAACTTCCCTAATTATCTTTTAGTCTCTTTACCACCACCATATCAAAGTGGTAAACCCAAGTTTCAGAGCTGGCAGTTTTAAAAAATTCAAGCATTCTCCCTAGAGGGAGAATGTCATTCTGCCTGATATTAACTGGGCAAAGCTTTCTGATAAGCATAGTGCCCTTAAGCAGCCTTTAATATTTAATGACGGTATCATAGAGGTATTGACCTGAGAGTAAACAATAAATTATAAAAACACCCAGAAGCTCATGTCAGATGAATCAGAACAATTGATTTTCTTTTTAAACATGAGCTTGCCGTGGGAAGTATTTTAATATGGCAGAAACAGGGCCAAGAAGTCGAGATTTAGAATGAATGAGGCGTGGAAGATGAATTACAGGACAAGGTGCTAATTATGGAGAGTATAAAAAACAAGTGTGTAGAGAGGTAGGGGGAAGCGGGGTGACTTGTTGAAATATGGTGACCTGTGAGGGCACATTGACATATGATCCAGAGAAAACATGGAAGATGCCAAGAGGGAACTGCAATTTACAGAGATGGTCTCTCCAAAAACCAGCTATTAAGTACACATGATATTTTTGTGTATCTCTTCATTATGGTTTAATGTTAAACTTGTCCCTTAGCCAGGGACAGCTCTTCAACCATTTATTGCAGGATCCATTATGGTTGAATCACCAGCATAATAGTCTGAACGGACTGGAGGCTTTTATAAATTTATTTATTTATTTATGGCTGTGCTGGGTCTTCGTTTCTGTGGGAGGGCTTTCTCTAGTTGCGGCGAGCGGGGACCACTCTTCATCGCGGTGCGTGGGCCTCTCACTATCGCGGCCTCTCTTGTTGCGGAGCGCAGGCTCAGTAGTTGTGGCTCACGGGCCTAGTTGCTCTGCGGCATGTGGGATCTTCCCAGACCAGGGCTCGAATCCGTGTTCCCTGCATTGGCAGGCAGATTCTCAACCACTGCGCCACCAGGGAAGTCCTGGAGGCTTCTATTTCATGTGTCTCCGCAAAACCCAAGGCTGGCTTAGAATAGATGACTTCATTTTGAATGAGGCACCACTTACTATAGGAAAGTAAACATCAAACATAACTGGAGTTCCTGAGTACTGGACAACCATAAAGTGATTAATGATTAGGAGTGGATTTAATATTGTACCCTAGGTGCAATAAGAATACATATCATTCTGTGTGCACACACGCACTCAAATACAACTCTCTCCCACTTCACTAGATTAGGTGATTTCCTTTTGTAGATGGTAAACCCAGAGCACAAAAAGGGAAAGAATTGCCTCGGGCCAGATACTGTTTTAACAACCTAACAAAAATAAAAATGTCAAAATTAAACATAAAACCGACCATGAATCTGTCTTGTCATTCAGCTAGCTCTTGCTGGTGACAATATTTTTCCCATTATTTATTTGGTGTACTTTTGCAAGATTTACATTTTGGTGATCATCCCCTTCCCCGTAAAAGAAAAGGTCTTATGTGAAGTAGGACAGGAAAAGATTAGATGCTATGCTGTTGGGGCTATATAACCTGCGTCATTGTGCAAGTTTCTTTACTCAAAATAGAGATTTTGCAGATGTTACTCTTATCCTTCAGCATTCCTTATTTCTATACTGGAACTTCTCTGGCCCAGCGATCACCAGTTTTGTCCTGATGCCTCCCACTCTTGCTTTGTAGATCCGTGCCAGCCATTCCAGAGGAAGCTAAGCGTGAAGCAAGGCATATGTGGTGTGCACAGCTTAGGCACATTGCCAACGTATACTGGTTAGTTAAGGAAGGAGGAAAGCATGAATGGTATTTACCAGATTATTTCCTCTATTTCCCCTCCCCCCCACCATGTATCAGGCACCAAATATTTTTTATGTTACTTTACCCTTCTCTTCCTTTCTGTTTCTGTGCCCATCAACTTAGCCCATACATTCATCCATTAACACCACAATTATTGAAATGCTGTCCCGAGAGATCTCCACGTCAGCCTGAGGTTTCCTCTACTCCCCGAATTATACGTGAATAATCATCGTTGTTTTAATGATACCCTTCACTCACACAAGAGCTCCCACTCGACATCTCAGTTACCCTTGATGGCTCCCTAAAATTAGGCAAAAAAAAATCATAAGCTTGAATTTAAAAGTTCTCTTAATCTGGCTCCTAATTATTTCTCCAACATTTTTTTCTTTCAGTACATTCCTACAAGAAATCTCTATTGCAGCTAAGCATTTTATTATTCCACAATTAGATCAACACGTAGTTCTAAGTACCTTTGGCTTCCTCTTTCTTAATTCTCGAAGTCTGACTGTTCCTTACATTCCCAGCTAGAGTTTCAGCTCTTCCACCAGGGCTAACCTCTTCTGAATTCCTGCCCCAGCCCTCTCCCTTGATATATGGACTCAGATAACGTACTAATGGTTACTATGTGTCTCAGACTTAAACTGTCCAAAATGCAACTCTATATGCACTCCTCTGCCACCACCACTTCCTTTTCCATCCTTTCCTAGCTCAGTAAGTGGCAACACCATTCATCTAATATTTGTCAGGGTCCCATTTTTCCTCATTTCTCACATTCAATTCATGTGCAGTCTTATCATAAGTTCTACTCCCAAAATACGTTTCACATCTTTTGACCTATCTTCATGTTTATTGCTCTCACTATGGCACAAGCCACCATCACTTGAAGTACTGCAAGGGTCTCCTAAAATATCTCTTTTCCACTCAAACACATTCTCCACAAAACAGTTGTTTAAACAGACAGATACTCTTTGGTCCCTGTTCCCTGCTTAGAACAAGTATCCAACAGAGATTCCTGCTAGGAACAGATCCTGTCCCTCCCCTGCTTGGAATGGTCCACATTCCCTACCATGACCTGTAGACTCAACATGACAAGGTCCATCTCTAACCTCATCTTGGACCACTGTCCCCGTGACATATGTTTTAGCCACTTTGGCCTCGCAGTGACTTCTACATACATCACCAGGGTTTTTTAAAATTTAGGCTCCCTATACTTAGATCCACCTCTCCTTCCAGAGGCCTGTTTTCCTTGGCTGGCTGGCTGCTCTTTCAGGTCTCAGCTTAAACTTCAGAGAGTCATTTATTACCCACCCTAAATAGTATAGGCTACCACCCCATTATTTTCTATGACAAAACCCTATTTGCTTTCTTCATAACACTTACTACAATCTCTACTTATTTAGACATTTATTTATTTACTTGATATTGCAGCCTTTTTAAAAACATCATGTCTCACCAACACTGGAATGTAAGTAAGCTCAATGAAGTCAAGGACTAGGTCTGCTTGTTTATCTTTGTATTTCTAACACTTACCACTGTGCCTGGCAACAAAAGATGCTCAGTAAGCATTCGTTAAATGAAAGAACACTACTTTTTGGGCACAGGTTGTTTTCCACTCCTTGGTGCTATTACTTATAATCGTTGCAGGGTTTTCCTTATAATGTTTACTTCCCCAGTGTCTAAAAAAGTACCCTACATGTACCTGGACTTCAATAAAATTTTTATCGTTAATGTTTTTGAAATAAGAAGTTTGAAATGTCAAATTAAGTGCACGGGGTGTGGTGGGAGGGTACATTTGTTAGGAATCAGCTCCTTGAATAAAAATTGCTCCTTGAATAAAAATCTGAATGATGTTAGGGAACTTTGAGTATGACTTTTAGTAGAGCCCTGCCAAAGAAAACAGTACAGTCGTGTAAGAGGCTTGAATTAGCCATGTAAAATTTGGTACAGATTTATCTTGAATTCAGTATATCCTAAGAAAAACAAAATTATTCTCCTCTGGCTTGGCAAAGACATCTATACAAAAACCTTGTGGCTAAACTTATGATAGGTAATTTTCTGAAAATGAAGAAAATTAGGTTTTTTTGTTGTTGTTGTTGAACAGACCCCAAATATAAGCTTGGGTGGGGGGCAGGGAATGTAAATGTTAGGATGAGAAGGAAGGAAAAGTCCTTCAGAGGTGTCCCCATGATCCAGGCCCACTGGCAATGAATAAGAGCAGTAAAAAGTGCACAGAAATGTACACCATTTAGGTAGGGGGAACTTGCAATTTCTCCTTTGTTTGATTTTTCTTTTTATGTGTGTTAGAGGAATAGAGGAGCTCTGGCTGAAGTTTTTTACTAAAATGTCTTCAAAATAAATCATTTACAATAGCATCTTGAGAATGTGCATACATTTGAAATGAATAAACTCTGTCACTCTGAAAGAATAAATTTCATATGCTACGTCCATCTCCTTCCTTCATGCAGTGTTGTGGCTCCAATTTCCCGTCCACTTGCCTCAGTAAGAGGCGAGTCAGATCTCCTGGGCTGTAGACAAAGAAATGACTAGATAAGTTTTGCTGGGTCCTCTTAGAGGACAATTTTCCTTGTAGGCTTTCCTGTTGATGAGTTTCAGAATTCTTACTTGCAGTGCTATTCAACTTCATTTTGTGAATAAGAAGCTTTTTAAGCTAATTCTTGATTTTCCAGGTTAATAATTACTGTAGCCAAATTAAATCCTAAAATTTCACGGGTCAGTTGATGAGGTGAAATCACTTATTCACTTTAAATAAATCACCAGCTCTCATAAGGGAACATATTATATTTTATTTCTGTTTTTCAGAACTGATTGTGTAATTTATTTTAGAAGTCTGGAATATTGAAATCAAAATATACAAATAAGAGGGATTATACATTACAATTAAGATAACATATGCAAAAAGACTTCCAATTGGATTCTTCTATAAAAGATATCTGTAATACATTCAAAAAATTATTGGGTTAGTGAATTTTAAAAGTTAGCTTAAATCTTTATTATTTTTATTTATCGAGAAGCTATTCCTTGTATATTTCTAAATATTTTAGACAATTTACACTGGAAAACAAGACAATGAAAAGAAAAACAACAAAAATCAGTTAAAATTAGCAGAGAAATGGATTTAGTTGCTGGAAACATCTTTTGCAATATGCTTCACTCTATGGTGACCCGATGCAATATAAATTTCGTAAATAATTACATATGTAACGTTAGGTATTAGGTATTGTAGTAAAGATAGAAAAAGTAACTGAGACACAACAACACTATGAAATCACTTCTCTAAGCACATTCAACCACTCGGTGACAGAGCCAGAGCCACAGTTCTTCAGGAATAACTTCTGGAACAACTTCTCATGATTCAGAATTGCTTCACCAAGCAATAAAGGATGCCTGGAGAGTCCTAACTTCAAAACAAAACAAAACAAAACTTACAGGCTTCAGGGCATTGCTTTGGCTTTCCTTGTCAACCAGCAAAGTCTCTACTTGAGCCTTTGCCATGGTTTCCATGGTTTTTCTATGGATTTTTTTTTTCCCACTTGAACAAGCTTGCCTGTTATTCTTATATGTTTAGATAGATTCAATGCAGAGGTGTTTTGCTGCTGGTTTTCAAGTTTCTTTTCTTTTTTTTTTAAATTTATTTATTTTATTTATTTTTATTTTTGGCTGCATTGGGTCTCTGTTGCTGCACGCGGGCTTTCCCTAGTTGCGGTGAGGGGGACCACTCTTCATTGCGGTGTGGGAGCTTCTCATTGTCATGGCTTCTGTTGTTGCAGAGCACAGGCTCTAGGCACGTGGGCTTCAACAGGTGGCATGCAGGCCCAGTAGTTGTGGCTCACAGGGCGCAGGCTCAGTAGTTGTGGTGCACGGGCTTAGTTGCTCCGTGGCATGTGGGATCTTCCTGGACCAGAGCTCGAACCTGCATCCCCTGCATCAGCAGGTGGATTCTTAACCACTGCGCCACCAGGGAAGCCCCTCAAGTTTATTTTCAAGGGAATAAATACTTAGCATATTTAAATGAATGTGAATCCTATGTTGTTTCTATGTTCAAGCCAGTGGTTAGAGAAATGTCACCATTTGCTGTGCTCTTCTGCTTGCCTCTCCTCAGGCATAGCCCGCCACTCCCATCCTGCTCTCTGTTCTAGTAGGCAGAACGTTGAGGGCCACCCCATCCCTCCCTTGTCCTATGCCTTTCGGTTGCAGTTGGCCCACAGAGGACCCAATCAAGGCATCGGGTGGAGGGAGGAGAATAAGGACAGTGTCTGTTTCCCTGACTCCAGCACTGTGGGTTGCCTCTGGCTGGCTGTAACCTAGGGGATGGTACAACTCTACAGTGCCCAGCCTGGGGGATTCCTTTTGTGGTTTCCTTATTTCCTGCCTATGCCTTTGGTAATAGTCTTTTTATTAATCCCTCCATGGATTACCTTAATCTGCATGGGCTGTTTCCTGCTGGAATCCTGATAGACACAGCATGTGAGTGGCTCTCTACTCTATGTGAATTTTAGTCAGAAAAAAATGTCTTCCAATCTGTACTCTTCTGCATGCTTCATGGATGTTTGGACAAATCACTTAACCTTTATTTTTTAAATGAAATTTAAAGCTCTTTATTCAGGAGGACTAAACCGGAGGACTAAATGAAATAATTTATGTTTATGTAAAGCACCTGGCCCGTAGCAGTCATTTTCATTTTTAAAAAAAATTGTAATGCTGATTAAAGTGCTCTATTTTCTTCTAAAATGTCATGGCTATTTATATGCTGTGTGCTCAGTCTTTAACACATCTAAGTATAATTTGGGCGTCATTGTCATGGATTCTACTGAATTTACAACTGATGTGAGAATTAGAAGAACATCAGACCTATGTTCAAAACAGCTAAGGTTGAAAATATTTGGCTTTCCAGCTAGCCAGGGACGGGAGATGGTGACAGAACTATAGCTGATGGGGGAATAAGCAATAACAAACATATGATTTCCTTTTTTATTTTTATTTTTTGCTGGGGCATCCTCTTTTCCTCAAAATAGCACAGATCATTTAGCTTACCCAATAAATTACTCTGTGCTTTCATTTTGAGAGGAAAAAAATGGAAACATAGCAGTGCCTGGAAGTTTCAGCTCCCCCTTTTTTTAGAATCCTACTTTTATATTCAGTTCTTAATCCTCAGTGCTATTATTATCAGGCAATAGTGATCTAGGTGATCTAAAAGTTCTATATTTAATTCCTTAAGAGCTATAGATAGCTGATATTATGATATATAGCAGCAAAAGATAACCCCTCTCCAGAGGTCATAGTCAGCCAAGAGCATACACTTGCTGAGCATGAACATGGAAATGGTGATTAAAATTCAGATGGGTAGGATGAAATTTTCTTTATGTTGTGATTTTGTTTTAATCTTGCTAGCCTTGTAATTGGAAAACTTGAACTGTAGGGCCTCTACATTTCCCCCTTTGACTATGGTGAAGGAAGAATACAGTGGCCATATAGGAATATTGTGAAACTGGGATGGATATTAAGGGAGAAGGAAAGGGAATAAGTTATAGGGGAAGGATATGAGCTGTGCAAAACTGAATAACACTCACATTTAATTTTAAGAAATTTAATGAAAAATTCCACCTAATATTTTTTAAAAAGTCAGTCATGTACCCAGCACCCAGATCTTGGTTTCTAAGACTATTCTCCAACAAAGAACCAGGGCTCTTTGGAAAAATGTCTGATTCTAGGACTGGGATAGGAAATACACAAGATGAGCCTGCAGCATTTTGTAGTGCCAGAAGATAAGGATGTGCTATTTAAAAACAAAGACACGATTATAGGGTTATATCAAAGGGACAAAATAACCAACTGAAAGAGCTCCCAGTAGATAAAACTGGAACAATGTAACAAAATAAAATATTGGATTGTAATCCAAACTATAAAATAAATGAGTTATTACATATTACAAATTATTACATATTACAAATAAATGATTGAATTTCAGTCTGTCCAAAAACTCAACAAGGAAGTCGGGGGTTGGGAATGGTTGTTGATACATCCAGTCCTCAGTGTCTGTTGTTCCAAAAAGATCATGCTTCTCTTCTATTTCTGTCATTCCTTGCAGGGGACTCTGGTATTTCACTTGCATCACCTCTAATTCCCAGGCATTGTTACGAGATGATGCTTCCAACTGCATTTGACTGGTGCCTTCTATGATCATCTAACTCTAGTTGTTACAGTCCTGCTCTGGGGGAAACAAAACAAAACAAAACACAAAGCTGAGAAACTTTCAGCTCACCAGTTTGACACCTATTTGGTGAACAGAGTAAGGGAGCACATTTTATTACACCAACTTGTAGAAAAGGAAAAGCTTTTCTTTTCCATACATTTCCATAATCAATTTGGTTTTTCTTTTATTGATTAACAGAAGCATCTTATTAAAGGAGCTGATTATATTGAATTTGTGGGAACTGTTTTCTGAAACTGAAGTTGAGGCATATACCAGAGAAACAGGAGAATTTTATTAAGGATTCAGGATAGAATATTTGAAATTAGAATTCTTCAGAAGAGAGCTGGAGGTCAGCTCATTATACATACAACATAAAAGTGAAAAGCTTCGGCTATGCATCCACACTGCCTAGATTTGAATCCCTGCTCTGCCAGTACTATGGCTTTGTGCCTTTGACTAGTGTCTCAATATTTTTGCACCTTAATTTAATCATCTGAAAAATGGGAATGATAATAATAGTATCTACCTGAAATGCTGTGTGGATTAATTGAGTTAATGCATGTGGAGCTCTTACAACAGTGCCTGGCACTTAATAAATGTTAGCTGTTATTATTATCATTAGCAGTAGTGTCAGTATTACAGGGGAGCAATAAAAGTGCCTTCATTATTTATAGTATCATATACTATATATAATGAGCTTATTTCTCTCCTTCCCCGGCTTTAAATGTTAGCAACCAACTATGTCTAGAAATATGAAACTACATCCTCCCTGTATTGTTAAGGCTTTTATATGTATATGTCTATATTGTCTATCAAAGATGAAATTTAAACAATAGAAGTCATTCATTAGGTATGGCTATAAAGCAGATTGACCTCAATTGTTGATTTTGCTTTTCAGGAAATAATGTAAACCCAGTGTACTTTGCTGACTTTCCCTGTCTGTGTATGGTAGCTTATTATCCATATTGCCCCAATACTTACGGGTTAACTTTTTTAGAAGTAAAGTCCACTAATTATTAGAGACTTTCCTTTTTCATGAACTCACATATTTATGGGTGATATGAACATAGGGGTTCTTGGAGATTGCAGGTGTTTTGTTCATTGGGACAGATGTCTCCATGGGTTTACTTTGTGCTCTGCACACTTAAAAGCCACTTACAGGGCTTCCCTGGTGGCGCAGTCGTTGAGAGTCCGCCTGCTGATGCGGGGGACATGGGTTCGTGCCCCGGTCCGGGAAGATCCCACATGCCGTGGAGCGGCTAGGCCCATGAGCCACGGCCACTGAGCCTGCGCATCCGGAGCCTGTGCTCTGCAACGGGAGAGGCCACAACAGTGAGAGGCCCACGTACGGCAAAAAAAAAAAAAAAAAGCCACTTACATTGTAATAATAACATTTAATTATTTAATGAGGGTTTTAGGGCCCTTTCCTTTGATAGTGTTTACAGAGGAAACATTTTTCAGACGTATCAAAAACAGAGATTGGGGGAGGCAAGGAAGGAATGATATCTCCTTTGTTTTAAAGGTGGCAGTTTACTCTGTTTATTGTTTACTGTTTCATGAGTTTACTTCAAGTTTCTTTGTACTGAATAGTACCTACTAAATGGTACAATTGTATTTCTATTTGCTCACCATGGTAATGTTGAAATAAGGGGAGGAATTATCAAGTAGATATGAGACTAGAGTTTTATTCCCACTTATTCTTTCTTTTGAATAAAGACCTCCTAAATAATTCCTCATTGGAAGAAAGGTATTGACTTTCTCATCTATTCCAAAGGAAGTCTATGAAGTGTATAAATGTGTATAAAGTATATAAATGTCTCCATAAATGTTTCAGATTACTCTCCAAGGTAATTTTTGAGGGATCTAAAGCTTATACCATCTGGGAGTCGTATTTAGGAGAAATAATACAAAATTATGAATAAGAAATCAACTATTGTTTTAGAAAGAAAAAGAATTCACAACAAATTCCAAATTTATGACAGCCGACAAATACCCACAAGCATCACAAATCCAGAAAAATGACAGGATTGTTACTTACAAAATGCCTAATGTACTTTCTGCCCTACCTTAATTGACGGAGTACTCTTTGATTACCTTTTGACAACTATTTTGTAATATCACTTTCTACAGAAAGAGTGAAAAGATAATTCAACCTTTCCTTAAACCACATGCATATATTCCATTAAACCTAAGCTAAATGTATCCCCAGTACATCTCCTTACCTGGATACCAAAATTGCTGGTGGCCACTCCAGTGTTAACTGACCCAAGGGAAAGTATGATGGTTGGTAAATTGAAATGGAAAGAGGGGCTTTACTAGACTGTGGCTAAAACATCTTAATTTTGTAAATTTTATAAAAATATATATAAAAATATATGACCATGTGAGCACATTGACAAAGCCCCTGCAGGACCTTGGAAGAGGGCTGTGCAGTTGAAGAGCCTTGAAGCTTAAGCTTCACTTGTTCCATAATTAATTCCCCTCTTCTTGAGGGACAAAGTAGTGAGAGCAAATTGACCCTTCCTTTCACCAACAAAGAGATGCATTATATTATCCATGTGGTTTACTCTCTTGAAGACTCCTAATTATTGGATGATATTATTATGTTAAGATAAGGGTAAGAATAAATTGTTTTCATTAAAAAATAATGATTATAGCCACTAGTTTTAAAAGTTTATTTGCTTTAAACTAGACATTTAACCAAGGTCTAGTATGCAGCACATATTAAGTCTAAATTACCAAGGTACTCCCAGGAAGAACTGTGAAAATATACATGAATTATTTACTCACATACTTCAAACAGGCTGAATGAGTGTTTGTTTTTATCTAATAGGTTATGTTTTGATTATAGACTGGTGACCTTGAACTTATAACATTTTTCTTTCACAAGAACATTTGAATTTCCTAAGCCTTATATTTTACATTAGGAGACATAATCAACACACTAATATAGAAATCACTCTACATCTTAAGACGTATCTTAGACAAACAAAAACAAATCCCATTGGAATTGAACTATAAAGAAAGGGTAAATTGTTAATGGCCGATTTTTCTTCCCTGGCTGAGAAGTCATAGTTAGCTATAATATTGCTGATACTCTGGACTTTAAAGAATCCTGAGGGTGGTATTGGTGTTACTTATGCATAAAAAAGCTGTGGTTTATGATGGTAGCTACCTTCAACAGAGACCCTACCCCTTACTGGCAGCATAAGGAAGCCCAGAGTATCAACTTCCAGGTCAGATCATATTTCAGACTCTGGCCCAGCTATTTACTAGCTATGTCAATATTGGGCAAACAAATTAGTTTCTGAACTTCAGCTTCCACTCTGTAAATGGGAATAGGTGAGCTGTAAGAATAATTCAGAGTAATAAAATACCTGACTCTCCTTCTGACACATATGGGCACTTGATAAATGTTAATTCTCTTCTTCATTTTCTTGCTTTTCACCCTATTTCCTCTCCAAGTGAACACACATCTTTATTCGTAAATCACTTTGTTCACTTAGCAAATGCTTGAGATCATCTACTACATACAAGGGCTTTTGCCAAGTGCAGAGGGTTTGCAAAACTGAATAAGACATGGTGCCCTGTCCCAGGAGTTCATGCAGGAGTGGGGACAGTAAAAGCTAACCAGAGTGTAATGTGATAAATGTTGCCACGGAGTGTTCAGATGTTCAGAATGAGAGATCCCATTCTTGTCTACTGTATGACCAAGCTCTGTATTGCTTTTATTTCTAAGCATTCATTTCATGCGACGTCGTTTCATGCCTTTCTATTTCAGTATATCCATCTTGTGTTTCTGTTACCTGACCCATTTGTTAAGAGTTCCTCACTTCCATTCTCCACACTGAAGCTGATGTCTGCTTTTATCTACTTTTTTCCATGCAGGGTAATAAAAATTGGACTAGTACACTCAAAACATTTTTGACTGTGCTCTCTCAATTAAAAAAAATAAAATAAATAGAACATTCATTCCAATGTAAGTATGGTATTTATTTGCTTATATGTTATACATTTTTATTAATGTATTTTTTATTTATAAAACATGCAGAAAAAAGTTGGATGATTAAATTAAGCACTCTGCTGTTAAGCTCCATATGAGTTCATAAAAAATTCTGTGTCTTGCAAAATTGCTTAATAAAAATATTAAGGCTTGAGTTATTCCATAGAATTAGGAAGAGATCACTTGAAACCTAGAGCAATTTGAAAGCAGAGCACAAATAAGTATGAGAAATATCTTCATACAAACATTAGTACCGTGAAATCTCCATAGAACTTGGCACCTAACTTCACTGTCAGACAATCAAGGCTTTGCAGTCTGGAATCCTGGGCTTGACTTCTTCCTTTAAGATGTAGGTATGGAAGGGTACTTGCTTCTAATTAGAGACCATTTTCATCAAAATGGAAAATCTTATCCCAGGTGTGGGCTTTCTCATTAATCCACTGTTTTAAGTGAGGGGATATGTCTTGGGCAGTTTCTACAACTGCACTTGCATCTTAACCTATTGAAAAGCTGAGAAGTTCTTAAAATTCCTAAATAAGCCACTATTGGAGGAACGCCCCTCTGTAAAATTTTCAGTTCCATCCTTAAGGTTTTCAAGTATTGCTAAAGCTCTCTCTTTGTGAGAAAGCTTGTACCTGATTTCTTCAGCACATTAACATTCTAGTAAAAAGTCATGTATGAACCAAAACTATTATTGTATCCTACTGATATCCCTCCTTTTTTTACAATCACATGTGAGGAAGTTCATATCAAAGAAACATAGAGCAGAAGAGATTGTATTTTAAAAATAATAACTTTATGAGTAATACAAAAATATCTTAATTTAAATGAAAGATACCTTTAATATATGGCATTTTTCTCAATCTTTATAAAAGCAATCATTTTGGTAACCATTATAACTGAGATAAATTATCTCACAAAAGCAGAATATACATGCTGTGCAATCAGCATACACCCAGGGCAAGGTCTTTCAACAAAAATAGCAGGTATACATGTGTTTCAAATAATCATGTTATTTTTCACAGCTTTTGGACTGTTGCTCATCAGACTCAATTAGATTGTTTCCTCTTGTAATTTACCTGAGAGAATTGGCTTGTGCTTGAATTATCAGCATTGTCTTTAATACTTGGTTTCTTGGAAAGAATCTTTTTAAGCCATATGTTCATTTCATGAGGACTAGTTTCTTAAAATGGGTGCTTTAATCCATTACTTCACTGAACCACAAGCCTGTACACTACAATATATTCAGTAACCTCAAAGCTCAAATACAATTGTAAGATTTCTGCTCTCCATTCCTTTGCCTTGTGAAACTCCTCCTCTTTCCTGAGAGTCTCCTTCTTCAGTAAGCAAACTGACCATCTGACCTATGCACTAAGTGAAAGTCTCAGGGTCAATCATATGTTAAATATTACTAATATTGGATCTCTTTATTTTCTTCTATGAAAATAATATAAAATCAAGTTGTAAGATTTTCTTCCAGCAGCCAGTGGATTATCATGCTCAGCCCCTCTGACCATCAGCTCTAAGCATGATAGAGCGTATATAACCTCACAGGTACTTGACCATCCTGTAAAGCCTCCCAATTAGTGCCCTTGTTTTACCATTGCATGATACACATGGGTTAGAGAGGTTCTTCTGGCACTACTTAGGACAATAGCTGTGTGCTTTTTGGTTAAAAATATTATTCACGGTGGCGCAGTGGTTGAGAGTCCGCCTGCCAATGCAGGGGACACAGGTTCGTGCCCCGATCCGGGAGGATCCCACATGCCACGGAGCGGCTGGGACCGTGACCCATGGCCGCTGAGCCTGTGCGCCCGGAGCCTGTGCTCCGCAACGGGAGAGGCAACAACAGTAAGAGTCCCGCGTACCGAAAAAATATATATATATTATTCACGATAACGTGTTAAAGACTAGTAAGGCAGATTTTATTCTGGGAGACTGTCTCAATAGATACAGGGACCACTTCAGTGGAGTTTTGCAAGTGGAGGAGAGGGATTGGACTCAACCCTGAATACAACAGGGAAAAGTGGGAATTTATAGTCAAGAAAGAGGGTGAGGGGGTCGGTGAATAGAAAATTACTAAGAGGAAACATTGGGGTGAGGGGGAATTGTGGCTAAACCGACCTAACAGGATTCTTGCTAAAGGCAGGCCAGGGTGATCAGACATCATAGGGGATAGTGGAGAATGAAGAACCCCATCAGATATCAAGGGTGGGGATTCTGGCTAAACTGACTTAGCAGGATTCTTGCAAAAATTGGACAATGCAGAGACAAACACAGAAATTCAAAAGTCAGGATGTATTTGAAAAGAGAGTTCAGAGGAGCCTGACTAAAGTTTGGTCAGAAAGAGATTCTTTGTTAGTTTGTAGTCAGTTTAATTCTACCATTCTTCATTGAACTTTTCTCTATAAAAAGATTACAGACTAAGGCTGCCTGAGTTTGAAGTTGATGTACTTTGTTAACTACTACATTATTATTAGATTCAGTTTTCATGTAAATCTTCAGTTAAGATGTTATTTCTCTATTCCAGCTCTATCTCTCTATATTTATCTATCATCTCTCTTTTTGTTTTCTCATGACTGTTACAAAATATGGTAGCTCATTAAAAAAATGTTTTAAATATTTGTAGTCTGTTAGTCTGAGGTAGACTCTTGTTGTTGTTTTGTATGTTTCATTCCCATGTGTAGTTATTATTTAACACAAGGTGGTATGGAAAAAGCAAAAATGAGTAATGAGTGTAGGTATCTGTTTTGAAATAAAAATTTAAGAACAAAGGACAAATTTTATCCTATCTAAAATATAATGAAATTAAGTAGGGGCAAACTATTCAAAATGTTTTACGTTTAATAAAGACTTAATTAGGTGTTTCATAAATTGTTTAAGAAAACTTATTAAATGTGCCCAGACAATATGCATTTATGCAAAACTTATTAAATGTGCCCAGCTTAATGCATTTACGTTTACTAGTGAAAGAAAAGTTTGGTCCATGATTGTGAGAACAAGCTAATATATAGAATATACAGTTATAGGAATTGATAGTTACTTAATTAAATATTAACTTCATGCACACCTCAGAGTTTTATACTCTTAATTTGATGTTAAAATGGTTATAGGAAGTAACCCTATTTTTTTTAGCTAATTAAAATGGAAAATGGAATACATGAAAGAGAAAATATCTTTGTAATATCTAGCTAATTTATTCCTGTATCTATCAAGCCTGTTATTTCAATTGATGGCAAGTACTCAAAAGAGATTATCTTATCCCTTTAATTTTCAAGCATGGACATATATAGACAGATATGTGTACCTGTGTGCTTTTGATGCTGTAAATTCTTTAAAAAGACCAATGTGTACCTTTTTTAGTTGAAAGTGGAATGCAGTGTGCAATAAGGATGAAATAACCCCTTGATAAAGATTTCAGGAAGACTAAGTGTTCAGTTATTTAAAAACAGATAACAACAACAATTGTATAGCCCACATCTATGTATGCTATAGAAGAGATAGTTAATTTTTTAAAGTTACAATTAATATCAATTGCTCTTGGTTCCCTCATCTTTTAAGATTGAGGAGAAAAATCCTACATTAAGACCCCTATTAATAAACAAGAGTAATCAATGTTCACTAATAGATGAAAGTTAAGCCAGACCCAGATGATATTTTCAGTCAATTTTGAAGCGGCATTTAACTGTATATACATATTTTTTAAATCCTATATTCATGTTTTTTACACCTTATCTTGGAATAAAATATTGCAAGCCTTGTCATTTTTAATCTTGCATAATCCATTTGTTTCATTGTAAAGGTCCAAAGCATTTGCTATCGCAGAGCATCTTACTACGTTAAAGCTCCTCCAGTTATATCCCTTAAGAGGTTAATAAAAAAGCAATTTTTTTAAAGTTTTTCCCCCTTATCTCCAGTATAACATTTCTCTTACATTATGCCCGTTTTCTCTACAACTTTGCATTTTTCTCTTTTTGCCAAGCTTTATGATACAAGATATCACCTTTATGAAAGCATTGAAGAAACTGTGTAAAAACTTGGAATGAAAAATTGACTAGGCACTCAATCTCCGCTAAGCAATTCAACCAAGTACAGTACCAAATGTTTCAGTGCTTGTGGAAGTATTACAAAGGCTAGCTGCTGAATAAAGGCAATGGAATTTTATCTTTAAAACACTAAGAAATAGAACACTTGCATATATTTTATAGGAACATAGTAACTATGTCTAGTAATGAGGAAAGTATTTTATTTGGCTTTTTTGCATAAATGTCAACATCATGATCTTATTCTATGCATTTTCTCTAAGACAACACAATCAGTAAAATTGTGTTCCATGTACATATCAGTTGTATTATGTTTATTCTGAAAATTACTCTTCAGAAATTTCTTTTTTTGCATTGCAATAAGATACAATTTATTTCTGACCAACACATTGCCTACCTTTGTGTGTTGTGGAGATTTGCTATGATCACCATTTAGCTGTTATATAGTTATATAAATGCAAAGAATGATAGTGACTGAGAAAAATGTAAATTTACACATAAGTTGGGAAATTACCATTTAGTTCCAATAGCAAAAATAAAATATAAACAGCTCAGTAATTTTTTTGGTTTGCTTTTATTCTCTTAAAGATGTTAGTGTCATTCCTTAGATTAAATTATGTTTTCCATCTTGTGAAACTATGAGCCATCGAAAATGAAAAGAACATGTTTTTTAAATATGAATATTAATTACTATTATAATAAAAATTGAAAAAATAACATAAATAGTATTTGTGGTAAGGATAGTAACCTAATTAGCAAAGAACATGATAAAATTAAATGATTTTGGAGGGCAGCAGGTTTGTATGTTTTATTTATTTTGTAATTGTTAACCTTGCCATGCTCTTTGTTCATTTTTTAAAAACAAGTAGAGGAAGAACAGCTTGTCCAGGGTTTTTTACATGATTTATGCTGATCTCTGGGGTAAGTTTTCTTTCATCCCCTCAAGTCTACATTATTTCTCAGTCAGATTGTGATTTCAAAGAATTGTCTATTTGGTCAGATCTAACCATGCAAATCAGTGATGCTTGTTGTACCTTCAACTCGCTGAGCATTTATTTACTACCTGGGAAAAGAAACCTGCAGTTCTCAAAGTCCTAAGCGCCCTGAGCTTCTCTGCCAGCTCTGGATTCCATTTCTCTACTAGAAGCTGCACTGTCAGGATTGTGATCACTGTATAGCACAGTATGTGATAAGCTGGTATAGAGGCTTCATTTCTCCAATTTCTGGTTGTTTGCTTTCTTTTTTTCTACGTGTCAATAAATATATATAGTTTTAAGACTTTATTTTTAGAGTAGTTTTAGATTTACAAAAAAACTTAAGATGAAGATAGAGATTCCCATTTGCTCCTCCCACACACATGCATAGCTTACATCACCAACATCACTCACCAAAACACTACATTTTTACCAAGGAGGACCCTATGTTGACAAGATAGTTTCTTTTTAACTGTCTATGACCATGTACAATACATTCTGCTAAATTAATCTCTCCTATGTAACTGATTTTCTGAGCAGTTTTATTCTGTCTATGACCATGTACAATACATTCTGCTAAATTAATCTCTCCTATGTAACTGATTTTCTGAGCAGTTTTATTCTGTGAGAATCAGACCTCGCTGGTGGGAAACACATAAATGTGGTGGTCTTCTGCAACAGTGATCACTTGCCTCCAAAGCACACATTAATGTCATGAGTGGGGAATTAAATTCTGCTAAATATAATCAACATCATAAAGACTTTGGTGAATTTTCAGTCATAGAAAACATGAAAGATTGTAGACTTGGATGAATAAACAAGGCTACATGTTTTAAGGCCTGTAGTATTGAATAAATTGTTACAAAATTTAGTGCTCACTTCTTTCCCCTTAAACATAATTCAGAAGGATTAATTTTGGCAATTTTGGTTCAGCTTTTAGGCCCAAATCAAAGGAATCATACAATTATTTTTATGTAAAAACTTTAAGTCCTTCAAGATATCATATAGCTTCTGAGTAGTATGTAAGTGATTGATCTAAATGATATGTAAATGAAAATTTACTTTGCTAATTTTCTAAAGATATATAAAAGTTTGATGAAAACTTGAAATGATGATTCCCAGTGCACACTTCCTAATGAGCTCTAAATTCTCTTGGAAGTTTTCCTTGGGTCTTGAAGTCACCATTGGATACTGTGAATAAGGGGGAAGTATGAGTTTGAACTACGTTGAAATGGGAACTACAAAAGAAGGAAAATTCATGACTCAAAATTAAGGACCTAGGTTGATAAAAGTGAAGGTAGGAATCTTAGGAAGACAATAAAATACAGAAAATCTGGACAATTACATAAGAATTGAAAGAGGCATTAACAAAATACAACCATGGGCCAATGTGTTTGATGAAGATGTAGGCATACATTTTCAGAAATACTGCATTACACCATTGTGGCAATTAATAAACTGATTTATTCACTTATTCAGCAAATATAACCTAAGCACCTACTATGAATACAGGGATTATGGTCATGAACAAAAATCCATGCTCTGATGGATTTTATAGTCCAGGAAGGGAAACAGAAAAGTAATTACTAATGCTTAAATAACAATTATTGACTGTGCTTTGAATAAAATAAGTTGGATGCTATGCACAGAGAGTAATTAACATAGACAATGGCTCCCGGAGACTCACCTAGTGATATTATTACCTATGTTTGCTGTATTTTTATATTCCTTAGTCATGTTGATCCCTCGGTAATGGGAAATGCCTTAAGAAATACTTTTTATTTTGGAATTTGGAATTTGATGGGAGATTTAAAAATCAGAAAATCACATTTTAGGGATTTTATTCAATGAATTTCTTAAATCAAGAATTTATACTAGATTGTCTTTCCAACCTTCTGGTCAGATTAGCAATGGAAAAGTCATAGGCTCTGGAGCTAGATAGATTAGGATTCCAGATCTGTGTCTAACATTTGTTAGTTCTATGAGTCTAGGAAAAATTTTGTTTGTTGAATCGCAGTTTCCTCTTCTTTAAAGTGTGCAAATATTATCAGCATCATAGGGTTATTGTGAGAATTAGAGGACAAAGATTTAGTCTCTAGTAAGTGCTTAATCAGTAGTCTTTTTCTCCCATTTTTTATTCCATGACTCTATGTTCATCTTTAGACCCTCCTAATAATTAAGATGACATCATTAGAAGTTAGGAAATCTAACTCTCACTCTGCTACTAACTAGTTGCACGACCTTGGCCAGTTCATAAAGCCCTTTTGTTTCCCTGTTTCTGATCTGTAAAGTGAAAAATATGAACACAGTAATCTTTGTGGTTATTCTGAATTCTATTTCTTTTTTAACTCTATATGTTGAAATATTTGAGTGAAATGAACAAGGGTGAGAAGGATAGAAACTTTAAGTAAGTAAAATTTAATGTTTTAAAAATTAAGCTTATGTGCAAAACAGTTTGAGCACTTGGTGTGAGCCAGGCACTTTGTGAAATGTAACAGCAAAGATAAGTAAGACACAGCTCTTATCTACACGAGGGCTTAAGTGTAATGCCTGACAGTTTCTAAGAGTCAAAAACACATTGGGTAGGTGAAGACAGATCTGGGACCTGACATAATTCCTATAGTTGGAGCCACACAAGGCAGGTCCAGCTGACCACCAGCTTAGTGAGTCAATCAAGGTGCAGTGTCTATATGGCCAAGGGCTTCAGGAAGCATTCTGCAAAGATTTTCTGAGAGGATATAGGGGGTTCCTAATAGATGGCTAGAATGTAGCTACAGAGAATGTAAACGGACAATGCAGGCCAGAATCAGCGTATGATTATCCAAACCCCAGTGACTGGAATGAGGTCCTGGAGTAAAACTAGAGTCTCCAATGAGAGTGAAACAGGAACCAAAGCAGGATTTGCTCAGAGCAGACAGGAGACCAGAGTGCTGGGCAAAACACAACTCAGGACTCCACAGCACAGAATGCCCTGAACTACAGCTGCCATCTGGGAGATGAAGAAAGACCTTGCTGAACTGACCTAGACTGGTGAGGAAAGATATTGAGAATATTTAAATACTCCCTTCCCTGTGTTTGAATGGTCTGGGTCAAGCAAATCAGCAGGAACAATTCAAGGGAACAAAGGGATGAAAAGATGGAGCAGTGAGGGGTACTGTCACTTGTCCCCTTCCTTAGCTTATCATTGAGTAGGAGGGTTCAGATAAGTCTGCATACAAAGAAGAATTTGGCAAGGATCATTGGAAATTTGCAAGAAAAGGGACTTCAAAAGATGGAAGGTACACGTATGGCTGAAAGTTTTATAAGCAAGGTTTGAAGAGATGGGGAGAATTTTGATAGGTTTTTGTGATTTTCAACCTTGGCTGACTATTGGAATCAGCTGGGTCACCTGGATTAGCTTGTAAATATGGTATGGTTCCTCCCCTTTCTTGGTGATTCTAATATGCATCCAAGGCTGAAGAAACACTGTGATAGGAGACTGTTCCAACTAGTGGGAATGCCATGAGCAAAGACCCAAAGACAAAGAACAGAGCTTATTTGGGGACCAGAGTCATCTAGTTTCAGTGGTGCAGGTGCTGAGGTGTTACACTGGGGGGAAGAAAATAATACATCATTACACAAACAAAATGGGCCAATGACAAAGCCTTGTGAAATTAGCTAAACTAGGAGAAATGAAGGGACCAAGAGTGTACAAGTTCTGGGAGCCAAGAATGGTGAGAGTTTTTGGAGAAATATGGCTATATAGTGAATAATCCAAACACACAAATAGACAGAAGTCAGGAAAATGTAACACAAATTGAGAATGCATGCAATCTATTTTTCCTGCATTTTGGTCTTATATGATTACTAAGGTCACTAAAAGTGCTTGTTACAGTTTTATTGCATGTTGAGCTATAGTTTTTCATGCATGTTTAGTGAAAAAACACCCTACGTCTCAAATTCTTTACTTACAAAGTGGAGATTTAAACAACAAAAGTCCTTTTCCACTTAAAACTCCTGAAGTTGTTTTGAGGACAAGTGTGTGAAAGCTTTGTTTATAGCATCAGTTCTCAAAAAAAAAAGTAAAAAGTGGTTAAATCTTGAGCAAGAGCCTGTAGGTTAAGTTGTAATCAATAATAATACACAACTTAGTATTCATTTCTTTAACACTCTCAACTTACCTAATCATTACTTACCTAATCATTACATTACTTAGGGAATTGACAATTCCAATTTGTTTTCTATAACCTATTTTTCAAAGACGTTTTGCTCAAGCTTTTTCAAGCAAATCCCTTTTAGGTACTATCTGATCTTAGAAGGTTTCAGTTCATTCAAATCAGAAGATGCTGAAAAGTTAATGAGGGAAAAAACTTCGTGCCTGTTTTGACTTTAAAGACCATGGGGACAGTAAGCCACTTCAAAGCCTGTCTTTTAATCTTCTCATTGTTGAGCTCTTTGTTGTGAGGGGACGAGGGGGTGTGATTTTTATCCCTGTAATCAGTTTCTGTCAAGACAAGCTTTGTAAACATTTGTTAAGGGGGAGTTACAGAAGTATTATGTGTGGTCACTGGTCTCTCACCCTTAGCTGATAAAAGGAGAGATGAGTGTCAAGTCAGCAAACCTCCAGTCTGGGATAGCTTTCCTCTGGAAGTCTAGAAATGAACCCACTTTCCACAGACACACCTATAATGAAGGAAGATTGAATTTGAAACTGTCAGGTTGTGGAATGTTGGACTTTCTTCTAGAAAATATGGAAGGTAAAATCATTGGGGTTTTTTTTTTTTTCTTTTTTAGAAATATTTGGAAGCTATGATAAAGAAATCTTGAGGGTGGAGGTGGGGGTTCTGAGGGCAGAGAGACATCATTTTATCAACTAAAATTGTTATTTTAAAGGTTTACTATTTCAGTTTATTATCTGTTGCCTTCACATATAAATTGTGTGTATAAATATAATCTCAATTTCCTACTTTCTATGTGAAAATGGGCTCGGAAATTTTTAAATTACATAGGTTCTTTATGTCTGTCAGGAAATTCAAAGAAACTTTAAGAGTGGTCAGAAGTCACCAGGTAGAAGCAAACAGGAAAAAAAGTGAGGCTTGAGAGTATTTTTCTTATTTAAGGCAAATAGACTTTCTTCAGATTTATTCATTATTAACCAATGCATTTTAGGATTTGGTGTCTTTATAGTACATATAAGATTCATTATGATTCCTTTTGTAGAGTTTAATGTTTTTGTATGTGGCCTTGATTATAGTGTTTCAAGGTCTATGTAACGCTCCTAGGCTTTTAGTTTTGCAATCCACACAGATAGCCTAATTTAGGCTTATATTTGCTCTGGAAACTTAGCGTCTATGTATAGACTTTTAAGTACATGTTTTTATTTGTACTCCTTTTTAAATGTGCTCTTCAAGTAAAGACCATTTTTACAAATTCATAATTCATAGTACATTTTCTATAAAAATCTGTAAATGACTAATAACTCCTACCCAGTTTGAGGGTTGTATTAGCTTTCTCAGAGAATACAATAATGCATTTTTAGAATTTTCAAGGTTTTTTGGGACAGTTATTCAGTGTCTCTGAAATAGAAGAACTTTTAATATAACAAAAGCACTGTTTGGTCATGTACTATATGGTTTAAATTGTAAAATAATAGGCAATACTATAAATTTTTAATACCTATTAATATCTTTTTGAGTTTTCTCTAATAATGTAAGGAGACAGTAGTTCTTCTTAGGTCTTCCATATGCTTCCAAACATTTGATAATCTCTCATGTGTGAAACCATATGGAAAATTAAAACAGTGGGTTGTTATGGTTAGTAGAGAGGTCATTTCTCTTAACATCTGGGCTCCTTAATTGTCTAAAGGTAGAGTTAGAGAGGGTAAATTATGTTGGTTGATATTTCATCAATTGTCTTTTATGCCTCAGAGGGCAAAATTCTGGATAATTAAAGCACTGCCTAGAATTAAAATCCCTCACTTAGAGAAATTTGAAGTGGAGTGTCATAATCAATTACATTGTTGGACTTGTTCAATAAATTAAAGATAAATATTAATCAAAGTCACACTATCACTATTCTAGTACTGTAGAGAATTTTGAATCATCTTATGCTATTTCAAAACACTTTTGGAGGTTATATTCAGATTTATCTTTAATTTAACAGTGGCAGGACTCAGAAGTCATTCATTGTTTGAGGGCTGAAGATACACTTTAGCAAACCATGTTTTTAGCAAAAGTTTAAAGATTGTCAGTGCCCATTATCGGACAACATGATTTACCTATTATAATATGCTAAAGTTCATGGAACAATCATAAAACATATTTACTAAGTGAAATAGAAATTATAGCTTGGGTTGCTTAAAAAGATTCATATACAACAGTGAAGTGCACCATGGACAGCGTATACTTTCCATTTTTAGTTTTCATCCTGACTCCAGATTAACATTCTCTTGAGGTGTAGATGTGAACACTTTATAGATGAACAATCATTGCACCTGAAGATGGTCCTGCAAGTATTAAGCCTTATCATCATACACCAAGATTAAGTGATTCTAAAATCACTGCTAAAATAGAGTCTTGAGTTTATGCTACTCAAACTGATTGAGAGAGAAGGAATGATAAACAATCATTTGATGTTTATTTTCTGAATAAAATTGATATGTATTCATAGAGCATTGAAAGTATTAATGGAGTAGCTTCTTTGCTTCCAAATAGACTAATACATTATAAGTTGAAATCATGTCATAAAGTAGCCAAAATGTTGAGGCTAGACCACATGCATTTTTCCCTAAAAAATACAAATAAAATAGTTGAAATTAACCCCATACACTCAGATACGAAGACAATAGTTGATACATGTTTTGATATAAGATAATGTTAAACAAGGGTGACTCATGGGCTGTATATCTATTGTATGCATAGAGTTTATTAATGGTCATCACAGAGACAATAACAGGTTTTACTATATATAAGCTGCTGACCTTTTCTCTTGCAACTAGAGAACATCGTGGATCATATATGAATCATAATTTTCCTTGCATCACAAAATACATATTGATATTGACAAGCCTGAATGGTGCTCTATGATAAATATTGTCTCTTTTTCTACAGTCAGTTTTATCTGGGACCCACAGGAAGTACCATCCCCCCAGCTTTCTTCATGTAAACCAACTGCCTCTTTTTCTGTTCTCTATCTTCTTTCTCCTTATCTTTCACCTTCCCTTCCCCTCTTTATATGGGCACAAGATAGTCTGTGTTTTATTATTTCATATATTTTTTGAAAAACTATGTATCTCATTCTTCATTTAAAAATTGGCATATAATGTATTTTTAAAAATTAGCATCCCTGAATATAATAAAACAAATCTCACCCTTTTGTGATCTTTTACTTCTGAGGCCCTCATTTGAAATTTTTGGTATGTTTCAGTGATCTGGATTTAAGAAAGTTCTATTTTTACTATTTACTAGTGATGTTTATAGCTTCAGATGTATTTTTACTGCATTAATTGTTCTGAGCAGCAATTGTTACAGCAGTCAAAAAAATTAAAGCTCTGTCTGTTAAATTGTATTAGGTAACTTTTTCAAGAAGATGGATATACTATACAATTCATCCAGAAGATGCCAGAGTTTTAATTAAATAAAATGTAAATCCTATCTGGACATAGAGTAATACTGTAACAGGAGCTTAGTTTCTCATTCCTACTGAGAAACTGTTTACACTGGTAGTCACCTGCAAGGTGGAAAGAGAGGCAGAATTCTCACATTTATTGAATGTGTCACCTGTTTGTGCTAAATGCAGATAAACTACACATTTATAAGCTTTCCTACTTAGCAAAATTGTAAATAATGTTAGCATTTCTAGATAAAATAGATACTTAGGGAGAAATCTCAATAAATACCAGGGATCATTGTTTCCTTTTCAATATAAAACCTCATGAAATTAGAATGAAAAGAAAACACTGTTTATTCTGTTGTCTGCTAGGCTTAGTTGCATATTAAAGTAGTATACAAAGTAGTTCTGTAGTTGAAATGTCAGAGAACTTTGATAACCACACACCTTCTTTCAGTGACTGTTTAGCTGATTGTCTACTGGTGTTTACAGAGCAAAATGATTGGAAAGCCAAGAGAAAACACCAAGTATCTGATTGGTTAAGGTAGTGCACATTCAATCTCCCAAATTTTACACAGCAATTGAAATGGCCTCTTCTATAAATAATGCCATACTTCCTGGTATTTCTATCATTTACAGCTTATAGTAGCAAGAGCAGCCTCAGTACAATATTTCTTAATCCCCCCAAATGTCTCAACCATCATAAATCATCTGAGTCCTGGCAGAATCTTGTATTGACCCTCTAAAATTTTTATTGCTGTTTCATTCATTTTTTAATTGCCTCTTCTTTCTTCTTTTTTTATTTCCTGAATCCGTGAGCTGAAAAGGTTATAATTTTCATTTTCTTGTGAATGATGTCTATATAGTTTCTTCCCCATTACTCTGTCAGTGTTGTAGGAAAGCAAAGCTTCCCTGTTATGAAAAGCTAACTGAAGCAAATGAATCATTAGACTGATGAAAGGTCTGTTGGGGACAATCAGAGTCTTTCCTCTTAGCTGTCAGTTAACAATGACACCTAATCCTTAGCATTTACTGAGTGTAAAATAAAGGTCGTTAACAATTTTATTACCAATACTTTCATCCCTGAAGACTTCCCTGCCCCCACCTTTCTGTTCACTCTTTCTTTTCCCCTTCCTTTTTCCCCCTGTTTTGTTTTTGGTCATTAGACAAATCCTTACTGAGTTCTTATCATGGCAGAAGTTTTGCTTTGCTAGGGACTGAAGATTCAAAGATGACTACATCATTTTTGCAATTAAGGAACTGACAGCCTGGTGGGGGAGACACAGATGCAAGCAAAGAATTGTAATATTCTGTGAATACAGGCAGTGATAGAGGCATGAACAAACAGACACAAAGGAGGCACCAATTCAGCTTGGCTGGAACAGCGAGGATAACTTCACTGAAAGTGAAATTTTCTAGCTAGGTCTTTAATAGAAATTTTGCAAATAAATAAAGAGGGAGGGAGGGAATACATAAATAAAAGCATGTCCAGGCAAAGGCAGCTAGAATTAAAAAATAAAACATTTTTTAAAAAGTGAGAAGAGTAAGATTGCAATTGAAAAGAGGACTGGAAAGATTTTTGAAGCAAGATTGTCAAGGGCTTTGTGTGCCTCTAGAACTGGGGACCTTGTTCTCTGATGATGGATTGCTATCAAAGATTTTGAATCAGAAGAATTATCAAATTAAATCTATGACAGTAGCATGCAAAATCCATTAGGACAGGAACTTTGTTTCAAACACTTCTAAATCCCTGAACAGAGTCAGCAGGCATCAGTAAGTACACACTTAACAAATGTCTATCCTAAAGATTGCATGGGGTCAATGTAGCAGTGGAATTGCTAATGGAAGGTATCAGAGATAGGGGTACCGTGAGGAGACAGTGTAGTAATCTAGGTGAGAGATAATGACAACCTGAACTAGGGAAGTGGGCGTCAGTTGATGAGAGGTGTAAACTGGAGAGGTGCAACGACTTTGGAAGTGGTATTGACAGGGCTAAGAGACTGATAAGGTCTGGGGCATCCATGGGGAGATTAAAGAGTCATACAGTAGGACTAGAGTAACTTCCAAACAAGACAAGAAAGGCAAGAGAAAATGCAGATTTGGGGGTGAAATTGATGACTCTTATTTGGGGATACTTTATGTTTGAACTCAGTATAGTACATTTTTCATCTATATAAGAGATGGAGATGTAAAATTAAGAGCCATCACACCAGGGTTAATAGCCAAGCTTGCCGAAGCAAATGAGATTCCTCAGAAAGAACCTCACACCAGAAGGTCACTATTTATGGGGAAGATAAAGTTATCCAAAGGAGGAGAAACAACCAGAAAAGTAACGGAGAGGTTCCAAGAAAAGTGCATATAGTCCACTCTCTCCTCTTCTCCTCCTCTATGACTAACGTTCTTCTGGTGGTCTTTGAAGACACAACAGGCTCATCTGTTACTGAAAGTGGGGGTCCGGTAAGCCAATAAAGAGGCAAGGTTGGTGGAAAGGAAAGTTTGCTTTATTTCCAAGGCCGGCAACCTGGGTGGAGGAGGGCAGACTCCTGTCCCAAGGCCCACTCCCCCCCCAACCCCGACAATCAGTGGGCAAGAGTTTTCATAGGTTAAGGGAGGGGGCTACATGCAGAAACAGCACAGTCAGCTCTGACAATCATCTTGAAACTGGTCATACGGTGGTCTCATCAGCATCATCTTGATTGTTTTAAGTACAGTTAATCTTCAGTTCCAGGGTCTGTTTCTTCCCATTTCTTTGACACCAGTTCTTGGAAATGTGGCAGCTTACATCATGGCTACGATCTGGTTGTCACGTAAACTTCTTCCACCTGGTGGGAGTTTTGGTCTCTATAAGACAGCTAAAAGGATATGGCTCAGAATATTATCTATAGCTCTTGAAGAGGATCTAAAGGTCGTTGACTATGCTTAATGACTACACTATCATTATTTAGTCTTGTTGGACTGTTTTCCTTTCTTTGCATTTTCTCACTTCTCTGATTAAACTATTCTTTGGCTAAAGTTTTTCCACAGACAAAAGGCAGGCTGAGGACATGGGAGGCAAGGACCATAGGGTCCTGCTCTGTTTCACATCCACATCAGACAACATGATTGATGGCGGAAATTTTGTTCATCTTCCTTTGTCAACTCTAGGCAAAGTTGAATAACTTAGGAATTTAATGACAGTGGACGACTAAACCCTACATTATTCTTTACAGTATTTAACAGGCAGGAGACAAAACAGAGCACTGGTAAAGGAATCAAAATGAAGGATATAATTTACTTATTTACTGATGCCAGCTTCTATAGCTTGCCATGGAGAAGTTTACACTGGTGAGCTTAGAACCAGGACTGGCGCAGCCTGTGGAAATTTGTCTGTACTATGACCAGTTTCTCATGTTAAAGGCATTCATCCCAAAGAAGATCACCTGGGATCCAGCCAGCAAGACACTCATGAAAGACACACATATAAGTGACATGGAATTCGTCCCATGCCCTCTGAGCATCTGGGCTTTCCATCTTTTGTGTTTGTTTCCTGAGAAAAACTCTTTGCAGGGGAGATCTTTTTTTTTTTTTTTTTTTTTTTTTAGTTTTTGCAACTATTGATATGGGATGTTCTTCATCAATATTTTATGGCAGAATTCATATTTCTAATTCCTAATTCCTTAATACGTATCCAGCCTGACTTCTGTCTGTTCCATTTTTGAAGTCAGAGCTGAATCTAAAGACAAATGATACAATGTATGAATGAAGAGTATTATATGGGAATTTTGCTTAACAGGCTTATGGAGGACAAATGATCAACAAACCAGCTTTAAAAAGCTAAGTGCTAGATCATTCACATATTATTTCTTAGTATTTTGATATTGTTTCTAAGCTGCCTGATAACATGGAAATTTAATGCTAGTTCCCAAAACCTGTCTAAAAGATTTATAGGTCATTTCTCTCTTCCAGTGGTTGTATATAGATCTCACATCATGGTCTATAGTGATCAATTACCTTAATTCCATGGTAGAGAGTACTTTAATGTAAAGATAATGGCCTCTGTGACTAAATTCATAAGAATAATTACCTTATTGAAACAAAAACATAGGAACACAAAGAGCTACCGCTCCTAAGTAAGCATGTGCCCCTTGAAATCAGGTATAGCTAAATAAAGAGAATATTTGGTGGGATAATTAAACCAAATTTCTATGTTTTAATGAAGTAATAGAAATGTAACAGGAATATTTGCTGTAGTTTATTTTATTGACATTAGGTAATCAACATCGTTTGGCAATTGTCAGGTTAATACCTTTCTTTTAGATTTCCTACCAGTTCTTAATCACTTTCTTATAATTGTTCTCTTTAAAAGAATTTTCTCCCCCAATCTCAAAGAAACGTCCATCTATTTCTCTTGTGGTCATCTCCTACCAAGAAAACAATATTTCTTTTATTTGAACCCTTCTTCCCCAATCCCATGCTGGGAATTCTAGCCTCCTGAAGTCTCCCCACTAGTGTTATTGTAGAATTTCTTTGTAGAAGTGGCTCATGGCTAGAATGTGTTTAGAAGTGGGTGCCAGATTCCTCTTCTTGAAGTTTCATTTGCATAGCAAGCACAGTGTGTTTATTTATTTATTTGTTTGTTTATTTGGGGGTCATGGAGTTAAAGTTCCTCTATCCCAATATATTTTGCTCCTTACTATCTCCTTATTCTACTGATGCTCAGAGGCCTTGGCAGTGTTTCATGCTTGCTCTCTCAATTGTCCTTTCAGATCCCAATGTTGCAACTGTCATTGTCTGCTCCTGCTCTGGGGATCTCTTTTTTTTTTTTTTTTTGTGGTAAGCAGGCCTCTCACTGTTGTGGCCTCTCGTGTTGCGGAGCACAGGCTCTGGACACGCAGGCTCAACGGCCACGGCTCACGGGCAGCCGCTCCGTGGCATGTGGGATCTTCCCACACCGGGGCACGAACCCATGTCCCCTGCATCGGCAGGCGGACTCTCAACCACTGCGCCACCAGGGAAGCCCTGGGGATCTTTTTTGAATGTCACCTAATTGCAATGTTCTATCTCGATCCTCTATTCAAATATAGAATTTTCTGGATTGCTACTCAAGACATTATCTTCTCTTCATGCTCTATCACACTCCAATGTTAAAGTGAATACTTTATACCCCATGAGTGCTTATGGGGTATAAAGTGCTGGATGCGTTTCTATAAAGTACACTTCTTTGAACTCTCAAAATCTTTCATGGAGTTTGGTTTAAACATCTCTTGTAGATTTTATTGTCTTTATTGAAACCCTTCCACCTTAGACTTTGCTTATGTACCATACTGAGGATGATATGATTAAAAGGCACTGGGCACTACATCACATGATCCTTTCTCCTCTTCAGCAGTTCCCACTATCATGGGACAGATGTGGAGGTCTCAATCCTTCTTCCCACAGGTTGAGTTCTTTTTTGAAAGGATCCAAAGTGACACACCAAGTCAATCCCCACTCCATCATACTCTCAGTGTGAATGCTAGTGTGAACACTGATCAGTTTTCAAGCAAAAGCACCACCCACTTCAAGTCAATATTCATTCAAAAGACAGGTGTGTGGGAAACCACTCTATACACTTCATGTAAATAGATTTTTTTTTTTTTTTTTGCTTATTTAGTTGTGTGTTTATAGAGCTGGAGAAATCTGCAGTGTGAAGCAGGGCATGATTGGCTAGGAGGTCAAGGATTTCCTTATAAGTCTGGCAGGCCCTGTTTTCTAGGGTAAGCTGAGTTGGATGATTGTGATTGCTGTTAGATTTCTGTGACAGTGAGGCATTTCCCCTAAGTGCAGGCTGACTTCATTTTGGTTTGTGACCTGGGGCAGGCCACTGGAGAGGCCTCCATTTGGCGTCCCAATAAACAAATTAATGTTGTCATCAGTATTAACACTGAAGCTAATAGCTTTCCACTTCTCTCTCCTTGTGGCTCTCGTCTTACTGCCTTTCTTATTCCTTTAGCTTCCTCCCACCATTCTTATATTTGTTCTTTCTCATTTATCTTCTTCATTCTTTATTTATGACATTTTCTCATCATTTATTCTTATTTCTATGGCTTTCCAGTTTTCTTCCTTTCTTTTTGCAACTTGAAGAGCAGTCAAACTGACAGGCAGAGTGAGACAAGTGATGGAGGGAAAGAAATGCTTGGGGCAGCGGGAAGATAAAGTTTTGTGTGTGTGTATGTGTGTCCACTGTGGGTTGAGGCAGGGGTGAAGATGGAGCAGGTATACAACATTTTTCCCATGTAGCAATTTACTGCTCCCTTTTTTTTTTTTTTGGTTAGGTTTTTGGTTTTTCGTTTGGGGGATTTTTTTGGTGGGAAGGGTTGGGGTTTTGTTTTGCTTTGTTTGTTTGTTTTGGTTTTAAGAAAGGTCTCCAAATGAAATTGCGTCCAAAAATAGTGAACTGTTAATCTCTCTCTTGAAATGCCTTCTTTTTTTTTTTTTTTTTTTTTTTTTGCGGTACGCGGGCCTCTCACTGTTGTGGCCTCTCCCATTGCGGAGCACAGGCTCCGGATGCACAGGCCCAGCGGCCATGGCTCATGGGCCCAGCCACTCCGCGGCATGTGGGATCTTCCCGGACCGGGGCACGAACCCGTGTACCCTGCATCGGCAGGTGGACTCTCAACCACTGCACCACCAGGGAAGCCCAAAATGCCTTCTTTTTAACTATTATTATTATTGTCGTTGTTGTTCTTATTATTAAGCCAATTATTATACTCTTGTTTGAAGAACTGTCAGTAGACAAAAGTCATCTCCATCTTACACATGAAGAAGGTAGGCTCAAGGAGTTTCAGCAACTTCCCCAGTGGTACATTACTGCTGGACACAGGACTATCTGATAAAACTTCAGCATGATTTGCTTGAACTGACAATAGTATTTTATTCCTAGGCCCTTTGCATAGATCACTGGCAGCTCCGTGCCTAAACATGCGTACACATACCCTCTTAGGTATGTGTTTGTATCCACATGGTCGCACCCTTTTCACTGATTAAAGAACAAGATGACTGCCTCAGGCTGGAGCTGATGAGATACCTTTCTGAGTAGAGTTTGTCTAGGATACATGTAAGATCAAAAAATGCACTTGGTAAATCATTTAAAAAGAAGAATGTCAGGATGTGAATTTGCATAAAGACTGATGCATTTTCAAAAACATCGAACCGGGATAGTTGACCAGCTGGCAGAATTCAGTTCTTGTTGGTTCACTACTTTTCTTAAGAAAATACAAACATCCAGAAAGATGTAAAAGAGTTATTCCAATCAGTCTTATAGGGATTTAATATGTATATAAGTTTTTTAATGGCTTAAGGTATAACTGTGTTGAATCCTGCATTAAAAACAAAGTAATCAGATAACTTTTCTGGAAAATTTTAACGCACCGGCTTATTAGTAAATGTGTTTAAAGTTAAAAGTACTCTTTGCTTCATTTTGGGAAATCCCTACTTTGTGAAGAAAAAAAATCTTTGGAGGGAATAAAAATTTCCATACTAGATAGATTGCTTGAAATTTATTTATCAAATGCAAATAAGAAGAGAACAAAACTATATTGGTAACCAAAGTAGAATTTTTCCTCCCTTGCATTTGGGACAAGGTCAGTTAATCAGTAAATGACTTTGGCTGTGTTACAAGCGCTGTTCAGTAGCACATTTCAGTTCCTATCTTCACTTCATCTGCACACTTTCAGAGCTCACTATTTCTTTACTTTTGGTTTGACGATTTCCATTATGTAGAGATAGAGTCAACATGGAAAAAGAAGACGGAGAAATTATTATTTAAAGGTGAAAAGGTAGTAAGATAGTATCCAGTGATAAAGAAATAAGGCTGATATTATGTGGCAAAAATCATTTAAGTTCTGGAAACAAAATATACTTTGAGATATCATCTGCTCAACTCCCAGGTAAAATTAAATTTAAACAAAACAGTAAATTAAAAGTCTAACTTCTTTCCTATACTCTCCAAAATCCCAAAATATCTTTGAACTTCATTATCTCCATCTGTAATATATAATACTATTTAAAGTAATCCATATCCAGCAAGATAATATTTTTAAAATGTGACGAGCCTCACATGATAAAAATATTCACAGAGTAATTAAGGTAATAAAGATAAATATTAATGTAGCAATATCTACCAAGTTCTGCAACATTAAAATGGCTAACATAACAAAGAAGTCAGAAGAACAAAAAAGATGTGTGCATTAAAATGCTTATTCTTCCAACCTGTGGTGCAAAGCAAAATTGGAGAAAACACAGAAATAGAGAATAGAGAACTGAATAGAGAACTTACTCTAGTGGTCTATAACAGCTGTTTGACAATGTCCACCTGCTCATCTATATATTTACATATTCTTAATATCAAATGCTTTCTTCCTTTCTATCAGTATTTTTTCTTCTCTTAACTATTCAGGATGGATTGGCTGATCATTTGGACTGAGTTTGAGAAGGAGTAGAGTATGCAGCAAGCACAATTAACATTCATTTACATGCAAAACTAAGTAATGTGAGGAATTTAAAGTTGTATTATCCTGCAGATCATTTTTAATACCAAAACTTTTTTCATACAGAAGAAAGAGTGTTCCTGGCTCTGCAAAGTCATGAGATTCTCCTGGGGCCCAGAAATGCTGAGCCAGGGCTTCCAGACCTGATGCTTTTGTATTGAACAAAATCAGTCTTCCAAATTCCACTCATGTTTGAACTCTACCCTGTTGATTTTTCCTCTTGAAATAGCAGAAAATGACAGCTTCCTTTAGAAAGAAGAGCAGGTACCCATAAGATACCTTTGCATAGTATCATGGCCATACATATGAAACCGTCTTCACCACGACATTTGGACTAGAAGATGTTCAATTAATTACTCCACTAAAAGTTTCGGTTAAAGCAGGGAACTGTCAAACAAGGCACACACAATGTAGAAATTTTATACCAATTTAAAACATTTAAATGTATATGCATTTGCCAATTTTGATGTGAGGCCAAGCTCTTTTCTTTGAGTAGGAGTCAAATGATTTGTTTTCTTCTTGTCTTTTTTGCAGAAGTTGCTCCTATAATTTATCACTTGTAATTTTCATATTCAGTTTCTTTACAAATACACTTGCAAAGTAATGTGAGCTCAGAACCTTTCCAGATTCCTATGATTTGTTTTTAAAATCACGTAGGTATACTGAGGTATGAGTTTTTTAAAACCAATAATTACTTTGGTCTTGCTCACATCTAATTTAATAGTAACGTTGTTTTATGTCCGTCCTGTACAACAAATCCTTAAACTAGTTTTCATAGAACACTCCTCTTTGTTTTTTGCCTCCATATTTGAACACTTCATATTTTATACACTACAAAATAATATTTATGAAACTGAGTTCCTCAGACCATTTGTCTATAGGTATTGGAGTGGAGTAAATGTTTTCAGATCAAATAAGTTTAAGAAATGCTAGTGTATAGTAAGTTATGCAAGTTTCTTGACTGAATAACTTTTTCATGACATTTGCAAGAAGTCTGACTTAACATACTACGTTTGGCAACAAACACAATTTACCCAGCTGGTGGGAGCAGAAGTAAGCAGGCATACAAAAAAGGAACTAGCCACAAAACTTAGGGTCCTGTGAGTAACAAACAAACCTGTTTTATAGAGGGAAATGGAGAACGCTGGTTACCGAAGGCACTGAGGAGATAAAAGCTAGTGAAGAAACTCCCTTATATATTAGTTTTAACTATGTCAAGCCTGCAAAAATTCTGTGTCCTATAGGTATATGTGTTGAAGTGTATATAATTGTCCTCATCCATAAACTGCAGAGTAAATACTCCAGAATCACTCTTTCCTGGATGGCATACAACCTTCCTCAAGGTCCCATCTGTCTCTTTTATCTCTCTCTATTTTTCTGTTTCTTTTCTTTTTCTTTCATTCCTTTTTTCACCGCATTTGGCAAAGCTTTGTCTATAACTACATTTTTAATTTTTATGATTAAGCCTTCTGGCCTTAGAGATGTTGTTTATCTTCTTGGGAGTACTCAGGGTAAAGATGTTGCTAATCTTCTAGAGAAAATACAGTAAATTTTGCTCCCAAGAGGAGCAAGAGTAGTTCCTACATGATTCTCAGCTTTCTACACAGCAGCATGTTTTGCTGATACAGAAATATGATAAATGAATTACTTAAACATGCACGTCCCTACCAAGTCATCTAAGGATAGCTTTGGTGGTGACATTTAAGCAAGTGTATGTTATGACCTGACTGTTAGATAAGACTATTTTGTGTCAGCAGATCTGAACTCTTTATATATGTACCGTACAAAATATTAATTTATAAAACTGAGTTCCTCAGATCATTTGTCCATGTTTAAAGGGGAGCAAATGTTTTTAGATCAATTAAGTTTAGAAAATGCTAGCGTATACCAAGGTATTCAAGTTGCTTGAGTGAATTATTTTTCAGAAATTTTAATATGCTGATATACATTGAGCATCTCTTATGGTCAGTATGGTGTTATAAATTTCCCCAATTTACTTCATCTTCAACTCTTTTTTTTTTTTTCCTGGATTACCTATTACATTTTTAGGAATAAGAAAAATTTAAAGCATCCAAGCAACTGGCTAAGGAGAGAGGAGTTATGAGTGGAAGTGCCTGAACTGGTAACAAGTTATACTTTTGCGAGAGAGAAGGAAGAAGGAAAAGTCAAGAATGGGGCAAAAGTTGTAAGGGAAGACTTTATGGTATTCAGAATGGTTGAGATGGAGAAACCAAAGGAAAATTGGGTCTGAACAAAATTAAGTTGCTGCTACCTTCTTTGAAATGTGTTCTTATTTATTATTACCATGACTATGAACAAAACCAAGATTATGTGGACCTCTCCATTAAACTTGCCACTTAATTTAAAACAAGGTAGGCGTGAAGAATAGTCTAATTCTCAATCATGGACAAAAAGGAGCCCAGTGAATATCAGTACTTTGCCCAGGAACAAGTGACTCTTGGATGTCAAAGAAGTATTCAATGTTTCTACTCCTTGGTTATCTCATCTGTATAATAGACACTATAAAACCTCCACTGTAGGATTATTCTGAGAATTGAATAAAGTAAAATGTGTGAAAATGCCAAGCATAGTGCTTGGCAGGCATATAGTAGGCATATGGTAAATATTACTTTTCTCTTTTGTTTACACTTACCGTGTGCCCTCACAGTTCCAACAGTGGCCTGCATTCTTAAAGGCAAAGTTAACCTTTTAATATTTACACTATCTTAATTCACTAAGTGCAGTCGCCTTGTTTTCTTCTGGTAAAAGAAATCTTTTCAGGGCCAGTTACTTCTTCTAGGGCAGTCATACTTTCTAATTTGTTTTTGGTACTAGAAATATATCATAAAAAAGTAAGAAAAATTAATGATTTACCAATCTGAGTTGCACATCAATCAAAGGCAGTTATTTATGTTGTGGAGATCTGTCTTCATTTTAACTTTATTCCTTCATATTGACAAAGGAGTAGTAAGAAAGTTTCTTGTCAGGATCCATTATGGGAAACCAAGGAGCAAAAAAAATAACTGACAAGAACCTTGAAACTGTAAGAACTCTCCTTCCTTACATTTCAACTACCTGTCTCATAGTAGACTAGACATAGTAGACGTGGTAGACCATTTAATGGGTGAACAGATTTTAACTTGGTGTTTTAGAATCCTAACCATAATATAATATGTTATAGGATCAATCATGTTTGTTAAGTGATAGTTTGACTTCTTGAAAGGTGCATTTTATTTACTCAGCAAGGAAGTTGAAAAGATACATGGGAAAGTAATTAAGCCAAATAACTTACCAGTTGCTTTAACAACTTTGTTATACTACTGCTCCTTCAAGAAGTCCAACTTGCAGCCAAGGAGTTATTTGTTTGCCAAACAGAAAGTGAATATTCATTGTAGCCTTACGGACCAGAAGAGATGGTTCATTCTGTTGGCCACATATTTACCAAACTATAAATGGCATTTGGGTTATACTGAGTGAATCCTACTCTTCAGGGTGTATTTAATATATAACACTTCCATCGTGGTAGAGACTCCTGATTTAAAGTCTCTATCAACTCAGACAGCACATATAGATAACAACTGAAGCCTGCTGGTCTAATTTAGAGATTATGATATTTTCTTTCCCAGGAAGTTTTGTTTCCAAATGGTCACATTGAGTGGATCTAGTGCCTTTACACTTGTACCTTCCAATGTAGGTTGATACAACATCATAGTTCCCTGACTCAAATAACCTCAAACCTTTTAACTGGCCACTCATTTTTAAGGTTGACTGAGAGAAGAAAATAAAACCTCCACGGTCTGGTAATCATGGGTGGCCCTTATTTGTAACATGTTCCCCTTGGGCTGAGTCACAAATCCGCTTTAAAAAGCTGATCAGTACTCTCTGGAACAGAATGTCAATCAGATGTGACCAGAGTTTTATAATTTGATGAAAACTTAATATTTTCAAGTTGAAATTGACCTGGGCTTTGGTGAAAGGTTTAATTGTTCTGTGCCATGTCTCAGTTTGTTGATTTTTTTCTTTAGTAAGTAGATTATTTTCATGCATGCTTTAAGAATAATCAACTGAGGGTTTATGGGGTTTATGGGGGTTTATGGGGAAATAGTTCTTCTGATTTATCAAAAAGATCAAAAACACTGTGTTTAACTTTTTCTTAAATGAGAAATTTGTATACTTCTACACTCCATGTGATAGAGGGGAAAAAGGTCAAAGAATTTTTCTAATTAACTGAACATTTTGATCTTTGGTCAAAAGCATCTAAAATCTAAAAATCTTCTGATATATGCTGGACCTATGGCAATGCTAAGAGCACTGGTATATACTACATTTGATTTTACTGCAGCTAGTCTATTGTAACTTAAAAGTGAGCTTTTAGTTTTTGTTCTTATTAAAAATCTTGTTATTTGTTCACCTTAGGACTCATTGTATAGCCATAATATTTTGGTGTATTCTTTTCAGAATATAGTTCAATAAGTATAAACATTTTATTAAGTTAAACATTTTATTAAGTTTATTTATTAAGTTAACTCTATTAAGTTTATTAAGTTAATTATTAAGAGATATATTTGAAAACTTCCACTGTTAGTAATGTGAAGCTACTGCAATGTACAACTTCAAGATTTAAAACTGCTTACAGTTTGAAGCATTCTTTAAAAACCGAACCCAAACCAAACCAAAACAAACAAACAAACAAAAAACCCAGGGTGTTTAAAACATCAAAACTACCCTAGGACCTTTTTTAAAAATACAAATTTCTGGTCTCATCCTCAAAGATTCTGATTCACTTGATCTGGATTAGACCCAGTTATCCCAGTTGTTTAAAACCCTCCCCATATGATTTTTATATGTACTCTAGTCATCAGTACAGTATAATGACTGCATAAAAAGCAATGTTTTCTAAGGCATATGCCATAAAACACAAATCCCTTGAGATGACTTGCAAAGAAAAATTTCTATAGGCAAGTATGTAAGGGATCCCCTGCATATTATCCTTTCTTGGAGTTTTCGTAGAACATTTTTAAATGTTGAGACTGAGAAGTTCTGCAGAAATTCAATCTATTTAATTTAGTGTAACCTGTAGCTTCTCAGATGGATTTGATCCTGGATAACTTATTTTTTCTGTCAGTGGTGTTTTTATTTTATTTTTTTATTAAAGTATAGTTGATTTACAATGTTGTATTAGTTTCAGGTATACAGCAAAGTGATTCAGTTATAAATATATATATATATTTTTAAGATTCTTTTCCTTTATAGGTTATTACAAAATATTGAGTATAGAGCTAGATGGTTAAACCTATTTTCTCCAGAATGTCCTTTGAGAAATGCTACTAAATAAAATTTGACAAGATCCAAATTGTTATTTACATCAGTACTGCTTTTTATTTTTTATTTTTTTTTTTTTTATTAACATCTTTATTGGGGTATAATTACTTTACAATGGTGTGTTAGTTTCTGCTTTATAACAAAGTGAATCAGTTATACATATACATAAGTTCCCATATCTCTTCCCTCTTGCGTCTCCCTCCCTCCCACCCTCCCTATCCCACCCCTCCAGGCTGTCACAGAGCACCGAGCCAATATCCCTGTGCCATGCGGCTGTTTCCCTCTAGCTATCTACCTTACTACGTTTGTTAGTGTGTATATGTCCATGACTCTCTCTCGCCCCGTCACAGCTCACCCTTCCCCCTCCCCATAACCTCAAGTCCGTTCTCTAGGAGGTCTGCGTCTTTATTCCTGCCTTACCCCTAGGTTCTTCATGACATTTTTTTTTCCTTAAATTCCATATATATGTGTTAGCATACTGTATTTGTCTTTTTCGTTCTGACTTACTTCACTGTGTATGACAGACTCTAGGTCTATCCACCTCATTACAAATAGCTCAGTTTCGTTTCTTTTTATGGCTGAGTAATATTCCATTGTATATATGTGCCACATCTTCTTTATCCATTCATCCGATGATGGGCACTTAGGTTGTTTCCATCTCCGGGCTATTGTAAATAGAGCTGCGATGAACATTTTGGTACATGACTCTTTTTGAGTTTCGGTTTTCTCAGGGTATATGCCCAGTAGTGGGATTGCTGGGTCATATGGTAGTTCTATTTGTAGTTTTTTAAGGAACCTCCATACTGTTCTCCATAGTGGCTGAACCAATTCACATTCCCACCAGCAGTGCAAGAGGGTTCCCTTTTCTCCACACCCTCTCCAGCATTTATTGTTTCTAGATTTATTGATGATGGCCATTCTGACTGGTGTGAGATGATATCTCATTGTAGTTTTGATTTGCATTTCTCTAATGATTAATGATGTTGAGCATTCTTTCATGTGTTTGTTGGCAGTCTGTATATCTTCTTTGGAGAAATGTCTATTTAGGTCTTCTGCCCATTTTTGGATTGGGTTGTTTGTTTTTTTGTTGTTGAGCTGCATGAGCTGCTTGTAAATTTTGGAGATTAATCCTTTGTCAGTTGCTTCATTTGCAAATATTTTCTCCCATTCTGAGGGTTGTCTTTTGGTCTTGTTTATGGTTTCCTTTGCTGTGCAAAAGCTTTGAAGTTTCATTAGGTCCCATTTGTTTATTTTTGTTTTTATTTCCATTACTCTAGGGGGTGGGTCAGAAAGAATCTTGCTGTGATTTATGTCATAGAGTGTTCTGCCTATGTTTTCCTCTAATAGTTTGATAGTTTCTGGCCTTATATTTAGGTCTTTAATCCATTTTGAGCTTATTTTTGTGTATGGTGTTAGGGAGTGTTCTAATTTCATTCTTTTACATGTACCTGTCCAGTTTTCCCAGCACCATTTATTGAAGAGGCTGTCCTTTTTCCACTGTACATTCCTGCCACCTTTATCAAAGATAAGGTGTCCATATGTGCATGGGTTTATCTCTGGGCTTTCTATCCTGTTCCATTGATCTATCTTTCTGTTTTTGTGCCAGTACCATACTGTCTTGATAACTGTAGCTTTGTAGTATAGTCTGAAGTCAGGGAGCCTGATTCCTCCAGTTCCTTTTTTTGTTCTCAAGATTGCTTTGGCTATTCGGGGTCTTTTGTGTTTCCATACAAATTGCGAAATTTTTTGTTCTAGTTCTGTGAAAAATGCCAGTGGTAGTTTGATAGGGATTGCATTGAATCTATAGATTGCTTTGGGTAGTAGAGTCATTTTCACAATGTTGATTCTTCCAATCCAAGAACATGGTATATGTCTCCATCTATTTGTATCATCTTTAATTTCTTTCATCAGTGTCTTATAGTTTTCTGCATACAGGTCTTTTGTCTCCTTAGGTAGGTTTATTCCTAGATATTTTATTCTTTTTGTTGCAATGGTAAATGGGAGTGTTTTCTTGATTTCACTTTCAGATTTTTCATCATTAGTATATAGGAATGCCAGAGATTTCTGTGCATTAATTTTGTATCCTGCTACTTTACCAAATTCATTGATTAGCTCTAGTAGTTTTCTGGTAGCATCTTTAGGCTTCTCTATGTATAGGATCATGTCATCTGCAAACAGTGACAGCTTTACTTCTTCTTTTCCGATTTGTATTCCTTTTATTTCCTTCTCTTCTCTGATTGCTGTGGCTAAAACTTCCAAAACTATGTTGAATAAGAGTGGTGAGAGTGGGCACCCTTGTCTTGTTCCTGATCTTAGTGGAAATGCTTTCAGTTTTTCACCATTGAGGATGATGTTTGCTGTGGGCTTGTCGTATATGGCCTTTATTATGTTGAGGAAAGTTCCCTCTATGCCTACTTTCTGCAGGGTTTTTATCATAAATGGGTGTTGAATTTTGTCAAAAGCTTTCTCTGCATCTATTGAGATGATCATATGGTTTTTCTCCTTCAGTTTGTTAATATGGTTTATCACATTGATAGATTTGCGTATATTGAAGAATCCTTGCATTCCTGGAACAAACCCCACCTGATCATGGTGTATGATCCTTTTAATGTGCTGTTGGATTCTGTTTGCTAGTATTTTGTTGAGGATTTTTGCATCTATGTTCATCAGTGATATTGGTCTGTAGTTTTCTTTCTTTGTGACATCCTTGCCTGGTTTTGGTATCAAGGTGATGGTGGCCTCGTAGAATGAGTTTGGGAGTGTTCCTCCCTCTGCTATATTTTGGAAGAGTTTGAGAAGGATAGGTGTTAGCTCTTCTCTAAATGTTTGATAGAATTCGCCTGTGAAGCCATCTGGTCCTGGGCTTTTCTTTGTTGGAAGATTTTTAATCACAGTTTCAATTTCAGTGCTTGTGATTGGTCTGTTCATATTTTCTATTTCTTCCTGATTCAGTCTTGGCAGGTTGTGCATTTCTAAGAATTTGTCCATTTCTTCCAGATTGTCCATTTTATTGGCATAGAGTTGCTTGTAGTAATCTCTCATGATCTCTTTTATTTCTGCAGTGTCAGTTGTTACCTCTCCTTTTTCATTTCTAATTCTATTGATTTGAGTCTTCTCCCTTTTTTTCTTGATAAGTCTGGCTAGTGGTTTATCTATTTTGTTTATCTTCTCAAAGAACCAGCTTTTAGTTTCATTGATCTTTGCTATTGTTTCCTTCATTTCTTTTTCATTTATTTCTGATCTGATTTTTATGATTTCTTTCCCTCTGCTAGCTTTGGGGTTTTTTTGTTCTTCTTTCTCTAATTGCTTGAGGTGCAAGGTTAGGTTGTTTATTCTAGATGTCTCCTGCTTCTTAAGGTGGGCTTGTATTGCTATAAACTTCCCCCTTAGAACTGCTTTTGCTGCATCCCACAGGTTTTGGGTCGTTGTGTCTCCATTGTCATTTGTTTCTAGGTATTTTTTGATTTCCTCTTTGATTTCTTCAGTGATCACTTCATTATTAAGTAGTGTATTGTTTAGCCTCCATGTGTTTGTATTTTTTACAGATCTTTTCCTGTAATTGATATCTAGTCTCATGGCGTTGTGGTCAGAAAAGATACTTGATACAATTTCAATTTTCTTAAATTTGCCAAGGCTTGATTTGTGACCCAAGATATGATCTATCCTGGAGAATGTTCCGTGAGCACTTGAGAAAAATGTGTATTCTGTTGTTTTTGGATGGAGTGTCCTATAAATATCAATTAAGTCCATCTTGTTTAATGTATCATTTAAAGCTTGTGTTTCCTTATTTATTTTCATTTTGGATGATCTGTCCATGGGTGAAAGTGGGGTGTTTAAGTCCCCTACTATGAATGTGTTACTGTCAATTTCCCCTTTTATGGCTGTTAGTATTTGCCTTATGTATTGAGGTGCTCCTATGTTGGGTGCATAAATATTTACAATTGTTATATCTTCTTCTTGGATCGATCCCTTGATCATTATGTAGTGTCCTTCTTTGTCTCTTTTAATAGTCCTTATTTTAAAGTCTATTTTGTCTGATATGAGAATTGCTACTCCAGCTTTCTTTTGGTTTCCATTTGCATGGAATATCTTTTTCCATCCCCTTACTTTTAGTCTGTATGTGTCTCTAGGTCTGAAGTGGGTCTCTTGTAGACAGCATATGTAAGGGTCTTGTTTTTGTATCCATTCAGCTAATCTGTGTCTTTTGGTGGGAGCATTTAGTCCATTTACATTTAAGGTAATTATCGATATGTATGTTCCTATTCCCATTTTCTATATTGTTTTGGGTTCGTTATTATAGGTCTTTTCCTTCTCTTGTGTTTCTTGCCTAGAGAAGATCCTTTAGCATTTGTTGTAAAGCTGGTTTGGTGGTGCTGAACTCTCTCAGCTTTTGCTTTTCTGTAAAGGTTTTTATTTCTCCATCAAATCTGAATGAGGTCCTTGCTGGGTAGAGTAGTCTTGGTTGCAGGTTTTTCTCCTTCATCACTTTCAGTATGTCCTGCCACTCCCTTCTGGCTTGTAGGGTTTCTGCTGAAAGATCAGCAGTTAACCTTATGGGGATTCCCTTATGTGTTATTTGTTGTTTTTCCCTTGCTGCTTTTAATATGCTTTCTTTGTATTTAATTTTTGACAGTTTGATTAATATGTGTCTTGGCGTATTTCTCCTTGTATTTATCCTGTATGGGACTCTCTGTGCTTCCTGGACTTGATTAACTATTTCCTTTCCCATATTAGGGAAGTTTTCAACTATAATCTCTTCAAATATTTTCTCAGTCCCTTTCTTTTTCTCTTCTTCTTCTGGAACCCCTATAATTCGAATGTTGGTGCGTTTAATGTTGTCCCAGAGGTCTCTGAGACTGTCCTCAGTTCTTTTCATTCTTTTTTCTTTATTCTGCTCTGCAGTAGTTATTTCCACTATTTTATCTTCCAGGTCACTTATCCGTTCTTCTGCCTCAGTTATTCTGCTATTGATCCCATCTAGAGTATTTTTAATTTCATTTATTGTGTTGTTCATCATTGCTTGTTTCATCTTTAGTTCTTCTAGGTCCTTGTTAACTGATTCTTGCATTTTGTCCATTCTATTGTCCATTCTATCTCCAAGATTTCGGATCAACCTTACTATCATTATTCTGAATTCTTTTTCAGGTAGACTGCCTATTTCCTCTTCATTTGTTAGGTCTGGTGCATTTTTATCTTGCTCCTTTATCTGCTGTGTGTTTTTCTGTTTTCTCATTTTGCTTATCTTACTGTGTTTGGGGTCTCCTTTTTGCAGGCTGCAGGTTCGTAGTTCCTCCTGTTTTTGATGTCTGTCTCCAGTGGCTAAGGTTGGTTCAGTGGGTTGTGTAGGCTTCCTGGTGAAGGGGACTAGTGCCTGTGTTGTGGTGGAAGGGGCTGGATCTTGTCTCTCTAGTGGGCAGGTTCACGTCTGGTGGTGTGTTTTGGGGTGTCTGTGGCCTTATTATGATTTTAGGCAGCCTCTCTGCTAATGGGTGGGGTTGTGTTCCTGTTTTGCTAGTTGTTTGGCACAGGTTGTCCAGCACTGTGGCTTGCTGGTCGTTGAGTGAAGCTGGGTGCTGGTGTTAAGATGGAGGTCTCTGGGAGATTTTCGCCGTTTGATATTATCTGGAGCTGGGAGGTCTCTTGTGAACCAGTGTCTTGAAGTTGGCTCTCCTACCTCAGAGGGAGAGCCCTGCCTCCTGGCTGGAGCACCAAGAGCCTTTCATCCACACGGCTCAGAATAAAAGGGAGAAAAAGTAGAGGGAATTAGTAGACGTATGAGGAAAGAAAGAAGGAAAGGAGGGAAGGAAGGAGGGAAGGAAGGAAGGAAGGAAGGAAGAAAGAAAGAAAGAAGCAAAGAAGGAAAGAAGGCAAGAAGGAACGAAAGGAGGGAGGGAGGGAGGGAGGAAGGAAGGAGGGAAAGAAGTAAAAACAAAAAGAAAGAAGATACAGTAAAAATAAAATAAAGTATAATAAAGTTATTGAATTAAAAAATTCTTAATTAGAAAAAAAAAAAAAAAAAAAAGGACGGATAGAACCTTAGGACAAATGTTGGAAGCAATGCTGTACAGACAAAGTCTTACACAGAAGCGTACACATACACCCTCACAAAAAGAGGTAAAGGGGGAAAAACCATAAATCTTGCTGTCAGAGACCACCTCCTCAATTTGGGATAATTCGTTGTCTAAAGGAGGGAAGGAAGGAGGGAAGGAAGGAAGGAAGGAAGGAAGAAAGAAAGAAGCAAGGAAGGAAAGAAGGCAAGAAGGAACGAAAGGAGGGAGGGAGGAAGGAAGGAAGGAGGGAAAGAAGGGAAAACAGAAAGAAGATACAGTAAAAATAAAATAGAGTATAATAAAGTTATTGAATTAAAAAATTCTTAATTAGAAAAGAAAAAAAAAAAAAAAAAAAGGACGGATAGAACCTTAGGACAAATGTTGGAAGCAAAGCTGTACAGACAAAGTCTTACACAGAAGCGTACACATACACCCTCACAAAAAGAGGTAAAGGGGGAAAAATCATAAATCTTGCTGTCAGAGACCACCTCCTCAATTTGGGATAATTCGTTGTCTAAAGGAGGGAAGGAAGGAGGGAAGGAAGGAAGGAAGGAAGGAAGAAAGAAAGAAGCAAGGAAGGAAAGAAGGCAAGAAGGAACGAAAGGAGGGAGGGAGGAAGGAAGGGAGGAGGGAAAGAAGGGAAAACAGAAAGAAGATACAGTAAAAATAAAATAGAGTATAATAAAGTTATTGAATTAAAAAATTCTTAATTAGAAAAAAAAAAAAAAAAAAGGGACGGATAGAACCTTAGGACAAATGTTGGAAGCAAAGCTATACAGACAAAGTCTTACACAGAAGCGTACACATACACCCTCACAAAAAGAGGTAAAGGGGGAAAAATCATAAATCTTGCTGTCAGAGACCACCTCCTCAATTTGGGATGATTCGTTGTCTAAAGGAGGGAAGGAAGGAAGGAAAGAAAGAAAGAAAGAAAGGACGAAGGTAAAGTATAATAACGTTCTTAAAATTAAAATTGATTATTAAGAAAAAAAAATTTTAAGAAAAAACCATGGACGGATAGAACCTAGGACAAATGGTGGAAGCAAGACTATACAGACAAGATCTCACACAGAAGCATACACATACACATTCACAAAAAGAGGAATAGGGAGAAAAATCATAGATCTTGCTCCCAAAGTCCACCTCCTTAATTTGGGATGATTGGCTGTCTATTCATGTATTCCACAGATGCAGGGTACATCAAGTTGATTGTGGAGCTTTAATCCGCTGCTTCTGAGGCTGCTGGGAGAGATTTCCCTTTCTCTTCTTTGTTCTCACAGCTCCCAGGGGCTCAGCTTTGGATTTGGCCCTGCCTCTGCGTGTAGGTCGCTGGAGGGCGTCTGTTTTTTGCTCAGACAGGACGGGGTTAAAGGAGCCGCTGATTCGGGGGTTCTGGCGTACGGAGGCCGGCGGCGGGGAGGGAGGGGCACGGAATGCGGGGCGGGCCTGCGGCGGCAAAGTCCGGCGTGACTCTGCACCAGCCCGAGGCCCGCCGTGCGCTCTCCCGGGGAAGTCGTCTCCGGATCCCGGGAACCCGGCAGTGGCGGGCTGCACAGGCTCCGCGGAAGAGGGGAGTGGAGAGCGACCTGCGCTCGCGCACAGGCCCCTTGGTGGCGGCAGCAGCAGCCCCAACGTCTCCCGCCCGCCTTGGGGTCCGCGCCTCCAGCCGCGGCTTGCGCCCGTCTCTGGAGTCAGCGCCCTCAGCCGCGGCTCGCGCCTGTCTCTGGGGTCCGCGCCCTCAGCCGCGGCTCGCGCCCGTCTCTGGGGTCCGCGCCCTCAGCCGCGGCTCGCGCCCGTCTCTGGGGTCCGCGCTTTCAGCCGCGGCTCGCGCCCGTCTCTGGAGTCCGCGCTTTCAGCCGCGGCTCGCGCCCGTCTCTGGGGTCCGCGCTTTCAGCCGCGGCTCGCGCCCGTCACTGGGGTTCGCGCTTTTAGCCGCGGCTCGCGCCTGTCTCTGGAGTTCCTTTAAGCAGCGTTCTTAAACCCCTCTCCTCACGCACCAGGAAACAAAGAGGGAAGAAAAAGTCTCTTGCCTCTTCGGCAGGTGCCGGCTTTTCCCCGGACTCCCTCCCGGCTAGCTGTGGTGCACTAACCCCTTCAGGCTATGTTCAAGCCGCCAACCCCAGTCCTCTCCCTGCGCTCCGTCCGAAACCGAAACCCTAGCCTCAGAGCCTCAGCTCGCAGCCCCGCCCGTCCCGGCGGGTGAGCAAACAAGCCTCTCGGGCTGGTGAGTGCCGGTAGGCACCGATCCTCTGTGCGGGAATCTCCCCGCTTTGCCCTCCGCACCCGTTGCTGTGCACTCCTCCGCGGCTTCGAAGCTCCCCCCTCCGCCTCCCGCAGTCTCCGCCCGCGAAGGGGCTTCCTAGTGTGTGGAAACTTTTCCTCCTTCACAGCTCCCTCCCACTGGTGCAGGTGCCGTCCCTATTCTTTTGTCTCTGTTTATTCTTTTTTCCTTTTGCCCTACCCAGGTACGTGGGGAGTTTCTTGCCTTTTGGGAGGTCTGAGGTCTTCTGCCAGCCTTCAGTAGGTGTTCTGCAGGAGTTGTTCCACGTGTAGATGTATTTCTGGTGTATCTGTGGAGAGGAAGGTGATCTCCGCGTCTTACTCTTCCGCCATCTTCCCTTCGACTAGTACTGCTTTTTAATGCAATATGATTATGATGTTTTTGAGAATGTGCAATATTCAAAGCTATTGAGAATTATTTTACCTTTGTTTAGACCTATGAATGGAATATTTCTATTGCCTAAATGGCATCTAAAAATTAAATACTAAAGAGTCACTCTATTTTTATATGATTTATTTTCTGATTGCATGAAACAATCAAAAAGAAAGCAAATAAATAAATAAGTACATATAAGTGGTTTGTTTCAGTGGCTTAGGTGGCCATTCCTTGAACGGAATAATGGTTCTGTGAAGCTAAACTACTAAAAAAGTGCTCTTGTCACCATATTATTAAATGTCTGCTGAATTGAAGTTTGGAAGCAAAACACGTATTGTTGGTGAGTGCTCCTTGTCACATCACAAGACTTTACAAGTAGACTGGTAAAGAACAAATTACAAATGCTTAACTCTTGCCTTTAATTGGAGGATCAGATCTAAAATTATGGTCAGGGCGCAGGTGACAGAGAATTTGTCAAAATTAGTTACTTGAGTATTTTAATTTAGTGTAATATGCTCAGAAGAAATTTGAATTATATTTAATGTGTACTTGTCTTCAATTAGGAAAAAGTATTAAAGAAGTTTTGGGTTCGGAGGTGGAGATACAGTCACAATTCTAAGAAAGGAAGCATTTCCATAGCATTGAAAGATGTTATCAAACAAGGAGAACAATGAATCATTAGTTTTACTCTCCAGAAAAGGGGAGAAAAGAGGGTGATTTGTTAATCAGCATCTCTTCAGGTCACATGGGCCAGTCACTAAGCTAAGCACATTGTGTACATTATCTCATTTAAATAGAAGAAATTTTTTTTAATCCTCTTATATCTTCAGAAAACATAATCTGTTGTTTAGAGTTTTAAAAACAAGTTGTGGTAATGGACTTATGTACTGTATCCATATTCACACTGTACACTTCCTTTTTCTATTCTTCCTTCATCTGCCCCGTCATCTGTTGTTCCAATTCTTTCTTCCCTTTTAGAAAATGACTCTGTGCTTTTTACCCAGTGAATTTAATTGAAAATGTTAAGCAAGTAGACGAAGAGCCCTGCTTTCATGTGTTTTGTATGAGGAGAAGCTTCCCTTGTGTTTGGTTTCCATTGAACATCAGTCTTACCTGGAACATAAAGCTCATTGTTGTACCTTATTCTTAAATACATATAAAGAACATTCTACTTTATAATGATAGCAGGACTGTCAAAAGCAGTTAATTTCCCCCTCACATTTAGTGAAGCAAAGAAAAATAAAACTTCATATGCCTGGTTTCAAGTATGTAGATTATCTGAAATTGTGTCCATGGGTTACTTTTCACATTTAATTCACCTTGGTTGGTTTCATGATGCTGTCACCTCAGTGCCAATTAGTACACTGGACATCTGCCAAGAAGGAGCTGAAATAAGGCCATTGGCTCATTTCATCTTGGCACAAGGTCAATGCTAAGCTGTATTTAACCTGGTGCTAGAGGCCAGACACATTGTGTAGTCCAGGAGCTGTATTATATGCAGGAGCTTTAAAATAAAGAGACTATGCAGCTTATATATGTTTTTCTTCTTCAGTCTTCTCACAAAAGGAAGATAGTGAAAACCCATCACAAATATTTCAGAATTATGGTAACCACTACCAGCATACAAAGTGTACATTATAGATTTTTCCAGCATACTAAAACTCATCATTTATGTGAGGAAGTTGCTTGTATCACTCTCTGCTGTTTCTCAGAGTCAAATAAATGGTGACGACCGTATCATTGGGAAGACAGGGAGTATCCTCACTTGGCAGAAAAGGGGGTTTAGAAAGAAGGTACTAGTTGGCGTTGATAATATTCAAACTAACAGGGCCAGGATCAGTAATAGTGATATTGGAACCTAAGGCAAAAGGAAGAATCAGGAATAGTAATCTTGCCTTTATTTTGATATTTTGTTCATGATGGATTTTTTATGTTAATTTGTTTTGGTTAAATATGTTATTAAAATATCATTTATCTTGATTACTAAGTATTTTGGTGCTCCTTAAATTTTGTACCATTCTAATCTTTGCTCTACAAACTAAAATAAGCTGAAAACTCAAAAGGTTTATGGAAAATCATAGGGAAAAAATCACCATACTGACCCCATATTTCATATAGTAAATAATAGATATCAAAGTTTCATCATTAATAGCGTTTGAGTTTTTTAGTGCATAATATTGAACAGTAAAGTTTCCAGCATTGTTGAAAGTCAATAATAGGTTGATTCACAGCCAAAATTTCATGAGGAACGGGATAAAGGAGATGTGGCTGAGCTACATGAAATTTGTGATCTCCTGTATTTAAACAGGGGTCTTAGTCAAGGCAGGTTCCCCTCACCTACCAGTCCACACTATTCCTTATGAATCAGAGAGATATTTTTATTATTTATATTTTAAATGAAGGAGAAGGTTAACGTCCTGGCAAGAGGGCACGTATTGGTGAAAAGGGAGACTGAATATGCAAGGAACTGATTAATTTTTTAAAATTTTCATTGTAGATGCAAAATGAAAAGAAAGTTAACTATGATTTGCGAGAAATCTTGCTTTCTCAGACATCTTACTGTGGAATAATGGCTCAGCCTTGACCAAACTTTGAGCCCCTGTATTGAATTTTCAAATTACCACCTTGCTTCTTTGTAGTTGTTAATATATTCTTAGTGTTAATATGTTCCCAGGTTCTAAGAAAAAGAGAAAGCCCCCCTGTGGCCAACTTATCATTTGGTATTCCTATAGCTGCCAACTTAAAAATGGATAGCAAAACAAATCTGGTTTATTTTTTTTACAATTATACATGTATTTAAATGTTCAATATATTTTTCTCACCTGAATCCCTTTATGAAACCTAAGTAGATCCATCACGACAAATTCAATTCAAAAAAGTATTATCTTGATATTTATCAAGGATCTTGCACTTCAAACTCTTTGAAATTGACTTCATGAGTGATTTCAACATTATATATTTTCTCTTTTTTATTAGCTCATGTGCAAATGGATTTCTGTCTGATACCTCGTTCCCAGCAAAAGTGTTGTGTGTGAGCAAGTATATATATGAGTGTATGTATACATTTGTATATGTTTAAGCACTGCATTTGCCCACGATGCCCCTGCTTTTATTGGGAATAGAAAGTGGGGATTCATATACTTCTTAATTTCCTCTACTAGATGGCACACTACTTATGAACAAGAATTGTGACTTAATCATCTTTGTATCAATGGTTCTTCTTTAGTTTGGTACCTGCCATGTCCTGTTGCTGAGGATGAACTCATCCAGAAAGTGATGCCTTGCTGCTACTCTCTCTGTCTCAGGAATCTTCTAATAATGAAGCAGTTATTTGCAAACAGTGAGCCTGGAAAAAGATGGCAATATACAGGAAGAGCTAAGGAAGGCTCAGGGGACATGGAACCAAAGAGAAGGCTCTTGTGGGGGCTGCAGAGCTTCTCAGAGCTTAGTTGTAGGCTGGAAGAAGTCCAGAGCATGGGAAAGCCAACTCAGTCCGAGGCACCTTCACTGCAGAAGGGACATCTGAGCCAGGTCTTCAAACCCGCTGAGCTCCACATGCACTTACATTCCCTCCCCGACTACAACGCCACCTGGACTTTGAGACTGTTTATCAAAACACTTTTCAAGTTCCCCCGCTTTCAGAACATTCTTCCTGATTACATAAATCAGTATTTATTTCTTACTTTCTTAACAAATGATACCTCTTATTCTCTGTATCATAAATGATTGCATCTGACTGTGTTCAGTTCATGCTTTCTTTATAATTTTCTTCCATGTCATGCTTTGTCTCCTTAATAAGATTATAATGTCCTGGGGGAGAAAGCATATCATAAATGTGTTCTGTACTCCTCACGGTGTCTTGGCAATCCTGAAAGTATATAAAATTTAAATAGGTGTGGCATTAAATTAATTGTAAGTTTATTGTTTTTTCTTTGCATTGAAGTTGCTACATATCTAGGCTTTAGAAATGAGGAGAATGTTGTGATTTAAAAGGTGCAAAATGCATCACTTACTTAAACTTAACTGTTTTAATCAGAGTCCCAATTGAAAAAGGTGACAAACTCAAATTAGCATAATTTGAAGAAAGGTATTACTTAAAAAGTGTGGATAGGCTGTGTGGGATTATAAACAATAGTGAAATAACCTGGGTCTTATAATAGTGAAGGAGCTTTTCCAGTCTGCGGTGTAAGGGGCAACGGCAGAGAGGTCTTAGTGGAACTCTGAAAAAGAGTGCCATGTAGTAAAGTCTTCTAGGGTCCAGTAGTGATTTTTGGTCAGAATACAGAGCTGACTCAAGGCAACCCCAGAGCTAGGGAGCCAGGGAAATAAATACCCTGATCTCACACTTCTTCCTCCCTCCTATCTCTGCCATGGCTGCCTATTGGCCCAACCCAGTGGAAAGCTATAAGGATGGGAATCCAGTACTATTATCCATGCAAGTTAGTCTCCCTGGGAGGAAGCTGGGTGGAAAAGTGCAGCGCGTATTTGAAGGGGCATGTGGAAGATATCTGGCACATTCTCTCTTAATGGAGCCTGGCCTGATACTTGGAAATTTATACCACCAAGGGTAGTACTTTCTTTTAAAAAATTAATAGTGAACACAGATTTTTGAATTCAGTAAGTCAAATGCCTATATGATGCCACTCCACTTTAATTACCAAGTAATGTTACATGTGCTATCCCAGAGATACATACAAAATGCTATGGAAGTCAGGGAGGGAGGGACCAATTTTACTTGGAAAGTCAGCAGGGTTTCTCCCTGGGGTAAGATCTCTAAAGGTTCTAATGAAGAAAGGAGGAAGGAAATGCTGTGCAGAGAGCACAAGGTGATTCCTGAAAGAGCAAACAGCATAGAGCAAGCATATTCTGAAGAAACCAATAATAATGGAAAAAGAAAATTGGCCTTTGGGGTCAAATTGAAACCTGTTCAAACCCCAACTCTTCCATTTATTAGCTATGTGATATTGGGAAATGAACAAAACCTCTCTGATGCTCAGTTTTATCATCTGTAAAACAGGCACAGTAATTCTTATCTCACAGGTTACTTTTATTGATTAAATGAGACAATGTATAAAAAACCAATAATTATGTCCAGTTGTTACGAGTACTCTCTTTAGACACATACTATTATTTCCAAATTCTTATTCTAGATTACAAAATAATAACCTGTTATTAGGCTGAGAAACTATAGATTAAAAGGCAAACAATCAGATAAACAACAAGAATTTACTGTATAGCACAGAGAACTATATTCAATATCTTATAATAAAGTATAATGGAAAAGAATCAGAAGCTGTACACCTGAAACTAACACAATATTGTACATCAAGCAGTTCAATTTTTTTATTTATTTTTTGTGTTACGCGGGCCTCTCACTGTTGTGGCCTCTCCCGTTGCAGAGCACAGGCTCCGGACGCGCAGGCTCAGCGGCCATGGCTCATGGGCCCAGCCGCTCCGCGGCATGTGGGATCTTCCCGGACCGGGGCACGAACCCATGTCCCCTGCATCAGCAGGCGGACTCTCAACTACTGCGCCACCAGGGAAGCCCCAGTTCAATATTTTTAAAAGGGCAAACAAACAAATCATCAACAAATTAAGTTTCTAACTTGGATTCATATGGTAACTTTTGTCTTGGGTGGTGGATCACTTGTAATAGTCGGTAAGCAATCCCACTATTTCCCATTTATGGTTGTTTTGTGGTGGCATCTAGTTTTGGTACTGAATGATTTCCCTGTTTTTGCTCACTTCTTTCTTTTTAATATGTTGTAAACCGTCATGAGGTCTTCCTCATGGGTTTCAATATGCTTGAGGTCAAACTTGTATGCATATTAAAGAGCAATAAATAATAATGTTCAGTGAATGGAGTCATATAATCCTTTAATCCTCTATTAAGTTATTCAAGAAAGATCTTTCAACAGCTATCACAGCTAGTTCAGGCTTGCTTTCTTCACATCTTCTGAAAAGGGTCAGGTTTTTCCATTATCTAAAATATTGAGTTTGCTAACTCTGAGATGTTTTTGGACTCTACTGAAGAGAAACTCAGTGACCTTGATTTAATCTTGCTTTCTACTATAAAACATTCTTCTTCAGTAAATAACTTTATATCCCTTTTCTTTTTCTCTCTTGATGTATATATATAAACATATGTGTGTCAATCGATTCATTTTATGCCCTTGCCCCCATGTCCCACCCGCCACATAAAAGATCAGGAAAGATAGCATACATATATCTACTACCTCTTTGGTGACTTTCTTACATTATATTTGAAAAAGTATTCTATTGTTTCTCATTGGGTTTTTTTGTTTTTTCTTTTTTAGGAATCTTGCCTCTAGCTTAACAATATGTCCGTTGATCTGCCAATCTGTATTCAGAGTTTAGTCAGATTTAGATTGGTAGTTATATATGAATTAGACTACATGCCCCCAAACAGCAAGTGGTTTACTGACTTCTAATGCTACTGTAGACACCCGTGGGTATTCATTAAATGTTAATTAATAACGGTATGTTGAGTTGAATTGACTTGTGGATTCTGGCTGATTGCTCTTCAATTTAAAATTATGAGATGCACAGCATCAATCTATCAGCAGGCAGGATCAAATTTTGATTTATTGCATGTGTCTAGAAAATTGTAGAGCTTTAGGAATTCAAAGAAGTAGATATTTGTACTAGATATGAAAGATAATACATAACAGTAAAACAGAAACAACGTGAAAGGTCTGAGAGCATTTTCTAGGGGCTTTTCCTTGCCTCTGTTACTCTTTAAGTTCTCATTTGGAGTTATCCAAATTCATATAAAAGCTGGGTGACTTTTTAAATTATAACATTTTTGTGGATAAGTGGATAATTATGAGAACTTGAAACATTGTTGTTGTCCTGAGTGGACATTATACTTCTCTTTGCTAAGGACAATAACTATTTTATAAGGTTTTGGAAGTAGTTGCAGATTATTTTGAGAAGTAGGAAGGAATTCTTGAAATATTCTGAGTTTTTTTTTAGCTTTATTATGGTTCTCTTAGTATGGTTCTCATTTGTTTTAAGTGATTTTTAGACATGACTCCATATTTATGTTTTCTGCCTGCAAATGGTTATGGAGAGTCATAGTTTTAAGGCAGAATTTCAGATTTTCATCCACTTACTTACTTAATATTACCTAAAATTATAAAATTACCTTTTTAAAAAGCCCAAGAAAAATCTTTCTATAATAATTCTGATATAATTAGCCAGATTGAATCCAATTTGGAGTAAAAAGAAAGAAGTTTAGTCTTTTAGTAAGATGGATTTGATATATTTCTGAGCATTAAAATTAATTTGTGTCCATCAAGGATTTTTTAAAAAATTGTTTAAGAGGGGTGCCTTTTGTCAGGCAAACATTCCTCAATACTACTTGTATTTAAATTAATATTCCATTAATTAAAGATGTAGAACCCTAGAGTTTTCTGAGCCTTCAATCATAGTTCCAGTTTTTCTTATTTTACATATAAATCTAGTAAATTGTATGTTATGATTTAAATATAACTTTTATTTGTTTTTGGTTAAAGCTCAATAAACATGAATTTGACAAACTAGATTTCTCTAAATATTTAAACACTGTCTATACACTAATTGAAATCACTGAATCATTTTAAACCATACAGTATATTTAATTCTCATAAGTATTTCTGACACCTTCCAAGGCAGACATAGAGATCTACCAATATCTTTCCAAGTAGGTAATGAATACTTGCCAACCTATTATCTTCAAGCATTTAGATTCCATAAATATTTTTCTTTCAAAAATTCAAATATTCACTTGTATTAGTTGAATTCTGCCAACACATATGCTACTTGGTTTTAAACCATCTCTTCATCAACTGATTTACTTTGAAGTGATCCTGCACCTTCCTTTAATAATAAAATTTCCTATCTGACTTATTAATCCTGAGTGTATGGTCATTATATTGATGGTATTGAAAACTGATGGTTTAACCTATCATAAGTAGTGAAAATTTTTAATTCCAGAGACTTTGAAAGGAAATTCAGCTTTTTGAAATGTGTGAGACTGAATTAAGAAGTCTTGCCTACAAGGAGTCATGTTTTAAGGAATACATCAAATGATCTATAACCAACCTCAGTGCAGTTATGTATGTGTATTCATATGTGTTTATTTTAAAAGAAATCATCCTAAAATGTGTTCATATCACCAATATGAGAACTAAAAAGAGAAAATCTGTGTTTTGTAGCCCTTCTAGCAGTGTTAACCATTCTAAATTTGGATTAAGAAGTAGATATGGAATAGTATTCTTTATAGGAACTTCTATGTCTGTAGTCAATTTGGGAGCAACATGTGCCCTTCTGAGCCTACTCTTTCTGTAGGGTCTTGGAATTATATGTAATGAAAATGGGACAATTACGTGACACTCCTAACCCCAGACATAGGGTCGGGAATTAACTGATTGAACATAGAGACTCTTTTCAACATTCATTGTGGAAACAGGCTACACTTAAGGAAATCATAGAGTTAACATGTAATATATTTCTATCAAGCAAGTTAGGAAAATATTCCCAAGTATCCTTATCAGTGGAAGTGATGATAGTTCTGAAATACCAATGATCTTGTCAGTTTAGGTTTTTGACACATTATATAAATGTGTGCTCTGTGAAGTAGTGTGCCTTTACCTGAAAGGCTATGTTCAAATTCCAGATCCTTAAGACAAATTTTACACCTTACCCTCCCAAACATATATACATGAAAGCTCATGAAACTCAGAAAATTCATAAACTATGGGAGACAAAGCATAGTGTACAGTTGAGCTGTTCTGATTGCAAAGTTAATTCTAACTGCTTAAAAGAACAGAATTTAAACCTAAATCAAAGAGTTACTCTTAATTTTATACTATCACAATGATTACTAGTTGCCATTTGTTGAGAGGAATAATTTAATTTTGAGCTATGTATCATAGCATTTTATTTTAAAATATCAATTCTTTTTATATACCAAAACACATTTTATGTAACTGCTGCTATGTAAAATTGGCTAATTAGCATCTGTGGCAGTTAAAACTACTAAGGTATAAAGAAAATTGTCCAAATTAAGTTGCCAGAAATTTCCTATTGAGCAAATTACTAAAAATTGTGTTCAAATAAAAATAGTAAAATTTAACTTTAAAAAATGATTTATCAATTTAACCTTAGTCCCTCCTTACGTTGCCCCCAGGCAGAGCTGTGAAGAAACAGCTGCTCTACATGAATTCTTTTTCTTTCAATGATTCTCTTCTAGATGTTCTATATATTTTGAAAGTAATAAAATTTGAGGGGAAATCAATTATATTAATTGTCAGACCTTATTAAAGATCCTAAGGAGAGTGAGAAATTTTGAGCACAGCTTTAAAGAAATATGGATGAGTCTTTAAACCTCTTCTCTGATACATCATCAATTTTTCCCTCTCCAGTGAATAATTCCCATAAGAATATAACATTTTGTAATGTTTCTCATCTTAAATCCCTTTGTCCTCACAACTCCCCTACCCACCCATCACTGCCCCTATTTCTCTGCTCCTCAATACATTAAAGTGCCTAGAAGACTTGTTTATACTGGCTGTTTCTGTTTTCTCTCTTCCATAATCTTTTTATTTTTATTTTATATTGGAGTATAGTTGATTAACAATGTTTTATTAGTTTCAGGTGTACAGCAGAGTGATTTAGTTATACATATACATGTATCTATTCTTTTTCAGATTCTTTTCCCATTTAGGTTATTCCAGAATATTGAGCAGAGTTCCCTGTGCTGCTGTACAGTAGGTCCTTGTTGGTTATCTATTTTATTTTTATTTATTTATTTATTTTTGGCTGCCCTGCGAGGCTTGTGGGATCTTAATTCCCTGACCAGGAATTGAACCCGAGCCCTCGGCAGTGAAAGCATGGAGTCCTAACCACTGGAGAACCAGGGAATTCCCTGGTTATTTATTTTAAAAATAGCAGTTTGTACATGTCAATCTCTTCCATAATCTTATGAATACATTCCAATGATGATTTTATTTGTGCTGGCCTGGTTGATCTTTCAAGGTTACCAGTAATATCCATATTGTCTAATCCCTGACCCGTGCTTCCCCTAATTTAGTGGTCTGTACTTAGTTCTCATTTTCTTTAACTCCCTCAACAGCATTTGACTCACCTGATCACTTTCATTACTCAGCCTCTCTTGTTTCTCTTCCTACCTTCTCAGTCTTCTTTGCTGATTCCTCTTCCTTCTCTCAGTCTCTAAAAGTTGGTGCTCACTTGAACTCCTTTTGCTCTAGTCTAGCTACGGTATTCCCTGGGGACCTCATCCAGGTGTATCTTTTTATACTATCACACTGATGACTTCCAAATCTATATCTAGCTCAAGGATGAGTCCAGACCTTTGTTCTGTTCCCTGCTGTATCCTCAGAACTTGGTAGAGTGACTGGAACAATACAGGTGCTCAATCAATATTTATTGAATAAATGAATGAATGTTCTGCTTTGCCTCCCAGGGTTATTGTAGAAACCAAATAAATCAAGAGACATGAAAGTAATTCACCCTGCAATTGTCAACTGATATTATTATTCATCTTGAAGTTTTGCACTATTCAAAAATGATTTATCATTTTGAATGAGAGGATTTAATCTAGATCTTCTAGATTAAATTAAATTAAATTAAATTAAAAGATCTTCTAGATTAGATCCTCTAGATCTAATCTAGATCTTCAAAAATGGCATGTCTCCTCAAATTCAATGTTCTGTTTCATTCGTCAAACTCTGAGCACCAAGGAAAGTGGTATAAAGAATCTGTATTCAAGTGTAAAAATAAATGCTCTAATGTTTACTCTGATAAAAGTATGGTGTCTTTAATTCATGAGGCCCACAAATTTGCTAGTCAGTAATCCCAACTTGAATGACATGTCCTTGCAAAACTAGTTGCAGAGTGTTAATCATTTACAATGTAAATAAGCAATTAGGTAAGTTATATGATTCATAGCTTTAAAGCTTAATACTTTCTGGTTGAATGGCTGTCAATGAAAGTATAAGACATGGATACAAGCTAATAGGATGAGTATGGTTGAAATACACCAATTCTAAAATTATAGCCTCAGCCTGTTATAGCAAATTCTTCTACAAGAGTATTGATTCTCAAACTTTATGGTGCATTAGAATCTTCTGGCAGGCATCTTAAAGCACAGATTACTGGGTCCCAACATCACAGTTTCTGATTCAGTTGGACTTGGGCCCAAGCATTCGCATTTCTAACAAGTTCTCAGTTGCTTCCCATCCTCTTGGACATAGATGAGTTTCATTACACTTTGAGAAACACTGCAATAAAAGGTTTATTGTTATGTTCACATGGAATATAAAGTTCAGTATAACTCCAAAACATTTCTCCAAAATTTTCCAATATTCCCCAATATTAAAGTCATTGTTTATACTATTAAGGGATCTCCTGATTGAAAAACACTTTCAATTTTAGATTCATTCAAGGCAACAAACTCTCTGCCTTTCTTCTTTAACTGTGAATGGCATTCCATTTGCTACAAGTTGTAGATTATTTCATTAAGACTTGCTTTCATTTGTGACTTCCATCTCTGTCATCACTGTTGGAGTAACATTGATCTGAATATACATGTCATTTATTCTAGCTGCCTGTCTTCTATATCAATCAGATAAAATTTTGAATTCATTGGTTTCCCAAAAAAGCCAACCTAAATTAGAAGACTTAATTCTAGATACTCGGGCTCTTTCAAGGAAATGTTCTACTTTAATTTCTCAGAAGTTTTGATCAGAAGAATTTAATTAGATGCTGAGAAGGAAGTAACTAGATTCTGAGCCTCTGACATAATTGAAAGTCAAAATATATTGTTGGATTTAAACAGAGATCCTATTGACTGCTCAGTACAATCTGGGAGACAACTGCCCAAAATGTAATAAATTATATCATTTTTATAGTTAATGTACTCAGCACAAATAGTAGGTTTTTTGATAGAATGAGTCCAAGAAATGTGAAAAGTTAGTGGAAATATAAACTATGCCTATTTAAGGTTTTACATTTTTCATTAATCATTTAAATGTATCACAATTGTACTTTTAAAACATGACCAATATGAAAATCAATATTTACTTGAAAGATAAATTGTTACTTTCCTAAGAAAGGACTTTTCTTAACAAATATAGTCAGAATATACATATTTCCAAAAGTAAACTACTTTCCTGCATTTTAAAAGATTCAAGTTATAAATATTTAATTTATCCAAATATTTAGTATCAAAATTATTATACATGGCAATAACAACGACAGCAGAGCATTGTATGTCGCAAGCACTGTACAAGATATTTTATGGTATTATTCATCAGACTAATACACAATAATACTGTGAAGCAGGTACTCATCACCCTCAGTTAAAGCTGAGGGATCTCCCAGCTAGTCAATGAGTAATTTGAACTTGAGGAGTCTGCTTTCACTGTCCTAACTCTTAACCATTTTTCAGTACTTCTTTATAAACACATATTTGTTTTTGCAATTTGATCCAGACAGCACTGTTGCTCTAACATTCACATATTTGGACATTTCTTATAGTGAAGTTTGTAGAAAGGCAATCAGAAATAATTTGTACGGTATAGAATTTTTAGGTCAGTGCTTTCTATATCTGTAGTCAAGTACACAGACTCCCAATAAATCATTTCTAAATTTAATTATTAGAAATCTACCATAATTGGGACTTCCCTGGTGACACAGTGGTTAAGAATCCGCCTGCCAACGCAGGGGACATGGGTTCGATCCCTGGTCCAGGAAGGTCCCACATGCTGTGGAGCAGCTAAGCCTGTGCGCCACAACTACTGAGCCCACATGCCCCAGAGCCCACACACCACAACTGTTGAGCCCGTGTGCTGCAACTACTGAAGCCCATGTTCCTAGAGCCCATGCTCTGCAACAAGAGAAACCACCACAATGAGAAGCCCATGCACTGCAATGAAGAGTGGCCCCTGCTCACTGCAACTAGAGAAAGCCCACGCACAGCAACAAAGACCCAATGCAGCCAAAAATTAATTAATTAATTAATTAATTAATTTTAAAAAAGGAAAAAGAAATCTACCATAATTAATAAATATCAATCAATCTATAATCAGTTGACAAATGTACATTTATAGTTACTTTTAGCTTAAACATAATGTAGCTATATGTTGCTGGATGATTCCTTCTTAAAAAGAGATTATAACCTAGAAAGGCATATAGGAAGTATGTAAAACAGTATTATAAAGTATTTTTGAAATTAAAATGTAACGTTAATTTTATTATAACGTAAGACAACGTTTAGTAATGTGTTTGTTGTGTACTACGGCAAACTACAAACAGAATGATGATTACAGCCACTGGCCTTAATTAATTCTCATTTTCTGGTTTAAGGGTTTTAAAATTTTCAAAATCTCATTAAAGATTAATGCAAATTTTCTGTTGACAAAATGCATTGAAATTTTGCCATTCTGATCTTTTTTAAATTAACCTTTGAGGAAGAAATACTTGGAAAAAATTTGATTAGCAGAGCATCCCCAAACCCTTAATTTTCAGAGAACAATATCTCTATAATGCATGAGACAGTATGAAAAAAATATGATGTTGAATGTGAGGCCAATTTGTTCTCTGGCTTTATTTTGTAAATTATATGCTGTTTTATTATTGTTGTTGTTTACTAAGAGGTGATAGCATCCATTAGAAACTTACAATTTTTTTTGCTTGTACTTCACATAACACTGGTTGTTTTCCAAGTATCGTTCTCCATAAAAGGGAAAAAATGTTTTTCTATCTCAGTAATTTTCCACAGATATGCTTCAGAATTTACTTTATATCTTGCAATTTATCATTAGAGCTCTACTATTATTGAAGACTCAAACTGTTTTGAAGGAAATAATGCTTAAAAAATTAAGACCTTGCAATGGTATGAGTAAAAATTGATAACCCTACTTAGAACATTTAAATATTTTTCTGTAAGCTCTAATTAAATGGGTAGTACACTAGGGTTAGTTTTGACCTGATTTGTAATCGGAAATAAGGAAATGTTTTGCCCTTGAAATTATTAACAGTATCAGAGGTGTTCACTGAAATATCCTCAGGTCTGTACCATGAATTTTGCTTGGAAACTGAACGTAAATTTTGGTGACCACAGTTTTCCTTGAGCAACTTGTTTTAAAGTTTAAGCACAAACAAGTAATTCACTGTATAGCTTTAAAATATGCTACACATCTTTATATGATACACATATAATACTTCACTTCTGATTAATTGTTTTGCTTTTTAGTTCATAATTTTGACAATTTACAATTATTTTTTTCCAAAGAAAAAAATATACTTAGGTAACTATTTTTAGAAATTTCCACACAAGAAATTCAGTAAAATATTTTTAAAAATATATTCGTTAAGAAAAATAGCAGTCTATTTCACTGAGAAAGTCCTAGTTATGTGACGTAGTCTGTACTTTGAGCAACGCTGGTCTCCTGTCCCAAATCTTCCCTTGGGAATGTACTCAGAGATGTATTTGGGGAAAGAGGGAGAAGAGGTTGTAGGTAAATTAGTGAGAATTCAAAACCAAACAATTTTAAGCAACACTGAGTGGAGTTAGCAATAATTGTCTTCCAGCGCACCTTGGCTTTTTATTGATTAGTGCTTTCATGACCATACAGTTCTTATCATTTGTTCTTTTCAATAATTTTTTTTTTTGCTGATAAACTAACACATGTTAGAACATCTGGAATAATGCATGCATTATAAAACAACACTTGGTTGAACATCTGGAAAATACAGAAAAGTACCAAAGGAGAGCAAAATAATTTCCAATCCTAGCATGCACAGTAATCATTGTTAAAATTATTGTGTTTTTCAACCTAATATCTTATTTATCTGACTTTTTACCTGTATGAAAATAGAGATACCATATATATAAAATTTGTATATTTCCTTGTGTATAATAAAAGCTCATATTAATATTCTTCAAAATACTATTGTAGTGATTGCATCATAAGGAATATTATCCATACTCCTATAAGCAATGAGCATGTATATCTTAGCATACCATTGCCAATATTTTTCCTAAATATTTAAAAATCTTTGCAAAGCTTTTCATCAAAAATATGATTATCTTTTAATTATTATTTTGTAATTATAAGAGGAGTTGAAATTTTCATATGCTAAATATTTGTATTTCTTTTTTGAATTAACTGTGCATCTACTTTAATGTAGATTTCTTTAACCTATTCTTAAATTTTACATTAAGCTTTTTCTTAATCTATTAAATTCACTAGGCTTTTCTTAATCTACTTTTTAATTTTTGCAAAAGTTAATTATGCCAGGTATTTTATTTCAGAGAATTTATTTCTGGGAAGGCAAAAATTCATATCAAATGCAAATATATAGAAGATTCCAATGAAATGTACACATACTTTCAATTACATATAAACAAATAAGATTGAATGATGTGACCTACTTGGTTAACTTAAAATCACAGACGCTTGAAGTGTTAACCCTAGCACCAAAGCATTGCTACCAACCCGAGCTAACATCTAGAAGGTGTATACAATTTACTGATACACTGTGTCTTTTAAAATGTGTGCAAATCCACCATCATCTAGAGTAGTATTAAAAAATAAAAATAACACTGCATAGATATTTATGTTCAAGCAGAAATTAAGAGTGGAAAATGTATACTGGTAATAATATATACATACTTATATACACATATATATGGATTGAAGATGACTATGATACTTTCACTCCAGTGATAATTACATCTTAAGGTTGCTTTTTAAAATTTCACCTTTGGAAAGAATTTTAGATTCACAAATAGGTAAATCGAACATTAAGCCCCGTAAAGGATTAACAAACAGAGTGAAACTTGATCCATGTGGCTGAAAGTCAATATTGAGTTTATTCATTTATCAAATTATACATTTAATAAATTGTTTTGGAGCCCCTTCAATTGCAAGGCTCAATACCAGACTCTCAGAACTGAAGGATTATGAATTAGAACAAATGGCTTCTCCAGTTAGAAATCATGTAACCTTAGTACGGAGAATTTAGTTCATATCTATATAAATGTCTCCAATTGTTTTAATCACATTCTTAGCAATGAGTGTATTATTTCCACTGAGACTCATAGAAAAAAGTTTTTCTAAATCTTCTCCCTGTCTTTTGCTAATTCACTGAGGAATCAAGATCTATATCCATGGATGAAATTCACAGATGAGAATTTCATATCTGTGATTGGCAGTCGAAGTGAGATTCAGGGGTCAGACACACAGCATCATTGGCAGAGATAGGGAATCAAATGAAAAGTCAGGGGATAATGGCCAGTTGTGCTTATAATTCTCTTTTTTCCCTGCTTTCAGGCAGAAACACACTCCAGTGGCTGTCACTCACTCTCGTTACTAGGACTGTTTCTGCTGGGGCTGGGAGTGACACAGCAGGGTATAACTGTCTGAATTGCTAAGCATCCTCCAGGCAAAGACAATAATTAAAATATTCTGATCTCAAAATGGTAATTTTTTACAGGTGGATCAGAAAACAGAATAAATTTTAGTACTGTGCCACGCCAAGCAAAGCATCTTTTTCTTTTGTCATTTGTTTATTTCTGCGACTTATATGTCATACAGCCATGCATATGCATGTTAATGTGTGGCAAATTTTCCTACATGCACAGTATACAACTTTAATGTGCATTGTTATATATCAAAGAAAGACAGCCTTCTATAAAAACTCCTGTATATGTGTATTATTGACTAATTGTTCCCAAGCACTCACTAGCATACTACACTAATTGTATGTCTCTGAGGTCAAATTAAATATAATATGTCCTTTTTGCATTTGTAGATATGGGAGGCAGTTAAATGAGACTGAATTAATATTTACAGAATTTCTCTTTTAGCCTAACATAGTGCTAGTATATTAACTTCATTTCATTTAATTCTCACAAAAATTTACTAGATAGGGATTATTATTTCTAAAGCATGACTAAAGATACTGAGTTTCCAGAAGTTATGTGCTTTCCCAGAAGTTAAACAGCTAATATAATATAGAATTGCGATTTCAGAAGGGTTTTCTCTGATTTCCTGAGCCTATGCTTTTTCAGACATAAATTGCTTAAAGTGATGATTGACCTAGGCTAGACCTAGAGGTGTAAGAAAGTCATTGTTTCCCAAATAGTGATATGTTCTCTTTAAAGTGAGAAGGCTCATCTTGTTTATTCAAGAGATCTGTAAACATTAGGGAACTGATTTGATGGCATCCCTCACCCATGCCACCCCCAAATTCAGTTGTATTGAAATGTAAAACACCAATGCTGGCTATTCAGCTGGTTGGCTTAAAGTTATTTCACTTCTCTGACCTTGCACCTGTTCTGTTAATTTGCATCAATTCTAGAAGAGTTGTATTTCTCAACCTAGGACATTTGTATAAAATTCAGAGATCACAAACTCAAATGCCTAGAGTTTTCAGAGCTTTGTGAATGAGATTGGATGTGAAAGAATAGGAAGTGCGGGGCCTGTTGGAGGCTGCACGCTCCTCACAAAGGAGATTGTTTTTGAGCCCCTTCAGTTGCAACATGCGGTACCTGGCTCTCAGAACTGAAGGGCTGTGAATTAGAACAGTTGGCATCTGTTCTGATCCACTTAAAAACAAACAACGACAATGTCTTAAACAAACAAAACACTTCGGTATGAATTAGTCCAACCCAAGGCTGCAAGTTTACAGCACTTAGTGAAAATTAAATCGTTCATAGATTATTTGAGCACCTTAGCAGTCAGTATAATGCTGAAATATTATCAGAATTCAGTTAAATAATACTTAATGGTCCATTTTCTTAATTATTCCTTCTGTGAACCACACTAGTTTTTTCAAAGAGAATGAAGCAGTGCAGTCACTGATACTTGTTTTCAGAAATGCTCCTTTAAGCATAAAAATGCTTTATAGATCTCCAGCATTTCAAAGTTGATTTTAGAGATTATAAAGGTTTTAAAGTGTATGAGTTGTTTTCGACCAGTGAGGGGGTGGGGAGCGGGGCTGGTAAGAGAAACCAGCAAGCAAGGAGGTACTGCTGGGGTTTCCTAAAGCTAACCCTTAGGTGGCAGGGCCATCTGGGGTGTTAATTTGGCCGTTGAGACTGGCCAGGCTTGTGTCTTCTTCTGTGTGTCCCCCTGAAGGTATGATTTGGGGTAAGAGGCTCCCCTTCCAGGACAGAGCACAGAGGAGGACTTCTAGGGCAGATTCTCACATGTGGCTCTTTTCCCTTTCCTGGGACTCGTACTCAACCATGATGCGCCCGGTGGCCTCACTGTGTGCGCTGAGCAGACTCAGACTGTTCTGCGCTTGCTTGGAATGAAAACTCAGGCTCTGCGGACCATTTCTCCATCTTTCATTTTGCTTTTGCTATTTTTCCCTATTCAGCAGTACGGTGTGAATAGATTGGATTATGAGTTAATACAGGCCTATGGGTTGTTGCTAGGACAAAAAGCTAGGCTTTGTTTGGGGAATGACATTTGTTTGCTGGCTTTCTCTTGGAAACATAACAGCCTTTCCCTTCTAAGCAGATTTTTTTTTTTCCCATGATGAAACCATGGTAAATATTTCTGATTCATTGGGTAGAACCTAGTGCTAGCTGCATTAGGTACAGTTTATGTTTCAGGGATTCACTAGGAGGCTGCTGATGGGGAATCTTCGGCTGAGCACATACTCATGTGTTAATGTTCCTGTCTTCTTACAGGAGGTGATCGAGATCGGATGACAGCAAATCATGAGAGCTACCTCCTTATGGCGAGCACCCAGAATGATATGGAAGACTGGGTCAAGTCCATCCGCCGAGTCATATGGGGACCATTTGGAGGAGGTGAGTATATTTTAAAATCATGGAAAAACAGAAAGGTAGGCCAAAACTGTTCATCCTTTCCCCCAGCCCATGTCACTATCAGCACCTACTTTCAAATGGATGAATGTTAAAATAAATAGTAAACTACTAATTTATTTGTAGTCACATATCTAAGTAACTCCTAGAAGTTCCGTTTAGATCAAATATCATTAATAACCAACCTTCTTCCACGAATATTTTGAATTATAAAAAGGGATAATATTTTTCTTTTATCTTGGATGTTCCATTTTACTAATAATACATAGTTATGAGCCTCATATCATAAATGTAGATTAGTGAATAACCTGTAGATACAGGGAAAAAAAACATTTTGACTATTAGTTTTGGAAGAGATTTCAGCCCCCAGATGCTCAGTGGTATCAAAGAGGAGTGGCAAAGCATTGGATGAAAATATGCTGGTAATCAGAGTGACAAAAAAAAAAAAAAGCTTTGCAACTTTGCAATCAGGAAAGTATTTGTGGATTTGATAATAAGTTTCTTTTAAAATTGTTAGCTAATACAGTGTAGAGAATATATCATGTGAAGAATAAGCTACATGGTGCTATGAATAGAGCTAAAAGGAAGAAGGAAGGATAAAAGATGTGATCTTTTCTATCAAGTAATATAGAGTGATATAAACAGAAAACATATTTAAAGAAAAATCCAATAAATGGAACTAAATAGATAAGGACCCCAAAATATTCATCTATAACCAACATGTATTTCCAAGAATGTAAAGCCTACTTATTTTATGTTGATGTAGTTAAAATAAATGATATAAATCAAATTCATATCTATTAAAGCAATTAGAACTTTTATATTTATTTTATATTCTCTTTTGCATATTGTCAGCCCCCTGAATTCAGAAGTGAATTTTTTTTCCCTTAACATATCCGATGTTTCTTAAGCTGACTGACCTCTTTACATTTTAGAATAACTTCAAAAGCTTAGTTTAAAAAGTTGAAAAGTTAAGTTAAACTTAAAATAGTAAAGATTCATGGAAGACATGTTGATATTTTACAAGAGTAGTGGTACATGTCTGCAAACTGCCTGTCCTTTAGCAGGATCTCCTCTTGGGGGAGGGGGAGGTTCCTAACCGGGGTGACCATTCATCCCAGTTTGCCTGGTAACGGTGTAGTTTACTACTGTTGTCCCAGGCTAATTATTGACAGTGCTACCTCTCACTCTCACGGTGTTCTAGTTTGGGTGACAACTTGTATGGTCGCCCTATTCATATACTAAAATGGTTAGTAAGTGACTTCAAAATGTTTGAAGAGGCCGGTGGGCTGAGATCCCATCCCAGTGCCTTAGCAGAGGGGTCTTCATCATGACTATTCATGAGAGATACATACTCAGCTGCGAGAGGTCTTCTGCTACCCTCAGGGTCAAGGATTTTTGGGGAAGCCTAAGGATATGTCTTTTCAAATTTCCTGTTTCCCCTCCATTATCAGGTTTCTGAGGCTCCTGAGTTCAGGAAGATTCTTAATATCTGCTGAAAGTGGTACTTTTGTTGAAGGATTATTTCTATCAAGGATTATTTTCTCCCATTCCTCCTCTTCCATCTGTCCTTTTCTCAAGAAAAATTAATGAGATCCAGTTTACTTCACCAAATCAGTGGCCACAGGAGGTCCTATCAGCACAGGAGTATCACAGGTGATCCTAGTGGTATCTATGTGTTAACCTTCAAATTTATGAACCTGGAAGGAATACTCTAGTAGCTGATTGGTTTGTATACTTTATCCTGCAGAATGTGCTTCAGGGATTTTGCAAATGCTGATTCAAATTTACTTTTAAAGAGATATATTTTAGCATAGAGCACTTACAACAGAAACAATACCCTGAAGAATAAATCTTCTCCTGCCCTCTTTGCTTTAATTGAAGAGTGTTAATGAGATGGTAAGGCAAGCTCTTAAAGTACTCATTCAATTTGCAAGAAATCTTTTGTAATTCATCTGATATCAGAATTTCCTAAAGTTGTTAGAGAATACACAACCAAACCGAATGCTGACCCTGATAGAAAATTGCAAACGTCACCCATAATCTCATGTTTCAAATGTTTGTATTAATATAGCCCCTCTATACTTACTGATTGAATTTTAAAGAAATGTTACAAATTTGAGTTGTAAACAATAAATTTATATGACTGAGAAACATTTTATTTATGTATTGGGGTTCCACTTAGTATTTCATTAAAAATAAGTTTTTCACCAATTAAGAATATTTTACTTTATTTTTATTTATTTTTTAACATCTTTATTGGAGTATCATTGCTTTACAATGGTGTGTTAGTTTCTGCTGTATAACAAAGTGAATCAGCTATACATATACATATATCCCCATATCTCCTCCCTCTTGCGTCTCCCTCCCTCCCACCCTCCCTATCCCACCCCTCTAGGTGGGCACAAAGCACTGAGCTGATCTCCCTGTGCTATGCGGCTGCTTCCCACTAGCTATTGATTTTACATTTGGTAGTGTATATATGTCCATGCCATTCTTTCACTTTGTCCCAGCTTCCCCTTCCCCCTCCCCAAGAATATTTTAAAACCACTCAGTTAGTTCAGCCTCACATTTTGTAGATTAGGTCATTAAGACCCAGAGAGAATGAATGACTTGCCAAGTGTCATACTGTGAGTAACATAAGTAGGAAGAAAACTCGTGTGTTTTCACTATGAGCTTCTTCCTGCTTTATTGTACAATAGCTGATCTATTACTTCTACTATGGTAGTGAAAAACCCACAATTACAAGTCCGTGCCTTATTGATAGTATATTCTTCAGTATATGAAAAACAAAAGTGTTTAAAAGTTGACAAGTAGGATGAATATAGTTGAGTTCTTCAAAAATATCTGAATTAATACCATCAAGAAAGTGAAAAGACAACCCATTGAATGGGAGGAAAGTATGTCCAGATCATATGTCTGATTTTGGACTTCTACCCATAATATGTAAAGAACTAACAACTCAAAAATAAAGACAAATCAAAATTTTGACCCAATTAGAATCAATTTAAAAATGGGCAAAGAATCTGAATAAACATTTCTGTAAGGAAAATATACAAATGGCCAATAAGCACATGAAAAGATGCTCAGCATTATTAGCCATCAGGGAAATACAAATCAAAAGCACAGTGAGATACCATTTCTTTCATACACACTAGAATTGCTAGAATCAAACAGTTCCATAATAACAAGTATTGGCAAGGATGTGGAGAAATTGAACCCCCCCCCATATTGGTAATGGGAATTTAAAATGTAGCTGTTTTAGAAAACAGTCTGACAGTTCCTCAGATGATTAAACATACAGCTACCATATGACCCAACATTTGCACTTTTAGGTATATACCCAAGAGAAATGAAAAATGTATGTCCACACAGAAACTTGCACATCAATATTTATAGCAGCATTATTCCTAAATGCCAGTAAGTAGAAACACCCAAATGTCCATCAATGGACAAATAGATACACAGAAAGTGGTATAGTCATACAATGGATTGTTCAGCCATAAAAAGAATGAGGTATTGATGCATGCTACAACGTGAATGAACGTTGAAAACATTGTGCTAGATGGAAGAAGCCAGTCAGAAAAGACTATATATATATATATATATATATATATATATATATATATATATATATATATATAGTTCTATTTATAAGAAAGTACAGAACAGAGAAATCCAGAGACAGAAAGTAGATTTGTGATTGCTTAGGACTGGGATGGGAAAATAAGGAGTTTGCAGTGGGTTGGTAGCCAAAACATATGAGATCTTTTTTTAGGTGATAAAATGTTCTAAAATTAACTGTGATGATCATTGCATATATCTGAGTATATTAAAAACTATTGAATTGTACACTTTAAACAGGAGAATTCTATGATATGTGAATTATATCTCAGTAAAGCTGCTAAAAAACTCCTGAATTGTCATAATTGCTTTTCATTAGAGAATACATTTCCCCTTCCTATCTTAGTCATAGAATCCAAGACAGTTAATCCTAAATAAAAACCTATTGGCTTCCAACCTCCTTCCCACTGCTCAAAGATTGTTGTGGTTGTTGATTAAATGGCATCTGTAAAGACATTTGGAAGGTGACTTTTCATCCTGATTTGTCAAGCTCTGTATACCACCTCCAGATACATTTTAAATGTGTTTATTGTAGAGAGGGCATTTCATTGTCTATATTGCAGTTCTACAACCTGTGTTTCTAAATAGTTAAAGTTTTTCATGAGGCACTGAAGCTTATTCAGGTTGCTTATACATGTAAGATATTCCCTCTTTACCATTTCAATATTAGACATTTGATTAAAACATAGGTGACACCTGAGGAATTTGCTTAGTTTTTCAATATTTAGAAATTAAAAACTGTTAAGTGAAATCATAAAATATAGGACTTTGATATTTCTTTTTATGAAAAAAACCAAAGTTACTACAAATACTCAGATGAAGGAGGGGAACCAGGGAAATGCAAAATGTAGACACCCTCTCTTAACAACCAAGCCTGATAACTTAGTTCAGTATTGAATCTAGATACCTCAACTTTCATTTATCTGATTAACCCCCCTGTAAACAGATGCTTCCCTATTAATGATGCTGAGAAGCACATGGTTTCTGCTTAAAAGTCCAATCCAGAAGTTGGGATGTCAAAACATGTATTTAACTTTGGAAACGTTTAGGGTTCTGTTTTTGTTTGTTTGGGTTATTCTTGTCTTTTTCACTGGGCTTCTGTTGGATTGTTTTTGAGGCAATGTATATGGAAGTACCCAGCCCAGGATCTGGGGAGGGTGAAAATTCATTAATTGTTCATTAGATCTGAGGGCATAGCCTAACTTTAGCTGCTAACAAAATCAGGTCCTTCCTGTATATTTCTGTCTCCTTATGAAAAGAGTTGAGTCAGAGACTTACCAAGGCAGTAAAAATACTGAATGTGAATAATCCTCATGATGAGTAATTAGCACATGGGCAAGCAGTGGTTAATTAAGAAGCTGTGTGGTCTTGCCTCTGACACAGACCACTGTGTGATCTGTGGTAAGTGATATTACCCCCTCACCTTTAGGTTCCTCACTTGTGAAATAACATTGGACAAAACTCTTTTAACTAAGGTTCATTCCAACTCCAAAGTCCTGCGATCACATGTGTTCCCTCCATACCAATGCTCAGAGAAGTGATGTTTTCAGTGGGCCAAGGTGCCTCTTGTCCAGCGCTGCCACTGTCTTGGTGGGACTGAGTTATACTTCACAGTTCCTTATTTTCCTAGCAGCCTGCTGTGACACAGAAATCAAAAACAATGGTCGAACCATGGGGCAGATATAATAATGATTCCCTCAGTGACAAAATTTTACCTATCTGGGCATGCTAGTCAGAGTAATGATGTTTCTAAAGGGAGTATCTTTTTAATACTCTTCACAGCTTTTTTTAATGCTCCTGCTAAATAGCTAGGAAGGTACCCAGAGGCCTTAGGGGTCAGTTGGGGTTAAAGCACTAGCATTCCAAATGTGCTCATGGAACAGCCAGGTGGATGAATGATTAACCCAGTGAGTAAATTGTTCAGTGACTGGGACCAAGGGTGTTGGTAGACATAGGGGCTGGGGTGCAGCGGGTGCATGCACGATCAGGGGAGAAGATGAAAGCAGGATTGGTTCGAAAACCATAGCCAGACAAATACATATGTATAAAAACGTATAAACACACACACATATGAGTTAACTTGTTTTGTGGTTATACCTGCAGAATCTTTGCTGCTAAATTTAAACAGTTTTCTATTTCACACACGTATGTTTTAACAATATGCACATTTACATCAGCACTCACAAATAGATTCAGTTGCAAAGTATCTGAAAAAAAAAATCTTGTATAGGAAGAGAATAAATGCAGAAAGGAAGGGGCAAAAAGTTGACCCCCTCGGGGCTGGTTTGGGGCTGTTTGGTTTCTGGAGGGACTGAGGCAGCCAGCTGTAAAGGTATGTACAAGACCAGAGCCAGCAGGGGAGTCACTGCAAAGGCAAAGGAAGAAACAAGGGGTTCAGGCGGCCGCGGGGCACTCTCCCTGCTCCCCTCACACTGTTGTGACTGCACCTGCTGCATGTGACCGGCGGGCACTGAAGGCAGCCGCAGCCACAGCGTGGTGACGAGGCAGCTGCAGCCCTGCCAGCTCCCGCCCAGCTCTCTTTGAGAAAAGGGGAGCAGGAACTGGACTAGCGGGGGAGAAACTCCCTGCAAAGCTGCTTCCTACACGGATCCGAGGAGGAGCCTCTCCCGGAACGGGCACTGGACTGTTCTGACGTGGCGATTCCCTCGGGAGCCCCGGGAGTTTGAAGACCGAAGGGAGAAGCCCGCAGAGAGCATCAAAGGCTGAGGGGTGCTATAAAAGGAACAGGGGAGTTCTTTGAAAAGAATCTGTCATGCACCGAAATGCTTTCTGGAGAAGGTGCCATTATCTGCCTCCCCTTTTGCTCAGATAAAAGGAGCCAGCAAGGACAGTACTGAAATATCCCTCAGGGGCCTTTTGGTCATTGTTCCTCTTTCCCCTGCTCACAGCTATTTGCTGACCTTTCCAGAGAATCTCAGTCCCCCCAGTTCCAGCTGAGAAGACAGTTCTTAATAAAAAAAAAAAAAAAAGAAAGAAAAGTCTGCTGTTGGAATGGGAGGTGCCGCTTGCTTGCTGTGGTTCTTTTTGCTGTGACATTTTGGAATGTCTGCAGAAACAAAAAAAGTAATTAAAAAAACCTCAAAAACTCCCGGGATTAGGCAAGAAAAAAGGAACTTTTTTGCCAAAAAGAAGTAAATGAGAGGTGGTAACTTATCCCTGATTCAGGACCTGGATGATCAAAATCTTCAAGTTCTAGGAAACAGCACTTCAACAAATAAACATGAGAAGGAGTAGCTGTGGGATCCCGATATCACAGAGAGACAGGTTTTAAAGGGAGCCAGAAACGGGTTCAGAATTTGGGGGCTGTATGATGCCTGAAGACAGAAGTACTGGGGGGCGCCCCTCAGGTGCCTTGGCGTCTACTCCTTTCATTCCTAAAACTACATACAGAAGAATTAAACGGTGTTTTAGTTTTCGGAAAGGTAGGTACATAATATGTTCATGTCCTTTTAAAATATCTTTCTGATGCTTTAAGGTCAGTTTACGCTCAGATAAAGTGGGAGTTTGGAAGCCAAGAGCTTAAAACTGTACAAGAATGGTTTATGTGTGGTTTTGCTTGTCTATACTTATTTCTCGAGGTTCCTATTGATCTGTTTATTACTGCCTGTGAATGGGCCAGGTGGGCGGGACTTAAAGAACGGTGGTCCTAAAGGGATCACCTTGACTGCTGGAGAACAAACAAGCTGGCCGGACCATGCCGAGGGGAGGGGCCGAGACTACCTTGGGCTGTTCCCAGACTCAAATCAAGCAGCCATGCTGTTCCCGCCTTGAACTGAGTCCCTCTCAAGTCCCCGTTCAGCGCTCCCATCACATCGGTTTGGTTCTGGCTGCCTGCGCTTGCCTCTCCTCCCCTACTGAGAAAATTGTAATAACCGGATTATCTGTAGTGACCCCTTTTCAGGAGGCTTTGAACCATATTGATTAACACTAATAAGAAATAGGAGTCACCTTGGCTTTCCAAATATATCATAAGGTGGCACTGGAAGAGGGCAAAGATATGAAGGATCAGGAACAAGGGGTGGGAAAATATAAGCTTAGGATCAATAAAAGAAACTAAGTATTTCAGGGCTTCCCTGGTGGCACAGTGGTTGAGAGTCCACCTGCCGATGCAGGGGACACGGGTTCGTGTCCCGGTCTGGGAAGATCCCACCTGCCGCGGAGCGGCTGTGCCCGTGAGCCATGGCCGCTGAGCCTGCGCGTCCGGAGCCTGTGCTCCGCAACGGGAGAGGCCACAGCAGTGAGAGGCCCGCGTACCGCAAAAAAAAAAAAAAAAAAAGAAACTAAGTATTTCAGTATTGATTTGTGTAGGGGGAGTTAAAGGGTACAACATAGGTAAAATGAAGTATTTCTATAAAATGTTTCTGTATCAACATACTTTAAAATGGCCTTTTGTTTTAAAATGGGAATAATTAAATCAAATGATTATTTAAATTGGAACTAGGTAATTGTAATTTTAAAGTCATGTACTGTAACCTAATAATTTAATCAGGAGCTGACTTGAGTCCCATCTAAGGTTGTTCTTTCTCCCTTTTTTCTTTAATTTGCCACCTATTAATCAACATTCTCTATCTAGTAATCAACAAAAAATAGAAGAGAAGAAAAACCGTATATTTAAAGCAAGATATAGTGGGAACTTTTTAAAACTAAACCTTGCTCCTTCTGAATATTTTCCTTTGAGCAGTTAATATCTGGCTATGATCATTATTATATATTATAAGTAAGGAATTATCATATATTATAAACAAGGAATTCAGGTGTTACTTTATATTCCTCTCTCATCCACAAAGATAATTAAAGAGAGATATGTGTCTCATGTTTTATAGATCTTTAGAGATTTCATGGTTACTGTAAGATTGCATAATTCATAGAGAAATTGGCAATGAGAGAAACTGAAAAAGGCTAGGGATTAATTGCTTAAAGGACATCCCCTCTTCTGGTTCTCCCACCACTCAGCAACTAAATTGGGTTTATCCAAACATGTAGAGAAGGTCTACTTTTCTAGGTTATTACTGCTCATTTGTAACATGAAATGTTCTGGGGACAATTAATTTATCTTCGAAATGCAGAGCAAAGTGTTTTTTACGTTTTCCACCTTCTCTCCTCCCATATTGGAATATAGCATGTCTTCAAAAACCCTGGCTAACACTGCTGTTCGTTATGTCCTCTTCCCTCTCTCCTTAAATATCAATGAGGGAAGGCAGTGCTGCAAAAAAAAAAAGAAGAAGAAGAAAATTCCCATGGGCTGGCAAATGGCAACCAGAGAGTGGGGAACAGCTTCCATCTATCATCTCCTGTGGGCTATTTTTAAACTATTGTCCTTGCCTCTGCAAAGTCTTAGTAATCTGAAGAATGTTCAGCATTTGAGTCAAGGATTAACAGATTTTTATTTTACAAAGTTGCATTCTGGTTACTGTCAGAACCGTAAAGGAGAGGAGGTGCAGGGGGCATTCAGCTGTGTTAAGTTCCCTCTCCCTGCTCAACCACAGTTAGGCAGTGAGGTTCTGGGAAGGAAGGCGCCAGGCTGAGGCTGGGCTGCGAGGCTGTTTCTGTGCCACACTAGCCGTTGTTTTCAGCGGCGGTGTGAAGCCCAGGGTGTTAGATCTTTATTCAAGGTCCTGCACTGAAAAGAATGAACTTTTCTTTCAATCCCGGGTTCCCAAACCATGCTACCTTAAGAAGAGAGTGTCGTTTTGTGCTTTGTTTAATCCCCTGGGTACTCCAGGAGTTCCATAAGTGGACAGGGGTTTCTGAGTTCCTCTCCCAAGCCTGTTGGAGAGCATCCACTGAAGTCCTTTCAATGAAAGCAAAAGGGAGGGTGCAAGAAGCATGGAAAAGCACCAAGAAGTGCAAAATGGTAATGCGTCTGCTTTTCCTGATCCACATTTAAAACATTTTTTACTACTGTTATGGGTCGGCTGACAGAAGAGGCAGCTCAGCACTTCAGAATGGCCCTCAGAATGAAGAGTGGAGCTCAGTTAAAGTTTCCAGAGGCCTGGTGGGATTGCAGCTTGCATGCTGTGCCTGTTGGAACTCACTGCTCTGAGTTCCTTTCTCTTACAGACCTCTTCTGTCCTTTACTGCCCTCTGTTTCTTTGTTTACCTACTAATAAAGGTCTCTGGACATGTTTTCTCAGTGGTTTTAAAAATCTATGCACTGTGAACCATCTATTAGGTGGGGAGAGTGGTGCTTTGGATTTATGTTCTGGTGAGATAAAGATTACAATGTGTTCTTTACCCTTTGGATTTTGAAACTATATATTTTTTACCTCCATAAGACTATTATGTAATATACAGAGCCTAATCAATCTCTTGATTACTTGGAACACTTTGGGTCCTGATGTCAGTGTTAATTTCTAGTCAGAATGGTCTGGCTGGTTTAAGATTGTTGTGATCACAGAACATACTAAAGTAAAATTTTAAACCCTAACTTTATCTTGTCTTTTTCCTGAGTCGTGCTCTTCTTGGAGATAAAGAATCATTAATTCCCCAGTGCTTTTTTTTTTCCCCCTAGACAGTAACTTAGTGGTCATGCCCCATTGCTTCTTCCTTCTTTATATACTTTCACCTCCATTTCTATTTCCATCACCTTAGTTGTCTGTGCCTTTATGGCTTTATGCACACAAGGTACTTTGACCTTAGAAGTGGCTCTTCAAGACAGGATCCATCCTCACCTCTTTTCACCCCCAACATTGTTCACAAATTCCTGCAGCACAGTTCATTTGTAAAGCGTCGTCCAGTTGGTATTCCTGAAACAGTACTAACAAGCAATGTTCCACGGCTTAGTAATTTTTCATGAGTCCCTATTGCTCCCAAGAGGATGTCCCATTTCTTGCAACTGTCAAGGGCTTCTAAATAATTCCAACTATTTCCAATTCCCCAGACTATCCCCTCTTCCTCCCTGAACCCATCTCCTGTAATACCTCTTTGCTCTGTTCAGTGCACCCTCCGCAGTGATGCTCTCTCTCCTCTGCAGTCTGTCCACACTCTACACTGTCTTCAAGTCATTGTTGGCTCTCAATTCTTCATCAAGCCTTCTCTGTTCACCTGTTATACTCTTTACTCTATAGCCCCTATATTTCTTATATGCTGCCACCTGGTCACCTTATCTTCATAGCTATTTTCAAGTGCTTTTATGCACATTTGTGATAAGAAATATATATTTGTATTTGTTTATTTCTTCTCAAAGTTAAGAATGGCAATAGGTCTATTCAATCCAGGATTCAAGATCTATTGCAGGCTGGTGAAGTATAGTATTATTACTTATCTTTTTCTGCTAGTTCAGAGACAGTAGTGAATTAAAATAGAATATCTTTACAGAGGTGGTGGATAACACCAGCATTTTCTTTAAAGTAATTTAAAGTATTCTGATCTGTCCTCAGAACCTATTTTTCCCTGTATATGCAGATGGTATGTTTATAAGTGAAAATGTTAATACATTAAGTGATGGTTAACCTTAAAGCATAAAAAAGTTAATGTTGTATATGTTGTAGTCACATTTATCAAAATTGATTTGTCCAACAGAATGCTACTATCCAAATCCATATAATTTTAAATGGTGCTATAAATGAGTAGCTCATTAATTCACATGTCAAAGTTTTACAGAGCATCTACCAAGTGATTTTGGGGGTGAGAAGGCAAACAAAACAAGTTTCCTGGAATCTATGAGTTCACAGATTCCTTGAAGATAAAGAAACATATAAAATAAGTAATTACTTAATCTGTAATAAGCACTACAAAAAATTATATACGAAGTCTGAGGAGTTTATGAATAAAAGACTCACCATGGACTTATCTGGAAAGGCAGTGATTCATCTGAACTACATGAAATCAGATTTAGTCTTTGGAAGTTTATGGAAAGACATTTTCTCTTACATGATCCTAAAAGAGTAGTCAGCATCCCTATGGGAAAAAAAAATATCTGAATTGAATTAACATAACATAGTGGAAAAGGAAGACTTTTAGAGTCATATAGACCTGTGTTTATACCCCAGATCTACCACTTTCTAGATATGTGACTTCAAGTCACCTAGCATCTCTGAGTCTATTTGTAGAAGGGAGATGTCCTTGCGGAATATTTGTGAGTGTCAAATAAGAAAATACATGTAAATTGCATGGCTTGGTACCTGGATGTAAATGGTGAGTATAATTACTCTGCTGGTCTAAGACCAATGCTATTGGGTCACTATTATCACATTATTACACTTGCTTATTTTTTTCAAGCCTTTATTTTTCTCCAGTCTGACTACAAGGAGAGTCAAGATTTTACCATATATTCATTGGTTATTATAGATTCTGAGCTTCTTGAATTAAGTTTTCTATCCATAGAAGATTTGTTGGCTGCTTAGAAAGTGCTAGTAACAGACTGAAGTAAGCTTTGGCTGTCTTTGTTTCTTAGTTCTGTACTAAATTGGATGTCTTTTATTTTTATTTGTCCATTTACCATGGGCAAATGTTCATTTTTAATTGAATATTATTACAATCCTGGTGACACCGCGACTTATTCTGTTAGCAGGGTTGTAGTAAGCAGAAGGATAAGTAAAAGCAAATTCTCTATATGACTTAGCATGTAATCTATGGCATGGAAGGGACAGGGAACTCTGAAAAATAACTGATAATAGAAAATTTAAGTAGTAACCGAGAAGTTATCTAACTTCTGCCTTTTTCATCAACAAATCAAAGACTTTTTTGTTTTCACGTTTTTATAGGAATCAGTGCCACAACCTGAGAAGTCTTGATAAGTTTCATTTTACCTTGGAGTTAGTCATTTATTTCCTCTAATTGAGGAGATGAAGTATTTTATTTTAATGCATGCATTAATTCTACAAATGTTTATGGAACACTCAATCCTTACCCATTTTGGTGTTAAGTTCCAGGGAGCAAGAGAGTTTACCTATGTGTCTTAATCCATTCAGGCTGCTATAACAAAATGCCACAGACTGGGTAGCTTCTAAACAACAGGAATTTATTTCTCATGGTTCTGGAGGTTGACTGAGACTGAGATCAGGCCAGCATGGTTGGGATCTGGTGAGAGCCCTCTTCTGGGTTGCAGACTGTCTACTTCTTGTTGTATTCGCAAGGGGCTGAAAGGGAAGGAGTGAGAGAGCTCTCTGGGGTCCCTTTTATGAAGATACTAATCCCACTCATGAGGGCCCTGCCCTCATGACCTAATCACCTCTCAAAGTCCCTACCTCCTAAAACCATTACCATAGGCATTAGATTTTCAACATAGGAGTTTGGAAGGGACACAAACATTCAGACCGTGACACTATGGTAGACGGAGTATGAGCCTTGGAGTCTTTCATGTTCCCAGTTCAGTCCTTATGTCTGCAGTACTTTTGGAAATTTACCTAAACCTCCTTTAAGTTTATAGGATAAATATACAGTATAAATTGTTATCCAATATCATTTAGAACAATAATAATAAATGTAAAATAATCGTTTTATTATAATAATTGTGAAAGTACAATCTTCTTTTGACTGGTGAGGGACTAGTCCAGTATGGGTAGGCATCTAAATAAACAATTACAAAGCAATATGTTAAGAAAGAAAAGAAGAAAATAGCAAATTTTGTGTCTGGGATGGGGGTGAGGGAATGTTAGTAAGGACTTAACACAGGAGAGGATGCGAGTTGAATCTTGCAGGATAAGTTTTCCTAGGCTGGCTCATGACAGCAGGACCTACCTTCTAGAAGGAGATGTGAAGATGTAATAAGTCATAATACATATAGGAAACAACAAATAGTTCCTTATAGTTATGGAGTATGTTGTTTGTGAGGAAGCAGCAGTAATGAGCATGGATATGGCACAGTGCCTGGCACAGAAAGGGTGCTACCTAAACATTTGTACTTTGAATAGTGGATGAAGAGGTAGAGATCAGATTGTGGAGAATTTGTATTTCATGAAAAAGAGTTTGGTTGGCCAGGGGGCACCATGGGAAGAAATGAAGCAAAAGAGAGGCATAATCTGATTTAAATATTATTAAGATCACTGTGGCAGCCCTTGCCTGGTTTGGGAACCCAGCTCTATAAAAGTCATTTAAGAAATATTGAGGATCGAGATTGAAAAGAGTATTCTTGAAGGAAAGAATTACGTAAGGTGTGAGAAGTGTCAGGAAGAAGAGTGAGATTGATAGATTTAAAGGGAGTGAGCCATAAAGTAATGCAAAAAATAAATTTGGCTGTCAGTGATTTGGCAACTAGGTAGTTATTGGTAATTATAGAAAAAGCTCTTTTAGTGGAATGACGGTGTCAGAGGCCACATTGTAACAGGTTGACAAGAAGATAGAAAGTGATGAAATGGAGCCAGAGTTATACTTAGTTGGGAATCAAGGAGCAGAGTGAATAAAGGGACAAGGCACAGAGAGTACAAAGATGTTTAGTTTGTATTTATTTATCTTTTAGGATGGGTAGAATTTGAGTATATTTTTTAGATCACACTGAAAAACATCACAGGCTGCCTCTAGCTATTGAGTATATAAATCACACATAAAGGAGAAACCTCACAAATCCAGAAGATATTTAGATTTTCTTTATATTTTTTTCTCTCTCCTGTCTCTCCCTCCAGTTGAAACAGCCTCCCACAGATATAATAAAATTACCTGTGCAATTTACTTTCTCAGTCTAGTGGAAAGTCATGTCCTGAGTGATGCTTCATGACACCATCAATGTACTTCCAGGGGAAATATGCAGAAATTCCAAGGATGGTTTTGTTAGGGAATGTGAAACCTCTCTGAGAATTTAAATGGACATAGCTGGAACTGTTTACAAGACTCACACCACAGGGAATATTCTTGTTAATAATCTACTAATCAATGTGTCCTTTTCTCCATGCTGCTAGCTGGGGATAGATCATGACCTTGTACTTTTTTGTTAATTTTAAAATTGGAAGTTTCACTGCTCCCTCAAAGAAAATTCTAACTAAAGCAGCTTTTAAAAAAGAATTTCCCCTACCTTTCTGTACAAAAAAACATTCTCACACAGGAAGTTAACTCACCATCTACCTTTGTAAGTCAGAGATGTTTGGGACATTCTATTTCCAATGCTACAGAATGGGAAGTATACATCTAATCATTACCTAATTCTTTGCAAGACCAGATAAACAGCAGAAAATTACTATTTTTCCCACAGGAATTTCTAAGTATGTGTACATACTGTCTACATTTTTTAAACTCTTTTACATATTTTGTTGCTAAATAGGCATAGCTCTTTATATTAAGGAAATCATTTTGTTGCGCAAGATGCTGAGTTTTTTCCTTCTCCTTTTTTTTTCCCGACTTCCCTCCAAATTTGCCATTTTCTCAACAGAAATCACCACTTCTAGTGTGATGACAGGAATTGAGGTCAGAAAACTAGTAAGAGACGTGTTTCTTCCTCTGTAACTCAATTTTCAGCCATTATACCCACTAGGCAGTATTGTATAATACACAAACAGAGGCTCTGAAATTCAACAGCCTTGATCAAATCCTGGCAACATCTTTTACCAGCCCTGTGACATTCAGCAAGTTACTTAATCACTCTATACTTCCATCTCGTCCTCAGTAAAATGGTGGTACCCACCTCATAGAATGCTGAGAGTTTTAAATGAGAGAAATGCAGGTAAACTTCTAGTACCTATGCCTGGCGTACATAAATACATCCTAACTATTACCATTTTTTAGAGCACAAAAAGGATATGCTATTTTCTTCACTTTTTGAATGTATTAATATTTTAAATTACTAGGAAATGAGGACACATAATAATTGGGATTAAATAAAGTGGAAGAGGACAGGTATTCAGGAACTAGCAAAGATTTTTAAGCCTGACTAAATCTGGATATGGACTTCCATTCTGCCACTTGGTGCTGTGTAACTAACCTTAGGTGATTTATTTAATATCTCTGAGCCCAATTTCCTAAGGTATAAAATAGCTACCTTGTATATTTATTATGGAAACAAGAGAATATATGTCAAGGACTTAGTGCATATTAGGTACCTAATACATGAAAGGATGTTAGGGCTTTTGGCTTTTAATTTCTTACTATACCTGTTAAGAAAATTCTTATCATATAGGCAAGCCTATATGTAACAAGGGGAGAAAAAAAAAAAAAACGGAGTGCCCATCTAAAGCAAAAATTACTGTGTCCTTTATCACATCCTTGAGTTTTGGGGAAAAAAGAAATCCTGAGAGTTTTAAGAAAAGAATGTTTGTTTTTCATTACTGCATAAAACCAAATTTTGGAAGTTTGGTTCTCATTTGTAGTGCTCATAGAGGTTGAACTGGAACATCTTTAGTAGATTTTCTGCTGGATTTAGGGAGAAACCTTATGTAATGTATCAGTCCAAAAGAATAAGTGAAAAATCAGATATGTAAGATTTATTCCCAAATGTTAACATTATGTTTTTTGGTTTTTGGGTTTTTTTGCGGTACACGGGCCTCTCACTGTTGTGGCCTCTCCCGTTTCTGAGCACAGGCTCCGGACGGGCAGGCTCAGCGACCATGGCTCACGGGCCCAGCCGCTCCATGGCATGCGGGATCTTCTCGGACTGGGGCACGAACCTGCGTCCCCTGCATCGGCAGGCGGACTCTCAACCACTGCGCCACCAGGGAAGCCCAACATTATGTTTTAATATAATTTATAAGTGCCTCTGAAAGGCTATCTCCTCAATTTTGGCAGGATAGAACCAAACATCCCAGGCAAATAAGCATCAAAGAACTTCAGGGGAAAAGATATGGTATTCTTCATTCATAACCAATTTTCAAGCTTTGTTATTAAAATACTAGAAGAGCTTCAAAATCATTATCACCACTTCATACAGAAATGAGCATTGTTGCAAATAACCGAAAACCCAGTGAATGGTGACTTATACAGGGGCTTATTTTTCTCACATTGAAAAAAAATCTCCAAGGAGTTGCTGCTGGTATTGGGTCAGTGGTTCAGTGATTTCAGCCCCATTATCTCTGTGAATCTTTCAGCCTTTCCCTCGTGGCTGTTGCCTAATGGTCAAAAGATGACTGTTAGTCACAGGTAGCATGTCCAAGTTCAAGATGGAAAAAGTCATGATTGGCAATTCCAGCTATATCTTTCTCTTTCATCAAGATAAACAAGTCTTCCTAGAGACTCCAGAAGACTCTTGGGAAGTAGGAGAAGTATTTAATTTTCCAGCCACGAAAATAAAAATAACAAGAGAAAATAGGGGTGTGAATATCTGTTGAGTTAGGGGAAAGTGTTTAACACACCGTTATAGAGAAACTGCTTGTTCCAAAGTCTACAAACTAAGCTAATTTCTAATTCTGTTTTATATGCATTTGACTATTAATAACAGGTAACTCAATCTTTTTTCCTAGAAGGAATATATGGATACCATTAGTGCCAGATTTGATACCAGGTGTACAATAGTTTGGTTTGTTGTTGTATTATTGTTTCTACTTAGGCTAAGAATATTCTCTTTGGTAGCAAGTGTTTATTGCTTGGAATGTGATGGTTTTGCATTACTGAATCCATACATAAATTATGTTACATATAGGAAGGTAAAGCATATGTTCTTACTATTAAATTCTGAACCTGATGTTTTTGAAATATTCCCCAAACATTCTGGAGTCTTACATAGTTTCAACATGGGACACTCATTTTTCTTCCCCTTTTATGAAAATCATAAGATCATTAAAGCCACCCCATCTGGAAACATTGGAATCACATTTGCTTTGGCTCTTTTTCTCCCTCTTTTCTCATTGGTTGATCATTTTTCCAAATTACCAACTGATAATAATATATTTTAGAGGCATTGTTTCTTTTTTTTTTTTTTTGCGGGGTACGCGGGCGTCTCACTGTTGTGGCCTCTCCCGTTGTGGAGCACAGGCTCCGGACGCGCAGGCTCAGCGACCATGGCTCACGGGCCCAGCCGCTCTGCGGCATGTGGGATCTTCCCGGACCGGGGCACGAACCCGTGCCCCCTGCATCGGCAGACGGACTCTCAACCACTGCGCCACCAGGGAAGCCCCGAGGCACTGTTTCTTAATCAGTGGGGTACCAAATGCATGCACCAAGAAATGCATCATTTGTAGGTAATTAAAAATCATTAAAAATCATTGATAAAACTGATCAAAATTGTTTTGATTTTTATTACTCCCATGTGCTGACAATTCTAGGCAATGTGTAATCATATATGCCTCCCTGTTAGGACAAAGCACCATGACCCTGTCTCCTCACTTTTAGTATGCACTGCTTCGTATTTCCAATACTTCTCTTTCCAATAAATTAATAGTTTAATATTTTAAAGAGCCAACACTGTCTGAAATATTTTATATGGATGAAAATTCTGCATTTCTTTTCATGGTTTTATCCCTTTGATTATAATCATAGCATCATCTCTTGATTGAAAAAAAAGGGTGAACAGAGACATGAATAATATTTAAACTAAATGAAAATTGGACATAAATTTACACTTGTAACAGAAGTAGAATTTGACTATTATCTACAGAATATTTCTGTTTTTAAGTTTTTGGATATGTTTTTTCCCAAAAGGAAAAAATAAAAAAAAACCCAAAACTGAAATTATGTTTATTGCAATATTTCTTATTTCAAAGTGGATATCTCAAACTCCATATTTCCATTTCAGTTTTGGGCTAAATATGGAATACAGGGGGAAAGGACAGCACAAGGTAAACCCTTTTCATTTGAAGAATTGTACATAATGAATTTAATTCTGTAATAATGTTAAGTACCAGACGTGAAATGCTTGCTAGCATTCCAATCTTTGTTTTTCCTTTACATTGAGTTTTAAAAGAAAGCAAACAAAGTGAGAAAAGATGAATTTCTCAAATTCATTGTGATCCTTTATTTCTCCAGGCATTTTTGGACAGAAACTGGAAGATACTGTCCGTTATGAGAAGAGATACGGACACCGTCTGGCTCCAATGTTGGTGGAGCAGTGCGTGGACTTTATCCGACAAAGGGGGCTGAAGGAAGAGGGTCTCTTCCGACTGCCGGGCCAGGCTAACCTTGTCAAGGAGCTGCAGGATGCCTTTGACTGTGGAGAGAAGCCATCCTTTGACAGGTAGATTTCAAGTTTTCACTAACCATCCTTCACTGAGACACTCAAACTCAACCAAAAGGTTGCAGTAAACTGAGATGACATAATCTTAATTGATGTTGTAACAGTTTAGAAGATGGATTATATGGCCTCACAAAGATGGATTGTTTTTAAGTTACAGAGTCAAAAATTTGATACTTTAGATGTCTTTCTCTGCCATACTCCCCCCCCACCTTAAAACATTATTATTTATTCTTTTCCTTTGGCCCTAAATTAAAACTGTATTAAACTTTTACATTGGAAAAGTAAATTTTCAGAATAGGAGTCTTCTCTTGTTTGATGTTTCTTTGAATTCTTTCAGCTAAGGGATATTAAAAGTGTTGATAAACAGAGATTGGGATATTGGCAATGTAATTAAAAGTATTATATTTTTAAATATATAGCTCCATCTTAATCTAAAATAGATTTGCAAAGAAACAAGGAGAAGTATATAGTATGGTGAAATTCAGGAAATAATGGAAGTTGCAGAGAAGAATGCATAAAGCATCCATAACTCCACTAACTGAGTTGAACACTGATAATATTTTGTAAATTACCTCCTCCTGTTCAGTTTTTTTAATTCAGTAGAAAAATATAGTCATTTATCCTAATATTATTAACTCAACATTTGTAGCAGGGTTTTTTTCACATCAAGAGTTGAAAAATGCCCTTTTATTCCAGCATATTCTAACTTAACATCTGATCATTGCCAACCTCTGTAAGCATAATTTTTAATAACTATTTCACTCTATAGGTATATTGTTCATAATTGCTTCAATAAATTTGGACATTTAAGTCGTGACTTTATTACTATTACAAGTAATGTTGTAGTGAGTACACAATTGATATAAATATTTTCTATTTTTGGAATATTTTTTCAGGAGAGATTCTCAGTATTGGACTTGTGGATAAGAATAGTTTTGATACTTGAAAATTGCCTGCTTAAGTAGTATTTCTCTTTGAAAGTATAGAATTATCGTGTGGATAGACAGATCTACAGGACAAATAGACAAGAAGACTCTTGAATACATGATATGAGATAAAGGAAGCATCATTGAGAGTATGGGCTTGTTCCAATCCAAAAAATTCATGGTAACTCATTTGATGCCCCTTTACTGGTCACATTAACAAAACCCCGAACAGTGATACAATCATGCTGGCAAGGTGTGTTGAGGTAGGTGCCCTGATGGTGAGAGTACAGATCATCATAGTCTTTCTAAAGAAATTTAGTAATGTATTTCAAGACCCTTTAAGCAGGAAAGTCCAGTCCTAGAAAAAAATCAGATATGTGGAAAAAAATGAAGCACAAAGTTGCTTATTACAATTTCCATAATAGTGAAGAATGAACTCCAATCTATTATCTCTAGCAATAGACTGTGGTTAATATAATATAATAAAATGTTATTCACTTATTAAAATTTTGGGAAAATGCTGATTAGATAATAAGTAGAAAAATTAGACAGGATAAATTAATTGATCAAAATGCCACCTTTTTACAAAAAGTGTCACAGTTTATGAAGATTCATAAATTCCCTCTGAGAGAGAAAAATTAAATGTGGTGGTAAAGAAATGAATTCAAAACTAGGGTCAGAGAACAAATTTCAAAAATGCAGATATATTTTTGGTTGGGGAGCCACATGTCTTATTCTATACTTTAGAAAAAAAAAAAAAAAAGATCCGCAGCTCCATAGTTCAGGCCTGTCCGCAAGATATAAACAATGGTTTATCTAGGAGAAATGTAATTTTTTGTTCCAAAATTAGAAAAAAGTTTGTCAATGGAATCCTCAAAATAGAATATCAGATTATGGGATAAACAACATCCTATACAATGAACTCATGTGACATTGATAAATTTCAGTAGTCTTTTTCTTTACATTTATGTATGGCCTAAATATATGCAGATGACCTTAATAGCAAAATTTATCTATTAAAAGCTCTTTTGACACAGGCATTTAAAATTTGGTTCTTTTAACAGCTCTTTGCTAATATGTGCAATTTAGGGGGATATTTTATATATTTAAGGATACTTGTGAAAGATGTGCCCTGTAAGCAAAATTATTCCTCTGTAACTATAGGCTGACAATGAACTTTATATAAAATGTGATCCTAGTTAAGAAAAATGTATTTTTTTTGTATAAAAATGCATCAGTTCATAGAGACTAAAGAAAATATAACAAAAGATAAACATTAATTTTGTGGAATAATGAATGACCTTCTTCCCTTTTTTATACTATAAATTCAGTAACTATACATTACTTTTATAATCAGAAATTTAATCAAAAAGATCTTTAATTAATTTCATGCTGCACAAAAATTTCCTTATCTTTTGATAATTTCTGAAGTGTAACTACAGAAACTCCCCATTTACTAGAAAATCTGTAAAAGAGAGTTACAGAGAGTATTTCAGCATCAGAAACAATATGGTAACATTGCTAGTATGCTTTGAGAAAAAGGAGTGTCATTTGTTTCCTCAGTCATTCACTGGTTCAGGTTTCTACACTGGTGTATTAAACCACCCCAAAACTGTGTGGCATAAGCAATAACAACCAATCATTTGTTTATAAATCAGCAATTTAGGCAGACCTTGGCAGGGATGTGCTCATTTCTCCAGTACATAGTGTTGGTTCATGTAGATCAGTTAGGTCTGAAGGATCTAAGATATGGCTTCACTCACATGTCCGTAGCATTGTCTGAGGTGACTAAGGTAGCTGAAGGCTGCATCGTCCTTTACGTCCCTCTCTCTGTCTCTCTCTATCTGTCTGTCTCTCTCTCTCTGTAGTCTCACATCCGATAGTGTGTCTCTTCATGCAACTTTTATCTCTAGCAGATTAGTCAGATCAAGCGACATTAAGGCTCAGGGTTCTAAGAGAGTAAAGCTGGAAGCTTATAAGCATTGCATTGCTCAAAGCAAGTCACGAGACAGGGCCAGCCTAGATTTTGGAGAAGGGAAATAAACTCCAGAACTTAATAGAAAGAAGTGGCAAGCATATACAGAGAAGGAAAAATTTGTGAGACACTGTTTTAGGAGAAAATCACTATAGCTTTAAAGTCTAGAAATCAAGTGGAGTAAATTCCCTAACTTTGTTCTTTTTCAAGATTATTTTGTATATTCTAGGTCATTTGCATATCTGTAAAAAATTTCGTATAAGTTTGTCAGTTTCTACAAAAAATCCTATTAGGATTTTGATAGAAACTTCATTGAATCTAGAAATCTATCCATCTAGAAAAGTGACATCTTAAAAATATGAAATCTTCTAATCCTTGAACATAGCCCATCTCTACATGTCATTAGGACTTTTTGTATTTCAGCAATACAAAATTGTATTGTAATTTTCATTGTAAGATCTTGCTCCATTTTGCTAAATTTATCCTTAACTATTTAATGTTTATAAATGCACCTGTAAATAGTATTATTTTTTATGTTTAATTTTCTAGTTGCTTACTGCTAGATTATACAAATATGATTTTTTATATAGAGATTTTTCCTATAAACTTGGCAAATTTCTTTATAAATGCTACAGGGTCCTTCTAGATCCCTTAGGATTTTCTCTATGCATGATCTTGTTGACTGTATATGAGAGTATTATTTCTTCCTTTTCAATAAGCTTTGCATTCCTCCTTCTTAATTTTCTGTATTTGCTAAGAACTATTCTACAATAGTAGTGAGTGGATATACGTTTTGTATATGTAGAGGGAAGTTTTTAGTCTTTTGCTATTACTCATGATGGTAGCTATAAGTTTTGTGTAGATGCCCTTTATCAGGTTTGAAAATGTTCTTATATTTCTAGTTTACTGACAGTTTTAATAATGACAGACAATTGAATTTGATCAAATCCACTTTTTCTGCATTTATTGCAGAAATTATCTGGTTTGTCTGTTTTATTATGTTAATGAGGTGAATTTCAAATGTTAAACCAACTTTGCATTCCTAAGATAAACCACTTTTGGTTGTTATGTATTACTCTTTTAATATATTGACGTATCTGACTTGGAAATAACTTGTTGAGGATTTTTGGACCCGTATTCATCAGGGCTATTGACCTAGCAACTTCTTTTCTTGGAATGCATTTGACTAGTTTTGTTATCAAAGAAATTCTGGCCTCAAAAGTAGGCCAGAAAATGTTCCCTCAACCTCTATTTTCAGAAAAATTGTATGTAGTTTGTATTATTTCCTCCATAAGTCTTGGGTAAAATTTACCAGTGACATCCTTAGAGGTGAGGTGAAACAGGTTGATCCTGAATAGCCCAGTAGGTTATAATAAGAAATTTAGTTTTTATTCAAAGAGATATGGAAATCCATTGAAAGATATTTAACAAGCAAATGGAATAATTTTATTTACATGTTAAGAAGAAAAGGTCACTCCGTGAGGGAAAACTAATATTTTCTACTACTCCACCCACAGAACACTTCTGACACCAAATGTGTGGGTTTTCCGTAAGAAGCAATTCTCCAGTTCTTGGTAGACACCCACTGAGTGTCCTACGATTTAATCAATTCTGGCACTAACTGCCCAGAGTTAGTGCAGACCCCACAGGTTAAGGGCTCATTTCCACAAATCTGCCCCCCTCCTACTTCAGGTACCAATTACAAGTCCCAGGTTGCCACCTGTAGTTCTGACCAACTAGCCATAAACCTGAGGTTCCTCAAGATCAATCATTTGCTAGAATAACTCACAGAACTCAGGAAAACAGTTCAGTTACTAGATTACTGGTTTATTATGAAAGGATACAACTCAGGAACACAGATGAAAGAGATGCATAGGGAGGAATGGGGTAGGGGCTCAGAGCTTCCATGCCCTCGCCAGACGTACCACCCTCCTGGCACTATGACGTGTTCACTAACCTAGAAGCTTTCCAAACCTCTTCAGTGAGGGTATTTTTATGAAGGCTTCATTATATAGGCATGATTGATTAAACCCTTAGGCTAAAGCTCCAACCTTCTAATTACCTGATTGGTTTCTCTGGCAACCACCCTTCACTCACCCCACCCTCCATCATCCTTATGGGCTTTCTCAAGGATGCCTTAACATAAATTCAGGCATGGTTGAAAGGGGCTTGGTATGAATAACAAAGACTTCCCTTTCACCTTCCTCACTCCAGAATTATTTTAGGAACTGGGGATAAAAAACAAATATTATAACAAAAGACACTTCTATTACTCTTATAAGTTAGGAAATTACAAGGGTTTTAGGAGCTCTGACCAGGAGCTAGGGATAAAACCCAAAATACATCATGGTATCACAATCTGGCAATCTGAATATGCTTGTATTGACAAATAAATTGTTAAGCTTGAGTCTTTCAGTAGTAGGGAGGCAGAAATACAAATTACTGGATCTGCTGATTTTCAAAAAAGGATTTCCAGATCCATGGACAGTGAAATAAAAAGAAAAGAGTAATGTATTTGTGGCCAAATGTAATTGCAAACTACATTCTTAGGGAATAAATAATCCATAATTTCCCAAGGAGAGTATATTATTTTTGGAAATGTGTCCAAGTAGAGTATTCTGCCCCATCTGCTGTTTTAGTTACTTGACTGAGTTTAAACTTTCTCATGACCAAGTCCCGGTTCAGGTTTCAGTTTTTGGGATGTGAAGACAAACTGCCTGGGAACATTTTCTAGTTCAGGTTAAACTCACCAGTGTTCACCATCAAAGTGATCTAAAAAAGAATGTAAGTTAAAAAATGCAGATCATGCATAATGTTTTGAGTAGATATTAGTATATAAAGCAAAGTACAGAAATTTTTCTTTGTGAAATATGTTAAAGAACGACAATGAATAAGTATTTTCTCTTATTCTAATAAAGCTTATATCTCACTAAAGGGTCAACTGGATTTAGCTATCATCTTTACATTTATTAAAACCTGGAAAGAAATTCCCACAGGAATTCTGCAAAGATAATCTCTAATTTTAATATTAAGACCTATTATTATTGTAACTCTAACATTAAGCACTAAAATTTGAATTTTAAAACAAACTTTTTAAATACCATTTTAAAATTATAAAAATATGGTGTTATTAAAATTTAATGTAAATATTATTAAAATCATATTTTAAATTATAACATTTTCTTTATACAATTTAGAATATAGAAGAATATAAGAAAGAAAGATGACTATTTCAAAATTAAACAACCCAGAGAGCTCTTTCTATATATATAAATAAGTAGATATAGAGACTTAAATATAGAGATATATCTAAATACAGATATATATATACACATACACACACACACACAATTACTGGAATCACACAGTTTTTACATCTTGCTTTTCTTGTTAACATTACATCATAAACAACTTTCCATGTCACTAAGTAGTTTTCGCAAACATGATTTCAGGGACAGAATAGTAATTCATCCTATCATTATATTGGTTTGTGTTATGGGAGAAGAGAAAGATGGTTTGAGAAAAAAGAAATTAAAACATACACTACTTGAATTTAGAGAGATTGCAAGTGCATGTGCCAGTTTTTATGAAACCATGCACTTTCTGCTCTTCTTTAATTATATCAAATGCTATTTTCCCAGTTCTGAGGTTCAAGTTTGAGACTTTTACGTACACATGACTTATCAGTTAGATGATGTATTCCCATAGACTCCTTGACCAAAGTGAATTCTGAGAGAAAGGACACTCTCATTGACCTGAAAGAATTTGTATTTAATCAGTTTATGTCAACTGTAAAAAACAACAGATGTTGGAGTTCCTAACCTTTCTTTTCTTCAATATTTCTGTTTAAAAGTGAAAAAAATTAAAATATAACATTTTATATTAAACTTCCCCACTTTGAAGGGACAAAAATGAAATGCAGAATGTGTAAAATCAGATTAGAAGCAAAGTGTTTTTTCATTTCCAAAGCTCTCCGGATGGTATCAGCTGTTAAAGAAGAAACAGTTTCGAAGAGCTGGGAAGGTAGGGTCAAAAATGGTCATGTGGGTGTCACCATCATAGCATTAACTGCTCAGCAACAAAATAACTATGCACTTACAACAAAGCATTCAAGAGCAAGGACAGAAGCCTGGAGAAGCCAGTGATTCTACACACTGTCCAAGAATCCCATAAAACAGCTGCTGTCCGAGGTACCCCAGCTGCCCTCCCTTATGCTGAGTTCACTCTGTCCTCTTCCCTCCTCTTCTCCTGTGTTTATTTTTTTATTTGTTTTGGTGACTGACAGGATTACAAAACAAACTGCAAGTCTACAGAGATAAGATGAAAAAAAAAAAGCCTAAAATTTAGAGGCAGAAAACCCAGACACATTTTAATTTTATCGTCTGGGTAGCGATATAGCTTTGAGCATTGCTGACCTGAGTTGTGAAAAGTGAACTTGAAAGGGAGAGCCCTATAGACACAGAAGAGATTCTCAAACATTATTTTGTATAAGAATGACCAAGAGAGAGAACTCAAGATTCAGATGCCCAGAACCCACTCGCTCTCATTCTGATTTAAAACGTTTGAGGATACCTAGGAATCTTCATTTCAAACAAAGCCCCAGGTAATTCTTTTTTTAAATTATTTTTTTATGTAGCAGGTTCTTATTAATCTATTTTATACATATTAGTGTATATATGTCAATCCCAATTTCCCAATTCATCCCACCACCACCACCTTCACCACCGCCGCCGCGCCTACCAACCCCCCACTTTCCCCCTTTGGTGTCCATACGTTTGTTCTTTATACCTGTGTCTCTATTTCTGCCTTGCACCATTTTTCTGCACCATTTTTCTAGATTCCACATGTATGCGTTAATATATGATATTTGTTTTCTGACTTACTTCACTTTGTATGACTGTCTCTAGGTCCATTCCACATCTCTACAAATGACCCAATTTCATTCCCTTTTATGGCTGAGTACTATTCCATTGTATATATGTACCACATCTTCTTTATCCATTCGTTTGTCTATGGGCATTTAGGTTGCTTCCATGACCTGGCTATTGTAAATAATGCTGCAATGAACATTGGGGTGCATGTGTCTTTTTGAATTATGGTTTTCTCTGGGTATATGCCCAGTAGTGGGATTGCTGGATCATATGGTAATTCTATTTTTAGTATTTTAAGGAATGACCATACTGTTCTCCATAGTGGCTGTATCAATTTACATTCCCACCAACAGTGCAAGAGGATTCCCTTTTCTCCACACCCTCTCCAACATTTGTTGTTTGTAGATTTTTTGATAATGTCCATTCTAACTGGTGTGAGGTGATACCTCATTGTAGTTTTGATTTGCATTTCTCTGATAATTAGTGATGTTGAGCAGCTTTTCAGGTGCCTCTTGGCCATCTGTATGTCTTCTGGGGAGAAATATCTATTTAGGTCTTCTGCCCATATTTTGATTGGGTTGTTTTCTTAATATTGAGCTGCATGAGCTGTTTATATATTTTGGAGATTAATCCTTTGTCCGATGATTCATTTGCAAATATTTTCTCCCATTCTGAGGGTAGTCTTTTCGTCTTGTTTATGGTTTCCTTTGCTGTGCAACAGCTTTGACGTTTCACTAGGTCCCATTTGTTTATTTTTGTTTTTATTTTCATTACTCTAGGAGGTGGGTCAGAAAAGATCTTGCTGTGATTTATGTCAAAGAGTGTTTTTCTTATGTTTTCCTCTAAGAGTTTTATAGTGTCTTAAACTTAAAACTTACTGGAATAAGTAAGTTTTATAGGTCTTACATTTTATAGGTCTTACATTTAGGTCTTTAATCCATTTTGAATTTATTTTTGTGTATGGTGTTAAGGAGTGTTCTAACTTCATTCTTTTATATGTAGCTGTCCAGTTTTCCCAGCAGTACTTATTGAAGAGGCTGTCTTTTCTCCATTGTATATTCTTGCCTCCTTTGTCAAAAATAAAGTGACCGTAGGTGTGTGGGTTTATCTCTGGGCTTTCTTTCCTCTTCCATTGATCTATATCTCTGTTTTTTGCCAGTACCATATTGTCTTGATTACTGTAGCTTTGTAGTATATTCTGAAGTCAGGGAGTCTGATTCCTCCAGCTCCGTTTTTTTCCCTCAACAATGCTTTGGCTATTTGGAGTCTTTTGTGTCTCCATAAAAATTTTAAGAGTTTTTGTTCTAGTTCTGTAAAAAATGCCATTGGTAATTTGATAGGGATTGCATTGAATCTGTAGATTGCTATGGGTAGTATAGTCAGTCATTTTCACAATGTTGATTTTTCCAATCCAAGAACATGGTCTATCTCTCCATATGTTTGTGTCATCTTTGATTTCTTTCATCAGTGTCTTATAGTTTTCCGAGTACAGGTCTTTTGTCTCCTTAGGTAGGTTTATTCCTAGGTATTTTATTCTTTTTGTTGCAGTTGTAAATGGGAGTGTTTCCTTAATTTCTCCTTCAGATTTTTCATCATTAGTGTATAGGAATGCCAGAGATTTCTGTGCATTAATTTTTTATCCTGCAATTTTACCAAATTCATTGATTAGCTCTAGTAGTTTTCAGGTAGCATCTTTAAGATTCTCTATGTAGAGTATCATGTCATCTGCAAACAGGGACAGTTTTACCTTTTCTTTTTCAATTTGTATTCCTTTTATTTCTTTTTCTTCTCTGATTGTCATGGCTAGGACTTCGAGAACTATGTTGAATAACAGTGGTGAGAGTGGACATCCTTGTCTTGTCCTGAACTTAGAGGAAATGCTTTCAGTTTTTCACCATTGAGAATGATGTTTGCTGTGGGTTTGTCATATATGGCCTTTATTATGTTGAGGTAGTTCCCTCTATGCCCACTTTCTGGAGAGCTTTCATCATAAGTGGTGTTGAATTTTGTCAAAAGCTTTTTCTGCATCTACTGAGATGATCATATGGTTTTTATTCCTTAATTTGTTAATATGGTGTATCACATTGATTGATTTGCATATATTGGAGAATCCTTGCATCCCTGGGATAAATCCCACTTGATCATGGTGTATGATCCTTTTAATGTGTTGTTGGATTCTGTTTGCTAGTATTTTGTTGAGGATTTTTGCATCTATATTCATCAGTGATATTGGTCTATAATTTTCTTTTCTTGTAGTATCTTTGTCTGGTTTTGGTATCAGGGTGATGGTGGCCTTGTAGAGTGAGTTTGGGAGTGTTCCTTCCTCTGCAATTTTTTGGAAGATATTGAGAAGGATCGGTGTTAGCTCTTCTCTAAATGTTTGGTAGAATTCACCTGTGAAGCCATCTGGTCCTGGGTTTTTGTTTGTTGGAAGATTTTAATCACAGTTTCCATTTCAGTGCTCGTGATTGGTCTGTTCATATTTTCTATTTCTTCCTGTCTCAGTCTTGGAAAGTTATATCTTTCTAAGAATTTGTCCATTTCTTCCAGGTTGTCCATTTTAATGACTTAGAGTTGCTTGTAGTAGTCTCTTATGATGCTTTGTATTTCTTCAGTGTCCATTGTAACTTCTTTTTCTTTTCTAATTTTATTGATTTGAATCCTCTCCCTCCTTTTCTTGATGAGTCTGGCTAAAGGTTTATCAATTTTGTTTATCTTCTCAAAGAACCAGCTTTTAATTCTATTGATCTTTGCTCTTGTTTGCTTTGTTTCTATTTCATTTATTTCTGTTCTGATCTTTATGACTCTTTCCCTCTACTACCTTTGGGTTTTGTTTGTTCTTCTTTCTCTGGTTCCTTTAGGTGTCAGGTTAGATTGTTTATTTGAGATTTTTCTTGTTTCTTGAGGTAGGATTGTATTGCTATAACTTCCCTGTAGAACTGCTTTTGCTGCATCCCATAGGTTTTGGATGATTGTGTTTTTGTTGTCATTTGTCTCTAGGTACTTTTTGATTTCCTCATTGATTTCTTCAGTGATCTTTTGGTTATTTAGTAACGTATTGTTTAGTCTCCACGTGTTTGTGCTTTTTACAGTTTTTTTCCCTGTAATTGATTTCTAATCTCATAGCGTTGCTGTCGGAAAAGATGCTTGATATGATTTCCATTTTCTTAAATTTACCGAGGCTTGATTTGTGCCCCAAGATGTGATCTATCCTGGAGAATATTCCACGTGCACTTGAGAAGGAAGTGTAATCTGCTGTTTTCAGACGGAATGTCCTATGAATATCAATTAAATCTCTCTCGTCTATTGCGTCACTTGAAGCTTGTGTTTCCTTATTAATTTTCTGTCTAGATGATCTGTCCATTGGTGTCAGTGAGATGTTAAAGTCCCCCACTGTTATTGTGTTGCTGTCAATTTCCTCTTTTATAGAAGTTAGCAGTTGCCTTATGTACTAAGATGCTCCTATGTTGGGTGCATATATATTTATAACGTTATATCTTCTTCTTGGATTGATCCCTTGATCATTATGTAGTGTCCTTCCTTGTCTCTTGTAACAGTCTTTATTTTAAAGTCTACTTTATCTCATGAGTGTTGTTACTCCAGCTTTTTTTGATTTATATTTGCATGGAATATTTTTTTCCATCTCCTCAATTTCAGTCTGTATGTGTCCCTAAGTTTGAAGTGGGTCTCTTGTAGACAGCATATATATGGGTCTTGGTTTTGTAACCATTCAGCAAACCTGTGTCTTTTGGTTGGAGCATTTAATCCATTCATTTTTAAGGTAATTATCTATATATATGTTCCTATTACCATATTCTTAATTGTTATTGGTTTGTTTTTGTAAGTCCTTTTCTTCTCTTGTGGTTCCCACTTAGAGAAGTTCCTTTTGTTGTAGAGCTGGTTTGGTGGTGCTGAATTCTCTTAGCCTTTGCTTGTCTGTAAAGCTTTTGATTTCTCTGTTGAATCTGAATGAGATCCTTGCTGGGTAGAGTAATCTTGGTTGTAGTTTCTTCCCTTTCATCACTTTAAATATATCATGCCACTCCCTTCTGACTTGTAGAACTTCTGCTGAGAAATCAGCTGTTAACCTTATGGGAGTTCCCTTGTATGTTATTTGTCATCTTTCCCTTGTTGCCTTTAATAATTTTTCTTTGCCTTTAATTTTTGTTAATTTGATTATTATGTGTCTCAATGATGTGTCTTTGTGTGTTTCTCCTTGGGTTTATCCTGCCTGGTACTCTCTGCACTTCCTGGACTTGTGTGCCTATTTCCTTTCCCACGTTAAGGAAGTTTTCGACTATAATCTCTTCAAATATTTTCTCAGGTCCATTCTCTCTCTCCTTCTGGGACCCCTGTAATTAAAATGTTGGTACATTTAATGTTGTCCCAGAAGTCTCTTAGGCTGTCTTCATTTCTTTTCATTCTTTTTTCTTTATTCTGTTCCATGGCAGTGAATTCTACCATTCTGTCTTCCAGGTCACTTATCTGTTCTTCTGCCTCAGTTTCTGCTTGATTCCTTCTAGTGTATTTTTCATTTCACTTATTATGTTGTTCACCTCTGTTTGTTTGTTCTTTAATTCTTCTAGGTGTTTGTTTTTTAATTCTTCTAAGTCTTTGTTAAACATTTCTTGCATCTTCTGGATCTTTGCCTCCATTCTTTTTCTGAGGTCCTGGATTATCTTCACTATCATTATTCCGAATTCTATTTCTGGAAGGTTGCCTATCTCCACTTCATTTAGTTGTTTTTCTGGGGTTTTATCTTTTTCCTTCATCTGGTACAGAGTCCCCTGCCTTTTCATTTTGTTTATCTTTCTGTGAATGTAGTTTTCGTTCCACAGGCTGCAGGATTGTATTTCTTCTTGCTTCTATTGTCTGCCCTCTGGGGGATGAGGCTCTCTGACCCTAGGTAATTCTTATATACATGGTACTCTAACCACAATTTGTGAAATAGTAGCCAGACTATGAGCTGCAAGAGTGTGGGTTAAAGGAAAACTGATCATTTGAAGTGATGTGTCTCAGTTTCCTCATATATGAAATGGAGAAAAAAGTTTAACCTCATGGCACTAATGAAAGCAACATATTATTTCTGACTAAGCTAAGCAGGCCTTACCCTGCTGTGAAAGATAAATTACTTTCTGGGATGTACAGTTTATGTGTAAAATATAAAATTTCTTATCTGCTATAATAGGTCTGAAATTTTAGAACAGCCTGAAAAGTACATCCCTGCACCTATGCTTTGATCCATGTGAAAACTCAAACACTGGGGACTTAGGTAATGCACTACAGGTATAGAGCGTGAATAAAGATCTACTGGTCAGGTCTGATGGAAAAAAGTGAAGAAAGAAAATACTAGCTTAAGTGCATGTGGATAGGTAAAGGGTTGGAAAAGCAAAGAACGACTCCCAGGAGTTTGCCTAAGGCAAGCCCTGAACTTGTAGACAGCAAACTAGCTACCTGTTTTCAGCAACCGAAATGATTTTCCAAAGTTCAGAAAAGGGCCAGCCCTCCAAAGTCCTGGGAAGCTGTTTAGCTGTGGTAACTCTTAATGTTTCTATATTTTGATGCAGTTCTTAGATATTATGATGGCTTGACAAGATTGATAACCATTGTCTTAGAGTACTTCTCAAATGTCTGTAATTCAGATAGGACCATCCTGACTTTAGCCATATTCATATAACACCTGTACTTGGTTACTGAACTTTTTCTTTAAGTTTATTCACTGTTTTTTAAATCAATTTTGTTGTAAAAGGAACTTGATATCAGTTTTTAGTTGTAAATCAGCACTTGCCATAAATAAAAGTTTAATATAGCACAAATGCAATAGCCACAAAGAGGGTATTAGATGCCATCTGAATACAGCTGCTTTGGGAAGACTCTGACCCTTTGGACCTCTGTTTATTTGACGAAAGTGGAGATTGGCACACGCTAGGACCACTTGAACACGTCTCTCATCCCCAACTGATACTTCCTACTTGTTATAATCAGGAGAACTGAAAGGCAATCGAGAATGGGCTAATGGTTCCTACTATGTAATTTAATGTCTCTTAGTGTCCTGTCCGTGTGGCACCTGACTTGGAATAGCCCACGCTTTGGGAAGTACAGTCAGATTGCTCTTTGCTAGCACTGACAGGCCAACTTCCCTGAATGCTTGGCTTCTTATCTAATTTGAACCATGGGTGTAACTCACAAGCATTCCATGAAACCCCCTTGTAAACATACCAAGGTCTGAAAAATTAATGAGCTTTAAGGGAAAATATCCCATATGTGGAAAATACTCACCTGAATGGATACTTACTAAATATTTTACGTAAGACAGGTTGTTAGCTAGAAATCTGTCACGTTCCATTGTGCTTACTCTCTTGGTGATGTATCTAAAAAGCCAGTACATGTGAAGTGGGGGAACTGAATTACACCTTCCTTTCAATTTAGCTTTGAATAAATTTAAGTTCACTTCCAATGAAACCTGATTGAGTGATGAAGAAAAATAGTCAATTAACCAAGAAGTTTCCCAGTATTTGGCATATCTATCAATTGGCATTTGTGTACTTATTTGTAAGGAAGCAGTGTAGGAATTAAGAGTTCAGGCTTTGATAAGAAGCAGGTACCATTTACTACCTATGTTAACAATCTGAGACTAGTTACTTAACTTCTCCAAATTCCTAGTTTCCTCATATGTAAAATGGAAATAACACTTAACCCCCCCAGAGCTGTTGTATTCATGAATTTAAAAATAAAACAAAATGGAACAAAAACACCAGGAGTAAGTGGTACAGAGTGAAGAAGACACTTAGCACATTTATTGTCATTGTAAGTATCATGATGTTGGTGATGATGGTTTTAACATTTTGTATGACAAGGAAAAGTAATACCCTGAACCCATAAATACAGAAACTAGTGCTTAACCATAAACTCTTAAGTGTTTTTAATCCAGAATATCTTCATTTCTGTTTTGAAATCTCCAAAACAATTCCTACTGAAAGAAATCAGATACCTATAATGTTTTATGTTCTGAAAGTGTGTTTTTGTGTGTCTTGTAAGTCAGATTGTAAATATTCTTGCATGAGTTTGGTGAAAGTACATCCCTTAAAGGTATATATTTTCTAAAATAAATTTATTGAGTCATATTTTACATATCATGCAATTCGCCAATTTCAAGGATACAATTCAATGATTTTTAACAAATTTACTTAGTTATGCAACCATTACCATATATTGGTTTTAGCACATTTTCATCACCCAAATGTCTTTTATACCATTTACTGTTATTTCCAGCAGCCCTTCCTCCCCAGGCAACCACTAATGTACTTACTTTCTGTCTCTATAGATTTTCCCTTTTCTGGACATTTTATATAAATAGAATTATTCAATACATGGTCTCTTGCATCCAGCTTTTTTCTCTTAGCATAATGCTTTTGAGGTTTGTCCGTGTTATAGTATGTATCAATAGTTTGTTCCTTTGCATTGATGAATATAATTTTTTTTAATTTTATTTATTTATTTTTGGCAGTGTTGGGTCTTCGTTTCTGTGCGAGGGCTTTCTCTAGTTGTGGTGAGCAGGGGCCACTCTTCATCACGGTGCGCCGGCCTCTCACTACCGTGGCCTCTCTTGTTGCGGAGCACAGGCTCCAGACTCACAGGCTCATAGTTGTGGCTCACGGGCCTAGTTGCTCCTTGGCATGTGGTATCTTCCCAGACCAGGGCTCGAACCCCTGTCCCCTGCATTAGCAGGCAGATTCTCAACCACTGTGCCACCAGGGAAGCCCCAGTTAATAGAATTTTATATTGTAGATATACTACAGTTTGTTTATTCATTCATCAGTTGGTTGATATTTAAGTAGTTTCTGTTTTTTGGCTTTTATGAAGAATGCTGCTGTGAACATGCATGTACAAGTTTGTTTGTTTCTTTGTTTGTTTTGTTTTGTTTTTTTTTTGCGGTACGCGGGCCTCTCACTGTTGTGGCCTCTCCCATTGCGGAGCAACAGTCTCCAGACGCGCAGACTCAGCGGCCATGGCTCACGGGCACAGCCGCTCCGCGGCATGTGGGATCTTCCCAGACCGGGGCACGAACCCATGTCCCCTGCATCGGCAGGCGGACTCTCAACCACTGCGCCACCAGGGAAGCCCTGCATGTACAAGTTTTTCTGTGGACATGTTTTCATTTCTCTTGGGTGTATACCTAGAAGTAGAATTGCTAGGTCTATGTTTAACATTTGGGGAATTGCCAAACTGTTTCCCAAAGTGGCTGAAACATTTTATATTTCTACGAACAATGTATGAGTGTTCCAATTTTTTATCCTAGCCACTCTGGTGAATGTGAAATGGTATCTCATTGTTGTTTGAGTTTGCATTTCCTTAATGACTACTGATGTTGTGTATCTTTTTATGTGCTTATGAGCCATTCATGTATACACTTTAGAAGGCATATGGTTTTTAAATGTTTGATTTTTCTGGTTATCTTGATAATTTATTATAAGGAAATGGTTGAAAAATTGCTAAAGAATCAAAATAGTGTTCTGGGAATTGAGATAAACATCTGTGATATCATGAGAGTATGCATATGCATACTCATGAGGATCTCACTGTGGATATTCATTTAAAACTCTGTATGTATAAAGTAAAATTCTACATGTATGACTACAATATGAACTCAAAGAAAGTAGAGAATTTTGACTCTTGATCACCTTTTTTATCCCTAGCATCTAGAACAGTGTCTGACACAATGTAGGCATTCAATATATCTTTCTTAAATAAATGGATACAAGGAGTATATTTTGAATATATTTGTTGGGTAAAAGAGTGCAAATATTTCTGATATCTCAATAAGTAGACAACTCATGCTCTTATTTTCATAGATTAGAATTCAGGAAATTTGAAAAATGTCATGTTTCAAAACAACTTCTAAAATTCTGTTAAAATATCATTTTTGTCAACTCAAGCAAAATGCCTGCCGATGTTAATGTGGAGTCATAATCTTATGAATGGGAACACAATTTCATACAAGCCACAAATCTAAATTAAAACCAGTACCTTTACTTGTTTTGTATTCCAGAAATACTCCATGAATATGGATGCATTATACTTCCAAAGTGAAGTAGCTTTTGATTTATAACAAAACAACAACGAAAAATAAAAACACCCCCCCAACTTCTGCTCAATACAATTTGTTTGTCTCTCTTCTTCCCGCTTATACTGACCTCTCTTAAATATAGTCCTAGTGGATAACAGCACTAATATAATATATATCTGTATACGTGGTAGCAAAGTATCCTTTCCAACAAAGAGCATGACAGCATTTATTAGTAGGAGATTCACAATAAATACATAATTGGATCCTTTTAAAGTTTTTTAGTCTTTCCCCCAATACGTATATATACACACAAATTAATAAACTGGAATGGTATCATTTTAGCTCTTATATGGAGAATGCTTTTGTGTTGTAATAAAAGACTGTTGAAGTGTTCAGAGGAGGAACATGTTCTGCGTGGACTTGAACAGTTTGGGTGTTGATTTTGTAGATTCATCTGGATATGCCAGAAAACCCTTTTAAGTTCCCTCTAGCACCATGAGTTACAGATTCAACAGTGTAAAATTAAGCATTTCTTTATTCATCTCCTTTATAACAGGGGTCCCCAGCTCCGGGGCCGTGGACCTGTACGGGTCCGCAGCCTGTTAGGAACCGGTCCGCACAGCAGGAGGTGAGCAGCGGCAGAGCGAAGCTTCATCTGCTGCCCCCCCCCCCCCACCCCCGTTGCTCCCTATCGCCTCGCATTACCGCTTGAACCATTCCCCCGCCCCCGCCCCCGTCCGTGGAAAAACTGTCTTCCGCAAAACCGATCCCTGGTGCCAAAAAAGTTAGGGACCGCTGCTTTATAAGGCACAAAGGTTTTGTTTCCTACCTTATTGACTTTATTAGAAGAAAATAAGTATTCTGGAAAAGAATGTTTGCATCCTTTATTGTTTATCCTAGAATCAGATAATCAAAATTTTCCAGTCTTGTGATGGTTATGAAAGGAAATGAGCAACATGCAAAAGAGTCAGCCTTAAAGATACATTAATAAGAAAAAAACGTTAGATTAAGGAAACTTTGCTATTTAGGTTTCATTAACTAGAAAAATTACCGGTGATATTTAGCTCTGTTTTATTTTTATTTAAAAATGGAAATATTAAATTATATACATGGATTTTAAATGCTGTTGGGGAAACTTAAAAATATATTTTTTCCATAAATATACCCCATCAACATCAGAACATCAATAATGATTCTCTGGGACATTCTTGGTTGCATAATCTGAAATCTCTCAGGAAAGAAAATTAATTGTTGAATGTATTATGATGATGACATTTCCTTTGTTTCTCCTGAAAATCCATTTGCAGAGTTTAGTAAAGGGAAAAATATGTAGGCAGACAGCATAAAATTGTAAAGTAACTCAATACAGCTGTAACTTCTCTATTTTAGCTAAGCCAATTTCATTGTTTGCCAAGATTTTGAAGATCATATGAAACTGAAATTACAACCCATAACGTTTTAAGTCCAGGGTACAATTGAAACAAGCAAGGGTTATGTGATAAAGTCTCTGGTACATACAATTACCAATGTAAAGACATGAAAACTAGTAGAGCCACAGAGGTTTCTCTGTGAAAGAATCCTTTGCATCTGTACATCAGGAGTCAAATGTTAGGAAAGACAGCATATCCCATTTAAGCAAGAAATGTGGAAGATCATCATTTACATCTCATTAGATAATTACATAATCACAGTATACTTACAGAATGTATATTATTCCTTCCAGTTGTCTTTATTTCTGAGCCATTTCTGGAGGAAATGTGAGGTGGGCAAGAAGTGTCCTAATCCACCTCTCTCAAACTATAGTCACATAATGCAATGAATAGTAAGTGCTATTTGTTCATTGTAACTTAAAATTTTCTGTAAATGAGTTTTCTTGTGTCTCTTACTATGAGTAGTTTCTTTATATCCACCTGAAAATAAGTCATCTGAATTGACAACAATCTTCTAATTTTTTAAATCATTTATGCAATTCCTGGCATATATTTTATACTTCGTGAATTTAGGAAATTATGTTTCACAGAACAGCCAGAGAAAGTGTTAATGCAATGGATATTATTCCATCGTGACTCCCAACCTAGATTAGGAATGACTATGTTTTTAAAAATCGTGAGCAAATTAACTACTTCTTCCATTAACAGCTATAGATACTCTTTGGAATCTCAAAGGCTTGAGTTTTCTCCTGAGACAATTATGAATAAATTCAATAAAGTTTTACTGGCACTGAGAGAGAACAAAGTCCAACATGCACAGTCAATCAAGGAGAGCCTTGATTCATTTTCTTCATACCATGAAACCAACTGGATATGTTTACAAAAATTCTACAAAGAATAAAATATATATATATATATATATATATATATATATGTATGTAGTACCTGTGTGTGTGTGTGTGTGTGTGTAGTATGTGTATATATGTATATATAGTATGTGGATACAAGCACACTTATAATAGAATCTCTCCAGTTTGCAAACAGGCTATCTCTAATCTCTTTATCATTCGTGACTTTCAAGTAATTCCTTAGATCAATACATATTCTAAGCAGTTATATACATTATTGATATGAATATGTTCTTAGTTTAATAAGAAAATCTTTGTGGCTCCTTGACCTCAGATTTATTTTCTATGTGAAAAAATTTTTTTTGTAACATAGGTCTTAAGAGCTTGGACAGTATTAATGTCATTTATAGTAGAAGAATGCAACATGTGTGTTTGAATGTTACTTCTAAGTTGAATTTGGATATAACATTGAACCTTGGATCTCAAGTCACCAGGGCCATTGTGAACTCATTTTAATAGTCATGTTCATTAATTTTGTAACTGACAACATATTTCTGTAATTAATTAATTTAATTTTTTGAGATATAATCGACATATAACACTGTGTAAGTTTAAGGTGTACAGTGTGTTGGTTCAATATGTTTATATGTTGCAATATGATTGGCATGTTGCCTAGCACCTCTATCAGGTCACATAATTATAATTTCTTTTCTGTAGTGAGAACAATTAAGATCTAGTCTCTTAGCAAATTTGACATTTATAATACAGTATTGTTGACTGTATTCACTATGCTGTGTGTTAGATCTCCAGAACTTATCTACTATTTGCATCTTAAGGTTTTAGTTAGGTTTTTTGTGTTGTTGTCGTTGGAATTGAATGCTATGTATGTACAAGGTAGCCTGTTAAAATAGTTATACTGATGTAATGTTACTGCAAGGAAACTTGTCTGAATGTTCTACATCAAGCCTTTTAAATGCCTCAATTGCACTAGCCTTTCCACTCTGATGAACTCACCTTGGTTCTATGATGGAAAACGTCAGATTTTATTTTTATTCTTCAGTCTAAATTTTTTTAAATTAATTAATTATTTTTGGCTATGTTGGGTCTTCATTTCTGTGCGAGGGCTTTCTCTAGTTATGGCAAGTGGGGGGCCACTCTTCATCGCAGTGCGCAGGCCCCTCACTGTCGCGGCCTCTCTTGTTACACAGCACAAGCTCCAGATGCACGGGCTCAGTAGTTGTGGCTCAAGGGCCTACTTGCTCCGCGGCATGTGGGATCTTCCCAGACCAGGGCTCGAACCCGTGTCCCCTGCATTAGCAGGCAGATTCTCAACCACTGTGCCACCAGGGAAGCCCTAAATTTTTAATTTACTTAGAGATATTAGAGTGTGGCTATTTATAAATATGCTCTCAAACACTAATCCAAACTAACTAAATGATGTCACCTCTAATGGCTAATCTATACTATAAGTATATATGTTTCTTTGTAATGTATATTTATCTGTATATGCTTAAACAGTTGCCCTTTGTATTCATATGTAGTATTCAAAAGCTATACAAGGCATTTTACTTGTCATTTATATTTGTTTGGTACAAGTGATTACCACCTGGATGTGTATGTTCAGGGGTCTAGGGTGGGAAGACAGGCTTGTAGCGGAAAGACCAAGGAATATGCTGTTATGTTAATGGAGATGAGTGATAACTTGAATTTGAGCAGTGTCAATGAGACTGCTGAGGAGGGAACAGATTCATGAGGTATGACATGAGAATATATAGGATCCAGTCATTGGTATTTTGCAAACTTTCCAGGTGATTCCAATGTGCAGCTTAGTCTGAGAATCACTTGTCACTGTTAGATTTAGAATCTCAGAAAAGGAAAAATTTAGGTTGACTTCTAGGTTTCTTGTTTGTTTCTGTGAATGGTGATGCCATTCATGGTTGAGAAAATGGTAAAGGAGGAATAATTTTATTGCAAGGTTTTTGTTGTTGTCCAGCTTTGTTTATATGGAGTTCAGAGTGTGTATGGAACGTCTAAGAATTCAGTGGAAAGGTCTGGTTTGGAGATGTATACTTTGTAGTCATTGTAGAAAAGTGATCATCGAACTTAGGGATTTAGCCAGGGTATGTACACAGAGTCAATGAGAATAATACTTAGAAGCCAGCAGAGGAAGAAAAGCTTGGGAGCTGACTAGGAGAAGGTGAGTGAGGTGACAAGAAAACAATGAAATGAGAGACTTACCCAGGGGAAATATTTGTCAGAAGTAGCAAATGGATGAATATCCATGAATTTTTTTTTTTCAGTTTGGGACTGTAGTTACTTTCTATTTGAGGGATCTATGATGTAGAATCACGAAACTCAGACTGCTCACAGGAATCTCTTCCTTCAGCTACACAACAGGGCATTTTATTTGTTACTTTGAGTATCTTATACGCATATAAGGGTATGTGTGTGTGTATGGTATGTTGCATTGTATATAAAACTGTCAAATACTCTTTTTATGTGATTAGCTAGCGTTTTAAAGGGGGAGTCTATATACACATAAGTAATTACATACATATAAGTCATCCTAGAAGTAGGAAAGAAAATGTCAATGTAACAGTTTGGTTTAAGCATGAACAACATCTCCCCACCAGCATTCCTCCCACCTCTTCCATCATGAACACTGGAGAGATAAGTATGTAACTAGTCAGCGCCAACGGATGATAGAGTAGCCAGATTTAAACTTGTGACCATTACACATTAGAACTGCTTCCTTATTTGGAAGTTTTCAACCTCAAATACATGTTCTATATTAATATCCCTTGACCTTGGCAACATACGAAAACTGAGGAGCTTTAAAAAATCTCAATGTCCAGGCTTCACCCAGACCAATTATATCAGAATATACATGACCCAATCATCAGTATTTTGAAAAACTTTCCAGGTGACTCCTGTGTGCAACCAAGGTTGAGAATCACTTTCTTCTATGTCACGCTGGTCAATCTGACAATATTTCCATAAATCTACATTATCTGAAAGCATGTTTCTATCTTTCTGATGACATCTCATTACCTAGTACTCTGGCATGGTTTTATAGGTAAGCTCATGAGATGCAGATTTGGTGCATCTGCTATAACAAAACACCACAGACTGGGTGGCTTAAACAACAGAAATTTATTTTTCTCACAGCTCTGGATGCTGAAAGCCTGACACCAGGGTGCCAGCATGGTTGGGTTCTAGTAAAGACTCTCTTCTTGACTTCTAGATGGCTGCCTTCTTACCCTGTGCTCACATGGCCTTTCCTCCTGCATGTGCATGGGAGCAAGGCGGTAGGGAGCAAGCTTACTGGTGTCTTTTATTATAAGGGCACTAATCCCGTCAAACCAGAGCCCCACCCTGATGACTTCATCTAACCCTAATTACCTCCCAGAGGTTTCATCTCCAAATACCATCACATCACATCAGAGGCTGAGCCTTCAACATATGAATTTGGAGGAGACAACAGTTCATTCCATAGTAAGGGTTGTCTTGCTGTTCTCTGCCATCATTGCTTTTAAACCAGGAGGGTTCTTTGAGACAAGCACTAATTCAGTGTAGTCCAGACAGATAAAACTGCCCTTTTGTGTTGTATATAATTCAGCAGTGACACTTACATAACTACAGTGAGCCATGACAGTTTAACCAGATTCAAATTTTACTGCCAAAAAGTATACCATTTTTGACAGATATATAAAAAATGAGTTACAACAGAACCAGACTTTTCTTGTAAATGTTTAGTTTAGTTTGGAACTGCCTACTGCCTTTGGATTTGCTTTTCTATGTCTTGGTGAATTTGGTGCACAGAACTCCATGTTGTTTAAGACAGTTTGGTGGCAGGCTTCATCTTGGTAATGCTGCTGAATGTTTTCAGTCTCATATATGTTCTTCCCAGAGTTTGATAGATATGACATTATTTTTTCTTAGTTCCAAGCAAATTTTAGGTTATCTCATTGTGTGTGTTGCAAAGAACTTCACAATATCTTTAATAACTCCCTGTGGGGTGCCTGGAAATTCATTCTATTCACTTCAATCAATGGATTATGTTGTGTCCTGTGCAGAGTATCCAGAGTGAAAAATTCCCATTTCTAATTTTGAGGCTTAAAAGTTCTAAGGTTTTTGTCTGTGTAGTATTGTACTTGGAATTACTGTGGCATTCTACTTATCTCTGTGTGTGAGTCTGTTTATCAGGGAAGGCAGGGGTGGGGTTAGAGGATGAGCAAGACAGATTGTTGTCAGACTCCTTTATCCCTGTTAGGATTAGTAAGGGGCCAATATTGTACATAGATTATAAATAGGCAAGCAATTTCTGGGAAGTATAAAAAGTTTCTTAAGATCACACACCTGGCAGGGACTTCGCAGATAAAAAATACAGAAAATGTTTAAGGAGTCAAACAAATGAGGCATGGGATGGAAACGTGTTGATGGTGATGGGTTAGAGATACAAGCCCAAGGGGGACAAAAAAGATCTATGTTGTTCATCTCTGTCTCACCTATCATGTGGTGTGAGGTGGTACATACTGTAGGTGTTCAGCAACTATTTGGTGAGTGAATGATAGAACAATCCCAGAATGACCAAAGGAAGACCCTCAAGAATATAAAACTAAGTCAATTATAGAAAGTCTCATGGAATTCATGTTTGATTAAAAAGAACTACAGGATCCAGAAGTAAAGTCCAAGTACAAATTTAAGGTGAAAACAAACCCCATATGTTGATCAATTAAGGGATATATGCTACAGAATATCTTCTGGTCTGATAGCTCTTTTACTCAGGATTCCTGGGCCTGTCTCTGCCTCTTTGCTATCATTGGATAGGATGTGCATGATTATTTATCTTTATTTCTGAAAACAGATTCTACCACCAGGTGGGTGAAGGAGACCTGAGGTCTGGATAATGAATTTATATTAGCAAGTAGTTTTGAATTTCTACCAAACGAGTGTGACTTTAAAACCTCTCATATCTCAGCAATTAGCCCCAAGGCATGTTCTGTCAGTGCAGTTTCCTGTTCGTGTACCTAAACGGAGTTAATAACAGGACCTACTCACTGGACAGCTGTGAGGGCTTGAGACAGGGAGAGATGTGTGTAGATGTGTGCTGCTGCTATTGTTGTTGTCATTATTATTATTATAAACCAGTTTAGGGATTTTAATTCTCCATTGTACATCAACTTTTGCTACAATATAGTCACTTCACTTCACTTTGCTGAAGAACATGATGTATTTCTCTGAGGCAAAGACAGCACATCCCACTAGGTACTGTGGGCAATTAACACGTCACATTGATATCTACTTAATTGGCTGTACATACTAAAGCAAATATTAATCAGGCAAAGTAGTGGGTTTTCAGTAAGAGATACAAGTCTGTAGAGGTAGATGCAGAATGTTGCTATTTTGTAGAATGGAGATACAAAGAGATTTTTCAGAGAAACATCAGATTTCCCCTTTCAGTGAGTAGCATGCTGGCAATTGGGGCGGACAGACTGTGAGCCTCTTGAGGTGAACCGGAACTGGCAAACATGTTCAAGTCTTCCCGGAAATGATTGATTTCTTCCGTTTGGTGGGAATGGACAAAGCCAAAAATGAGAACACTAGGAAAATGGAAAAGTCTCTATTTCTACAAAATAACCTAAGTTTAGTAAAGCCCCTCAGAAACAGTCAAAAAATTTTAAGTTGTATACTTTAAGCCAAAAATGTAATAACCTTTGTTAATTGAAATAAAAAAGAAAATGTATTCAGTTATTTTTTCCTTACCATTTTTATATAACCAACAGTGTATGGGTATATACTTACAATGCTAGAAACTAATGCAATGTATCACTTTAGAGAAGGAAGAAAATAATCATCATAGTCCACATCTCTTACCTTGATTCATAGCGCAAATATATCTATTCTTGGAGCATTACTGCAGCTTTGGTGCTCAGAAAATTGCGGTGGATGAAAAATGATTCTGCAGCCTTTCATCCTTCACAATTTTCACACCATCTCAATTAGTTTAACTTTGCAATCATGCCATCTAGTGCTCAAACATCCTCAGTACTACAGCTCAACTTCATTAGAAGCAAAATAATACAGTATCAGGCAAGTTACGTTAAAAACACTGTGCTTGGGGACAGGCAATATAATGAATAGTCCATTGTTGAGACACTAAACCAGATTTCTTGCTAAATAAATATTTCTTGTTTATCATTATTGTTTCATTAATTTATTGCATTTAATTCATAAATATTTTTGTATATTCTATTTATATAGTCATACAAATTATACATAACATACACCATATATTGAAATTATACTTATTTTATTTTTGTATTCCTTTCTGTGTCTTTCTATAACTTTAACAAAATGGTCATTGAATTTGAAGGCAACACAACCCAACGACCCAGTCATGGATTGGGTTTGATTAGAGGGGATTGGATAGAGTGGAATAAAAAGATGGAAATCATTTATTGTAATATTTGATTGCATTGCATATCCTGCCCCAGGTTGTGGTTTTGCTACTGCTGATGACTGTGCCTTCAAGGGTCAGGTGCTTCACGACATACCAAGAGAAACACAGAAGGGTTTTGGATTGCACGAAATATAGCAATTTACCAGAAAATAAAAAAACTAGGGTCTTTTTTTTGCTTTACCATTGAGACTATTTTATATATCTTTTTTAAAAAAAATTTAGGAAAGTATTGTTAGAAATTAATGAGCTTGAATAGTTTTCAAGATGTCCCAGAGACATGATTTTTGTGTTCTTTCCTAGCCTTTAAGATGGCCTCTATGTTGTCTATCGGTTCAGAAATTTAAGAGAAAAAATTCATTTCTGTAATTATGAAAAGAATAAAATTGATTAAAGACAGGCCCTATCAGATCACCTCCATCATTTTAGCATCCGAAAAAAGGTTGACAATATACCAGCTCTGACTGACTCTGATGTTAAAATGGAAAACCTCAGCCCTTGCCCTGATTCCAAGGTAGATGAAGTCCTATGGTCCATGAGGATGCTCTCCTCTGCTCAGACCTCATTCTCTGAGCTCTTTTTCCCTTAGCCTTTTGTCAGCTCCTCAAGGACAGGACACTCCATCCCACTTTGGGCGCTGTTTACGTGCCTTGCTTTAATCGGAATGACTTCTTTTATTCTTCACTCTCATTTAGTTCATTCTTACACCCCCTCAGATCTTACCCTGAGCATCATTTCTTCAGAGAAGCCCTCCAACCCCTGAATTAGTCCTTTCTTGTTATTAGATGGCACCCCAAACGTTTCCTTATTACTACTCACCACATTTGTAATTATATACTTGTGTTATTATCTTACTTTCTATCTCCTACTCCCACTAGATTATAAATTATGAGCAGGCTAGAATATTCCTTTTTATAACGCTTTAGGGTCCTAGCCACTGTGTTTTCTATAATGCCTGTTACAGAGAGGTTATGCAGGAGATAGTTGAGGAAATCAACCTAAGAGTCCAAAATTGAGAACTGAGATGCCCATTGTCCCAGCCCATGTAGATTTGTGAAGCCAACTCTGCTTTTATGTCACCCTTGGGGCAAGAGAATTGTCACTGAGGCAGGAAATTCTGGTGCCTCTATCCCAGCTTCTGAAGGAATACCCCTCAGCGACTTGTCACTTCCTGCAGCAGAGTCTGGGATTGGAGTGTTTGTTCCCACCACTTACAGAATCCCTGACCTTGCTCACCACCACTCTTCCCACTTCTTGGGAATCAATTGACCTTTCACTCCCTGACCACCACTCTCCTTCCCACGCTCTTGTTCCTCACCCCCAAAACAAAGCAAAGCAAAACAAAACAAACCCAAACCAACCACCTCCTCCTGCCTCTACTGTCAGCCATCTTCATGGATTAACAGAGAGATACAGAGAACAAAATATAAATTAATATTTCAGTAAATTATCCTATCACTCTGGTATTCAGCAGAGAATAAAAATAAATTTTACACAAAGGACACGTTAAGTTTTCAGTGTTTATTTTTGTAGCACTTCCCTTCTCTTTCTAGAAGACTGTAAGGGTCACCAACTATCTTAGAATATCAGACAAGCAATCATTCTGAGATCAATCATCTTCAAAGTGAGTTTTTCTTAAACAGTTAAAACATACTAAACTTTAGGTGTCTATAACCAATCACCAATATCTTCTAAAGAATAAGAAATGAATTAGGATCTATAAGTAATTAAGTTTGACATTGAATACATATATACACACATATGTAGATTTGGTGTTTTTTGGTGCATTGTATTATATTTTATTATAAATCTGGTATATATATTCTCATTGTTTTAGAAAAATAACACTTTTGCTTAACATCAAATACACACAAAAGAAAAATGCTTGCATTTTTGAATATTTTCAAACCACACTGAGGATTCCAAGTGTCTCTCTGGATCCCTCTCTTTTCCACCTGTGGTAGCGTCTAATAGGTGTTACCCAAGCATGTGCTTCTTGAAAGCTGGATCAACTAATTCAATTGTCAGCTCATTTAGAAGTCTGGCTCTTAGATGTATACTTGATGAAAAAATTAACCAAACGGTATGAAGTTCACTCCGTAGAAACTCTTTACACTTCTACCTCCACAGCAACACAGATGTACACACAGTGGCATCACTTCTTAAACTGTATCTCCGAGAACTTCCAGAACCTGTTATTCCTTATGCCAAGTATGAGGATTTTTTGTCTTGTGCCAAACTGCTCAGCAAGGAAGAGGAAGCTGTAAGTCCATGCATTTATTTCTTAAAAAGCTATTGTTTGGGTTTTTTGTCAGTGTTCTTAGTCTTTAATCTGTAAAGTTTCCTTTGTTCCATGCTTGGATTGTTTTCCACTATTCTAAGTATTGACATCACACATATTTAGATTTTACACACACAACGCAGGTCCCATTTTTAATCCTCTCTCTGATCAAAAAGAAAAGTACAGATGAATAAATGAAATCAGCACTGCTTGCCACTTTGCACCCAAATGCTAAAAATCGGAAGGACTCTCACTATATTAAAGCTACTCCTTCCCCCAAACAACCTTATTACAAATAAGGCAAACTTCCCTTTTCAGTCAATTGTGAACAAATGTTAAAAGGGCTTCACTTAAACATGTTTCTCCACAAATAGTGCTTACAGAGATATTTGAAATGCTTTTACATCTTTTGAAAATATTTCTGAAATGTTTTCTGTGATAGTGGCAAGTTTTCAAGACAGTATCCTTCACTGGTAATATGTGAAACTAACTAAAAAAAAAAAAAAAAAAGGCTGTATGCCCATTTTCCATGTGCTTTAATTCCAAGAATAACATTTATTCTCTTCTTTATATTCAGGGTGTTAAAGGATTAGCAAAGCAGGTGAAGAGCTTGCCAGTGGTCAATTACAACCTTCTCAAGTATATTTGCAGGTAAGAATTGTCCTAAAGACAAAACTAGGCCTTCCCTGGTGGCACAGTGGTTGAGAATCCTCCTGCTAATGCAGGGGATGCGGGTTCGAGCCCTGGTCTGGGAGGATCCCACATGCCGCGGAGCAACTGGGCCCGTGAGCCACGACTACTGAGCCTGTGCGTCTGGAGCCTGTGCTCTGCAACAAGGCCGCCATAGTGAGAGGCCTGTGCACCGCGATGAAGAGTGGCCCCCGCTTGCCACAACTAGAGAAAACCCTCGCACAGAAACGAGGACCCAGCACAGCCAAAAATAATAAAAAAAAAGACAAAACTAAATTTAAGAAGACTGTATTTAGCCTGACACTAATTTACTTTTGACAGTGAATAAAAATCACTTAACTGCTCTGACCTCCAGTGTTGGCCTCTATAAAACTGAGGTTTGACAAGGTGATTTTTTTTTAAATAAATTAATTTATTTATTATTTATTTTTGGCTGCGTTGGGTCTTCGTTGCTGCCCGTGGGCTTTCTCTAGCTGCGGCTAGTGGGAGCTACTCTTCATTGCGGTGCGTGGGCTTCTCATCAAGGTGGCTTCTCTTGTTGCGGAGCACGGGATCTAGGGTGCACGGGCTTCAGTAGTTGTGGCACATGGGCTTAGTTGCTCTGCGGCATGTGGGATCTTCCCAGACCAGGGCTTGAACCCGTGTCCCCTGCATTGGCAGGGGGATTCTTAACCACTGAGCCACCAGGGAAACCCTTGACAAGGTGTTTTCAAAAGTTTCTCTGAGCACTAAAATTGTTTGATTTAGTAATTTGCTGTTTCTGAAGTCTCTCTGGCCTCTACATATTAAAGATATGTTGCTTTGAACTTCCATCCAGGTTGTTTATAATTGTGCCATGTACCATTGTTTAACAGAAGGAGCGTGTATCCTGGCATGAGAAAGATCTGCCCAGGAGTCCAGATTCTACCACTGACTACTTACGTGTCTTTATGCAATTTTCTTATCCTCTTTGAGACTAAAGATCCTAATAGGTAAAAAGGTAGTGAAAACACATATTTCACACAGCTGTTTTAAAAATTAAAGTATATTTAAAAATTTTATATACCTATACATTTATACATATAGTGAATGCTAATATTAATTTTTTCTATTTCTCTCAAGACTCATTGAAAAAACATTGTAACTCAATTCTGCTAGAATAATAATTGTGTTTCATAAAGCTCTCTCTCAATGACCATGTTTAATGTCAGGGATGCTATGTACCATGTCTGTGCCCCTATTTAAGAAATCAAGTATGTACTATTGAAACATTAAATTTATTTTTTTTAATTTTATTGGAGTATAGTTGATTTACATGAAACATATTAAATTTAAATAAAGAGATTAATGATTGGCACTACAGGTCATTGTAAAGTATTTTAAACAATAGCTTCCCAGTCCATTTTTAAATAAAATTAAAATTTTTAATTCAGTACAGTGCATCATTTACATGTGTTTTTTGCGTCATGATTAGATAAATGTACAGCTGACTGGGAACTGTGGAGTTTAAGACTCATGCCAGACACTGTGGAGTTCATTGTCAACTGTAATTGAGTAGGAATTCCAGAACCTCCTGCCATACTTTTTCTGGTGATGGTTAGCATTCAGGAAACAAACAAGACCTTAGGTTTCAGAATTTGAAAAAGCAAGAAATAGTTTCACAGATAAGATAGACTTATTAACATAGAAGGGTTCCATCCCAAGTTTTTGAACTAATTCAAGCTATTGTAGTGGATAAGAAAAGGATGACAGTCTCTTAAGTAAAAGGGAAAAAGGCTTTTTGGAGAACAGTATTGCAAGTCTTTATCTCCACAATAGAAAACCTTAACTTCTCTTAACACATTTAAAGCAGACTTTTAATTTCAGCTATTTCAAATAAGAAATAGTAGTGTGACCTTTTTGCCCTTCAGTTTTGCTATAATTAGGCTGTATAACAGTAGTGAACGTGTGGAAATAGGCACTTTTTAATTTTTATTTTTGGCCACGCTTGTGGGATCTTAACGGCAGTAAAAGCATGGAGTCCTAACACTGGACCACCAGGGGATTCCCAAACAGCACCTTTTTAAAAACTCATGGTATAGTAATCAAGAGTTCAGACTCTAGCGTCAGATTACCTGGATTCAGATCTCAGCTCTGCAAACTCTGTGTTCTTGGAGAAGATTCTTACCTCTCTGGTGCCTCATGTGTCTAACCTGTAAAATGGAGATAATGGTATTTACCTTACAGAGATGCTTTGAGAGTTTAACAAGTTAGCACGACTGACACATAATAAAATATATTATTTTAAACAACACATAAAATAGGTTAAAATTTTTTCATCACTTCTTTGTCTCATTAGTACAATTAGTAAGTGTAAGGTCGGATCTTAACAAACGGCACCGCGAAACAGAGGAAAGCTTCAGGTGAGCTTTATTAGGGAGCGCTCCCGGGGCGAGGTTCACTGGTCGGAGAGAAAGGGGTCAGAGAAGTTGCACCCGGGCGAGGGTTGGGCAAGATTTTATAGGGGAAGAAGGGAAAGGGGTGTGGTGAATCTGGGAGGGCGCAGGGTATTCCTTATTTGGTGGTCTTTTCGGGTATCCTGGGGGACCGTTAGTCCCGCTCCTCGAAAGGCGGGAAGGCTGGGCCGGGTGCAAAGTCCCCAGGTCAGTTCCTGGAACTGGGTGGTCCGGAAAGTCTCCAAGTCAGTTTCTGGAACTGGGTGGTCCGGAGAGTTTCGGTCTGATGCAACCTGTGAATTTGATTGTGTTCCCCTGCCTCGGGCCAGTTGGCCTTACAGTAAGCCATGAATTAATAGAAGTTCTTGTAGAAACAAAGAGGGGATGGGAAATGAAGAAAAGCTGAAAAAGTACAAAAACAATCTCTGCTATTAAAATCATTTGGAGATAGTGGGAAGCAGCCGCATAGCACAGGGAGATCAGCTCAGTGCTATGTGACCACCTAGAGGGGTGGGATAGGGAGGGTGGGAGGGAGGGAGATGCAAGAGGGAAGAGATATGGGAACATATGTATATGTGTAACTGATTCACTTTGTTATAAAGCAGAAACTAACACACCATTGTAAAGCAATTATACTCCAATAAAGATGTTTTAAAAAAAAATCATTTTGGAAAGGGCTATTTCATGCCTCTAATTCGTTAGCACCTAACAAGTTAAAACAATTTGTGCTTGCAGTTTTCCATATCAGTAGAACTAATGTTTTATTTTAAACCATGTTTGATCTCATTTTTTAATAGACTATAAATTCGAAGCTCACAAATTACTCCACAAAGAGAGTTGATTCCTCCTCTCTGAAATAAGAGATTGTACCAGACAATCTTATTTATAGTTCTTGAATTAAATATGTATAAATTTAATATTTTATTTAGGGATTGGAAAGAAATTCATATTCTTGAATCCCAAGTCCACATTAGCATTATCCAAACACTCTTGTTCCTGTGACTGACAGGGAAACCAAGCCAAGCCAGGCCAGAGCAGATATTTGATATGATCCCTTATGAGTTTGATCCTTAATAATTTGCAATATACATTCTGCACATTTGACAGAGAGATGTTTGAATTCCTAACGAATTTTGTGTCCATAATCATCTTTGAATGTACTCCACTTCATAAATTTCCTGATAACCCATTTTCTTCCACTAACAAGTTTGATCCCATTGTGTTTTGTTCATACTCTTGCACCCAACAGGTTCTTGGATGAAGTACAGTCCTATTCAGGAATTAACAAAATGAGTGTGCAGAACTTGGCTACTGTCTTTGGCCCTAATATCCTGCGCCCCAAAGTGGAAGATCCTTTGACCATTATGGAGGGTAAGTAAATTATTATCTTACACCCTCATCAATAGAACTGTCTCTTTGTTGTCCTGAACCTATTCTCCTATGAGGAAACTAGGGAAATAAGTGAATCCATGGTAACTCCATTCATGAACTCAAGTTCTTCAAATATAAAAACTCCTCTTTGGGAGTCAGACATTTTTTTTGGAGTTTACTAAACATAACTTACCAAACGATTCCTTAGGAGTTTTATAAGAATAAATGGAACTTCCATAAGTCATCTGCAAAATATCACACAAAAATGGGAAAAAATCTAATTCATTTTTTGAGTCCAATGCAATTTTCAGAAAATTCAAATAGTTACTATTTTAAGTTAATGTATTTTTATTAATTCTGGTTTTATTTGATGAATTTCAAGAGGCAGCAAATATGGGCCTTTGTAAGATAATGCTGCTTATTTACCTTGGGTTAAACATGAAGAAATTCTTGTTTTCTATATTACAAAATGCCTCAAATTCTTTTCCACAATGAACTGTTACTTCTGTTTATTTCCAGCAGGCCTCACTGCTTGAGTACTTTTCTTACCTGTGGCCATCAGTAGTACTGTTGATGTGCAGGTCTTGCTGAGCTGAAAGAGTAAGGTTAGAAGATGGAAAACTCATTAAGCAGCAGAAAAGAGAGAACTAGACATAGAGATTGTTCAGAGATCTGCAGAGGGTATTCCTCAAGTCTTTGCCTAAGAATTGATTTATGCTTGCACTAGAGGACTCTACACTGCTTTCTGGGAGAGAGTACCAGAAATCAGTACTCTGAGCCATTCCTGGGCCTTACACCAAGCTTGAAATAATTGTGTTTCCCACAACCAGAGTAGAAAACCCTGACATTGAGACGTTGTATCGAGACCTCAGAAAGGTATTACCTTGGTGATAATGTTAAAAGTTACAGTCTCTATATAAAGTTTTTAAAAGAAATCCCAATGATTCAATAGAGATTTGGGGAAGAAAAGGAGGAATAGTTGGAGCACAAAGGATTTTTAGGGCCATGAAACATTGTTCTATATGATACTGTAATGGTGGATACATGATATTATGCATTTGTCAAAACCCAGATCTCACAAAGAGTGATTTCTAATATAAACTGTGGACTTTAGTTAATAATAATAATAATGTGTCAATATCGGTTCATCAATGGAATCTAAAACTGTTAAAAACCTAAAACTGCTCTGAAGGTTTCACATTAGAAACTATGCAATTCAAAAGGACATGGATCGGGCTTCCCTGGTGGCGCAGTGGTTGAGAGTCCACCTGCCGATGCAGGGGACATGGGTTCGTGCCCCGGTCTGGGAAGATCCCACATGCCGCAGAGTGGCTGGGCCCGTGAGCCATGGCCGCTGAGCCTGCGCGTCCGGAGCCTGTGCTCTGCAACAGGAGAGGCCACAACAGTGAGAGGCCCGCGTACCGCAAAAAAAAAAAAAAAAAAAAGGACATGGATCAAAATAAATCCTATAAATATAAAAAACTCCAACTTATCTTCAAACCCCTAACTGTATAGCAAAAAAAGTCCAACAGAATTTAAAGATATTTTTTCCAAATTAAAGCAGTGTGCTAAAAAAGAAAACATATGTTCCCCTAAGACTTATAGTCAATGTTTATGTCAACTTTATCCATAATATCTCCAATCTGAAGACTGATCAATTGTCCTTCAATTACTGAATAGATGAACAAATTTTGATACATCCATGAAATGGAATTCTACTCAGCAATAAAAAGAATGAACTACTGATACATGGATAACAATATGGATAAATAACAAAAGCATTATGCTAAGTGAATAATGCCTAGACACAAAAGACTTCATACTGTATAATTGCATTTATATGAAATTCTAGAAAAGAAAAAACTGTAGTGACAGAAAGCAAATCAGTGGTTGCCATGGATAGTGGATTGGCTACAAAGGGGCACAAGGGAATTATCTATATAATGATTAGGTGGTGATTAAAGGACTGTCATTTGTCCAAATTTATCATATACCTCACAGATATCTTGTACATGTGCAAAATGAGACATGTACAAGGTAATGTATTGCAAAAAATACAACCTGAATCTACATTTCAATAGAATGTTGCCATACATATGTATTTTAAAGTGCCTAGGTACCTTCAAAGGAAAATTGAATTCTTATCCAGTTCTTATGAAAAAAGTGTCCCATAATATGGTATTTAAGTTCAACCTGTATAAAATTATATGAGCCTGGGGAATTGTTGGAACATGTAGTCCAGTGGGACTCTTCAGAATGGACAGGTGATTATAACCACTCTGACCTCATTTATTTCGGCTTCATGTTTCTTATTAGCATTCTAAGGAAGAGAATGACAGAGAGGGGAGAATAAAAAGGAAAAAAAGATAGTGCATATAATGACACATACATCATTATTACTACCAGGCTAGTCTGTCCTAAATGGCTATAAAAATTGAAAGGAAGTCACTTTGCAAGAAATGATTGCCATTTACTATTCTGGAAACTAGATGAAAGCAAAGCCTTCCAAGGTAATAGAAATATATTTCTAAATCTCTAGGGATCTGACACTCACTCTATAATCGTGGCAGGTATACACTGGCATAGTTCTTCACATATTTCATCATGGAGACCTTGAAGATATCTCTCTTCAATTAATTAAATGCCTCACACAGTTCACAACTGTGATAAAAAGCAGTGATGTTTCTAAATTGCTACATAATTGATATGACAATCCAGTTTTCTACAAGCCAGTCTTAAAAATATTAAATCCAGTTATCATCCATAAGTCGGTCTTAAAAATATTAAAAGTATTTGCAAAAATGTGAACAGTGTACCTCTTCTCCTTACTTTGATTGTTTTTAAAAAAATAAATACATTGTTTTTATTAATATGTAAAAAAAAAAAAGCAGTGATGTTTCACATGTTAATATTCCAGTGATGGGGAAAGCTCAGAAGTTACTAAAAGAGAAAAGATAGATATAGAATACCATTAATTTCATTCAGTCTTTTTTCTTCCATAACTCCATCATAATTGATGATTCAGTAGATAGTTGTCTTTTATTTAGTTTCTTATTAGAACAACACCGAGTTTACTTATTATTACTACAGTTTTAAATCCAGCAGCTGTTCTAATTTCATTCTTTTACATGTAGCTGTCCAGTTATCCCAGCACCACTTATTGAAGAGGTTGTCTCTTTCTCCATTGTTTATTCTTGGCTCCTTTGTCATAAATTAGGTGACCATGTGTATGTGTGAGTTTATCTCTAGGCTTTCTATCCCGTACCATTGATCTATATTTCTGTTTTTATACAGATACCAAACTAGACCGTAGTATAGTTTGAAGTCAGGTAGCCTGATTCCTCCAGCTCCATTTTTCTTTTTCAAGATTGCTTTGGCTATTCGGGGCCTTTTATGTTTCCATACAAATTGTAAAATTTTTTGTTCTAATTCTGTGAAGAAGGCCAGTGGTAGTTTGATAGGGATTGGATTGAATCTCTAGATTGCTTTAGGTAGTATAATCATTTTCACAATGTTGATTCTTCCAATCCAAGATCATGGCATATCTCTCCATCTGTTTGTATCATCTTTAATTTCTTTCATCAGTGTCTTATAGTTTTCTGCATACAGGTCTTTTGTCTCCTTAGGTAGGTTTATTCCTAGCTATTTTATTCTTTTTGTTGCAGTCGTAAATGGGAGTGTTTCCTTAATTTCTCTTTCAGATTTTTCATCATTAGTATATAGGAATGACAGAGATTTCTGTGCATTAATTTTGTATCCTGCTACTTTACCAAATTCATTGATTAGCTCTAGCAGTTTTCTGGTAGCATCTTTAGGATTCTCTATGTATAGTATCATGTCATCTGCAAACAGTGACAGCTTTACTTCTTCTTTTCCAATTTGGATTCCTTTTATTTCTTTTTCTTCTCTGATTGTTGTGGTTAAAACTTCCAAAACTATGTTGAATAATAGTGGTGAGAGTGGACAACCTTGTCTTGTTCCTGATCTTAGTGGAAATGGTTTCAGTTTTTTACCATTGACAACGATGTTGGCTGTGGGTTTGTCATATATGGCCTTTATTATGTTGAGGAAAATTTCCTCTATGCCTACTTTCTGGAGGCTTTTTATCATAAATGGGTGTTGAATTTTGTCGAAAGCTTTCTCTGTGTCGATTGAGATGATCGTATGGTTTTTCTCCTTCAATTTGTTAATATGGTATATCACATTGATTGATTTGTGTATATTGAAGAATCCTTGCATTCCTGGGATAAACCCCACTTGATAATGGTGTATGATCCTTTTAATGTGCTGTTGGATTCTGTTTGCTAGTATTTTGTTGAGGATTTTTGGATCTATGTTCATCAGTGATATTGGCCTGTAGTTTTCTTTCTTTGTGACATCTTTGTCTGGTTTTGGTATCAGGGTGATGGTGGCCTCATAGAATGAGTTTGGGAGTGTTCCTCCCTCTGCTATATTTTGTAAGAGTTTGAGAAGGATAGGTGTTAACTCTTCTCTAAATGTTTGATAGAATTTGCCTGTGAAGCCCTCTGGTCCTGGGCTTTTGTTTGTTGGAAGATTTTTAATCACAGTTTCAATTTCAGGGCTTGTGATTGGTCTGTTCAGATTTTCTATTTCTTCCTGGTTAAGTCTCAGCAGATTGTGCATTTCTAAGAATTTGTCAATTTCTTCCAAGTTATCCATTTTATTGGTATAGAGTTGCTTGTAGTAATCTCTCATGATCCTTTGTACTTCTGCAGTGTCAGTTGTTACTTCTCCACTTTCATTTCTAATTCTGTTGATTTGAGTCTTCTCCCATTTATTCTTGATGAGTCTGGCTAATGGTTAATCAATTTTGTTTATCTTCTCAAAGAACCAGCTTTTAGTTTTATTGATCTTTGCTATTGTCTCCTTCATTTCTTTTTCATTTATTTCTGATCTGATTTTTATGATTTCTTTCCTTCTGCTATCTTTGGGGGTTTTTTTGTTCTTCTTCCTCTAATTGCTTTAGGTGCAAGGTTAGGTTGTTTATTTGAGATGTTTCCTGTTTCTTAAGGTAGGATTGTATTGCTATAAACTTCCCTCTTATAACTGCCTTTGCTGCATCCCATAGGTTTTCAGTTGTCGTGTCTCCATTGTCATTTGTTTCTAGGTATTTTTTGATTTCCTCTTTGATTTCTTCAGTGATGTCTTGGTTATTAAGTAGTGTATTGTTTAGCCTCCATGTGTTTGTATTTTTTACAGATTTTTTCCTGTAATTGATATCTACTCTCATAGAATTGTGGTCGGAAAAGATACTTGATACGATTTCAATTTTCTTAAATTTACCAAGGTTTGATTTGTGAACCAAGATATGATCTGTCCTGGAGAATGTTCCATGAGCACTTGAGAAGAAAGTTTATTCTGTTGTTTTTGGATGGAATGTCCTATAAATATCCATTAAGTCCATCTTGTTTAATGTATCATTTAAAGCTTGTGTTTCCTTATTTATTTTCATTTTGGATGATCTGTCCATTGGTTAAAGTGGGGTGTTAATGTCCCCTACTATGATTGTGTTACTGTCGATTTCCTCTTTTATGGCTGTTAGTATTTGCCTTATGTATTGAGGTGCTCCTCTGTTGGGTGCATATATATTTACAATTGTTATATCTTCTTCTTGCATTGATGTCTTGATCATTATGTAGTGTCCTTCTTTGTCTCTTGTAATATCTTTGTTTTAAAGTCCATCTTGTCTCATATGAGAATTGCTACTCCAGCTTTCTTTTGATTTCCATTTGCATGGAATATCTCTTTCCATCCCCTCACTTTCAGTCTGTATGTGTCTATAGGTCTGAAGTGGTCTCTTGTAGACAGCATATACACAGGTCTTTTTTTGTATCCATTCAGCCAGTCTATGTCTTTTGGTTGGGGCATTTAATCCATTTACATTTAAGGTAATTATCAATATATATGTTCCTATTACCATTTTCTTAATTGTTTTGTGTTTGTTATTGTAGTTCTTTTCCTTCTCTTGTGTTTCCTGCCTAGAGAAGTTCCTTTAGCATTTGTTGTAAAGCTGGTTTGGTGGTGCTGAATTCCCTTTTATTTCTTTTTCTTCTCTGATTGCCATGGCCAGGACTTCCAAATCTATGTTGAATAAGAGGGGTGAGAGTGGACATCCTTGTCTTGTTGATGATCTTAGTGGAAATGCTTTCAGTTTTTCACCATTGAGTATTTGCTGTGGGTTTGTCATATACGGCTTTTATTATGTTGAGGTAGGTTCCCTCTATGCTCGTTTTCTGTAGAGTCTGTTTTTTAAACATCTTTATTGGAGTATAATTGCTTTACAATGTTGTGTTAGTTTCTGCTGTATAACAAAGTGAATCAGCTATATGTATACATATATCCCCATATCCTGTCCCTCTTGTGTCTTCCTCTCACCCTCCCTATCCCACCCCTCTTTGTGGTCGCAAAACATCAAATTGACCTCCCTGTGCCTTTGGGTGTTGAATTTTGTCAATATATTTTTCTTCATCTATTGAAATGATCATATGGTTTTTATTTCCTAATTTGTTAATATGGTATATCACATTGATTGCTTTGCATATATTGAAGAATCCTTGCATTCCTGGTGTAAATTCCACTTGATCATGGTGTATGATCCTTTTAATTTGTTGTTGGATTCTGTTTGCTAGTTTTTTGTTGAGGATTTTTGCATCTATGTTCATCAGTTATATTGGTCTGTAATTTTCTGTTTTTGTGATATCTAACATCATACATAAAAATAAGCTCCAAATGGATTACAGACCTAAATTTAAGACCAGACATTATAACAGTCTTAGAGGAAAACATAAGAAAAGCACTCTTTGAAATAAACCACAGCAAGATCGTTTTTGACCCACTTCCTAGAGTAATGAAAATAAAAATAAACAAATAGGACCTAATTAAACTTAAAAGTTTTAGCACAGCAAACCATAAACAAGATGAAAATATAACCCTCAGAATGGGAGAAAATATTTGCAAATGAAGCGATGGACAAAGGATTAATCTCCAAAATATACAAACAGTTCATGGAGCTCAATATCAGAAAAACAAAGAACCCAATTAAAAAGGGGGCAGAAGACCTAAATAGACATTTCACCAAAGAAGACATGCAGATGGCCAAGAGGCACATGAAAAGATGCTCAACATCACTAATTATTAGTGATGATGCAAATAATTATTAGTGCAGCAAATAAAAACTACCATGAGGTATCACCTCACACCGGTCAGAATGGTCATCATCCAAAAATCTACAAACAATAAATGCTGGAGAGGGTGTGGAGAAAAGGGAACCCTTTTGCACTGTTGGTGGGAATGTAAATTGATAGAGCCACTATGGAGAACAGTATGGAAGTTCCTTAAAAAACTAAAAAGAGAGCTACCATGTGACCCATCAATCCCACTACTGGGCATATACTGTGAGAAAACCATAATTCAAAAGGTCACATGTACCCCAGTGTTCACTGCAGCACTATTTACAATAGCCAGGACATGGAAACAACCTAAATGTCCAACAGTAGATGAAAGGAAAAAGAAAATGTGGTACATATAAACAATAGAATATTACTCAGCCATAAAAAGGGACGAAATTGGGTCATTTGTAGAGATGTGGATGGACCTAGAGTCTGTCATACAGAGTGAAGTAAGCCAGAAAGAGAAAAACAAATATTGTATGTTAACGTATATATGTGGAATCTAGAAAAATGGTACAGATGAACCTATTTGTAGGGCAGGAATAGAGACGCAGACATAGAGAATGGACATATGGACACAGGGCGGGGGGAAGGGAGGGTGCGACGAATTGGGAGTTTAGGTTTGAGATAAATACACTACGTAAAATAGATAGCTAGCGGGAACCTGCTGTATAACACAGGGAGCTCAGTTCAGTGCTCCATGATGACCTAGATGGGTGGGATGGTGGGGGTGGGGGGGAGGTCCAAGAGGGAGGGTATACGTATAGCTGATTCACTTCATTGTACAGCAGAAACTAACAACATTGTAAAGCAATTTTACTCCAATAATAAATAAGTAAATAAATCCAGCAGCTGAAATATAGTTGGACAAGTACATGATTTGCAGTGAGAAGATGAAGAAGCATCATATTTCAGCCTGGTCACTTATCATCTGTGTGTCCCTGGGCAGAACTGTAACCTCTCTGAACCTCAATTTTCTCATCTGAAAAATGTTAAGTCCTATCTCACAGCCTTCTGAGAAAATTTAGAAGATGTAAGTGAAACATTTCCACCTAACACAGTTTCACAAACTCTAACACACACAGGAATAATCTGGGAATATTGCTGAAATTCTGATTCAGAAGGTCTGTCTGTGGTGGGTCCTCTATGCTCTGCTATTGCTACTATTTTGTTATCGTTGGTGTCATCTGGGGGCTGGTTAGAAATGTAAAATCTCATGCCCCACTCAGTATTTACATTTTAACAGAATCTCCAGATAATTTGTATGAACATTAATGTTTGAGCAGCACTGGCCAGCATCAGACCTAACAAACTGCAGATTCCTAATCTAAATATGTTAGAAGTTTTGAATCATTACAGAAGTGTGAAGGATATAGATGAATATAACACATATTTTCCTATTCAGAATTTGACTATAAATTATATTCAGAACCAAATCTTGCCCAGGTGTTGCTTTAAGCTAATGAGTGGCCTCATCCCAAGTCAAGCTTCTACTCTCTGACAGCTACTAGAAGCTATTTCAGTAGATATCTTCATTGTCAAAAGCACTTATCATTTTCTTCACCAAATTTATTTAAGTATTTTAAATAATATTACCTTTACTAACTAAAATTTGTTTCCCTGTATTTATTTATCAGAGACTACTCTTAGGAGCTTTTATCAACACGGTAAAAGAAACACAGTTAACACACCACATTAATATAGTTCAAGCCAAAGCAAAGATGATTAATGCTTTCATGAGCCTACACTGCTTTATTGTGGGTATATGAATAAAATTCTTAAAAAGATTCTTAGGGGGGTGGGACACCTAAAGTTGTGAAACTAATTTAGAAGCCTAGTTAGTGGTGGTGGCCTATTTTAAGGGGTGGGAGCAGCCCAGCATGTAAGTCAGTGAGGAATATGTGAAAATATATTTTGAGATTTCAGCTAATATGCCATAAAACCTGATAAATCCACCAATTTTTAGAAAGAATATTACTGCTTTTTATGATAGATTAGCCTTTCTATCCACTGTTGTCTGAGTTATTTTTACTATCTGAAACTTGTAAGGTATTGATTTCTAATCATACTTTACAGTGAATAATATAAATATAAGGATCAAATGAGAACCTTAGCATTTTCATTTGTGTAAGAGAATTATTTTCTTTCTTGAAGGTCTTCTCTTTGTTTAAAATGCCCTGAAGTGTTGATATTTCTTTAGAGCAGATTTGCTATTGGCAAATTCTCTGTTTTTGTTTAGCTAGGAATGTTTTATTTGTCCCTCATTTTTGAAACATAGGTTTGCTGGATAATATAATTCTGGCAATGAGAATGATGAAAAATCAGCTGATAATCTTATTGAGAATCCATTATACATGAGTTGGTTATCTCTTGCTGTTCTCAAGGTTCTCTTTAAGACAGTTTGACTATGATGGATCTACGTCTGGATCCTTTTGCATTTAGCTTGCTTGGAATTTGATGAGCTTCTTGAATGTGTAGACTCATATTTTTCATCAAATTTCTTCAAATTCCAGCAACTCTTTCTTCAAATATTCTTTCTGCTCATTTCTCTTTCTACTCTCCTCCTGGGATATCATTACGCCTATGCTGGTATGCTTGATGGTGTCCCACAGATCTCTGAAGCTCTGCTCATTTGTCTTTATTCCTCTTCCTTCTGTTCCTCAGACTGGGTAACCACAGTTGTCTTCAGGTATGCTGATTCTTTCTTCTGCCTGCTCAAGTCTGCTGTTGATCCCCTCTACTGATTCTTTTCATTTCAGTTATTGTACCTTTCAACTCCAGAATATCTATTTGATTCTTTTCTACACTTTCAAGCTCTTTATTGATATTTGGCGAAACATTATTCTCACTTTCCTTTGGTTCCTTCATTTATTAGAAAACATTTAAAATAGCAAATTTAAAGTTTTTGACCAGTGAGTACAGTGTCTGGGTTTCCTCAGAGTCTGTTTTTTTTTTTTTTCTTTTTTTTCCTTGTATATGGGCCATGCTTTGTTTATTTTTTGCATGTAGCATTATTTTTTTGAAAACTGCATGTTTTTTAAATAATATAATAATATGGGAACTCTGGATATCAGATTCTTACCCTCCTTTGTTGTTTTTGCTGTTTGTTGTTTGGTTTTTTAGTGAGTTTTCTGAAATAATTCTCTAAAGTCTATATTATTCGTCATCCGTGGCCACTGAAGTCTCTGCTTGGCTTACTTAGTTGTCAGCTAAGGATTGAACAAAGATTAAAAGACTAGAGCTAATAAGTTTCCCAGTCTTTACCAAGACACTCTGTGTTCATGTTGGGGCAAACTTTCAACACTCAGCCAGGAAGGTTACAACTCTGCTTTAGCATTCAGATCCTTTTTGTGCAGAGCCTCAAGATCAGTCAGAGGTGAGAGCTTGGGGACTTCTCAGTTCTTTCCTGAGCATGCATATAGCCCTAGGCATGCACAGAACCCTAAGCATGCATGTAATCTTCTAAATTCTCAGGAATAAAGCAGAGCTTTTCAACACCTCCTTTGGAAGTCTCTTTCCTCAGATTTTCCTTCTAAGCTTTTTGTTTAGCCTATTGTTTGTCTTCAACTGTTATCCACTTGCTTTAGGCAAACATGATTTTAAATGAAAGAGCCCCTAATTGTTTTTGACAAATGGCCTTGAGAAAGTGTTGCTCACCCTGGTCAAATTCTTATTTAGATAAAATGAAGACAAGCCTCTTGAGTGGCGTCTTCCAGGGAACCACCAAACAAGTAAAATAATGACAATTCTTTGGGAATGGGACTTTGAAGGATTTCCATCCCTGCTTTTCCCATTCCAGTGGCTGCCAGACTGCTGGTTCCCACTGTGATTGTGGGCTGTTGGTTTTCAAGGCCACTGCAGAGAGGAGGATAGGAATAGGATGAGTTAAAATACCACAGTGCTTGCTGTTCTGTACCAAGATTCAATGATTTTTTTTTTAAATAAACACTCTCCAGATTACAACAAGCCTTTAATTTCCAAAGTTCTGCAAATGATGATTCAGAATATTTTTGTCAGTTGCTTTTATGGAGGAGAGGATTCTTGTAGGTCTTTATTATACCATTTTGGCTAATGTCACTTAAAATGCCCTGAAGGTTTTGAATGCTGAGCAAAAGTTGTATGGAACTTCATTGTCTTGCTATATTATAAAGACAGACCATATATCCACTAGAGATTTTATAGGGTTCCACTTTGAGATGCCAATACAAATGTCTTGATAGTTTGAGGCAATTGTCTGATGAGAGATAACAGTGACTTCCTCAAAGAAAGGTTTTTCCTAATTAAATGTCAAACTTCCAAGAAATGTGTGACAATGAAGAGGCTGGTCTTTGGAACTAATTAATTCTGGGTTCAAGCCCTGCATTTTCTCCTTAATAGCTTTGGGATGCTGATCAAGTTATTTAACTTTCATAAGACAGTGATAGATAGAACAGTATCTATTCATAGATTTTTTTTTAAATCCAACTACACTAACAAAAGTAAAGTGCTTGGTATAGTTCATGTTAAATGCTCAAGAAATTTTAGTAGTTAATATTGCTATAGATAATATTGCTATTATCATCATTAAGAATATAGTTTGGCACTGCTAATAATAATGCTGAATGTTCACCTGAACTCTTTAATAACTCTTTAAGAGTCACATTCAAAATAAGAAATAAAACTGTTTCACTCATACTATTTTGTTTTCTGTGCAATTCCAGGCACTGTGGTGGTCCAACAGTTGATGTCAATGATGATTAGCAAACACGATCGCCTCTTCCCCAAAGATGCAGAGTTGCAAAGCAAGCCCCAGGATGGAGTGAGCAACAACAACAATGACCTTCAGAAGAAAGCCACCATGGGTCAGCTACAAAACACAGAGAACAATAATACCAAGGACAGTCCTGGAAGACGGTGCTCTTGGGACAAGTCTGAGTCTCCCCAGAGAAGCAACATGGATAACGGATCCCCCACAGCTCTATCAGGCAGCAAAACCAACAGCCCAAGGAATAGCGTTCACAAACTGGATGTCTCTAGGAGCCCCCCTCTCATGGTCAAAAAGAATCCCGCCTTCAATAAGGGCAGTGGGATAGTCACCAATGGGTCCTTCAGCAGCAGTAATGCAGAAGGACTTGAGAAAGCCCAAACCACTCCCAATGGGAGCTTACAGTCCAGAAGGACCTCTTCCCTGAAGGGGTCTGGTACCAAAATGGGCACCCACAGTGTACAGAACGGAACGGTGCGGATGGGCATTTTGAACACAGATACCCTCGGGAACCCCGTGAATGGTCGCAGCATGAGCTGGCTGCCCAATGGCTATGTGACCCTGAGGGATAACAAGCAGAAAGAGCAAGCTGGAGAGTCGGGCCAGCACAACAGACTCTCCACCTATGACAACGTCCACCAACAGTTCTCCGTGATGAGCCTTGACGACAAGCAGAGCATCGACAGTGCCACCTGGTCCACTTCCTCCTGTGAAATCTCCCTCCCTGAGAACTCCAACTCCTGCCGCTCCTCCACCACCACCTGCCCGGAACAAGACTTTTACGGTGGGAACTTTGAGGACCCCGTTTTGGATGGGCCCCCACAGGACGACCTTTCCCACCCCGGGGACTATGAAAACAAAAGTGACCGGAGGAGTGTGGGTGGTCGAAGTAGTCGTGCCACCAGCAGCAGCGACAACAGTGAGACCTTTGTTGGCCACACCAGCAATCACAGTGCACTGCATAGTTTAGTGTCCAGCCTGAAGCAGGAAATGACCAAACAGAAGATAGAGTATGAGTCCAGGATAAAGAGGTGAGGAAAATCTGGAGCCCCAAACTGCCAGAGAGGGTGTGATAGCCTCCTAATATGAGACAGGCTCACCCAGAGGGTAAATATGCTGACTCCAAAGTCAGAGACTGGGTAGCTTCACCATTTGTAAGCTGTGGGACTTTGGGAAAGCTCACTTCATCTCTGTGAATCTCAGCTCCCTAATGTGAACATTTTAAATTCTAGCAGTATCTACCACAAAAGCATGTAAGAAATCATTGCACATTGTCCCTGGCACAGAGCAGTTGCTCAGTAATACTATCTCTTGTCAATAAATGTGTGGATTTGTGTTCGAGGGCTGGGGAGAGGAGCGGAAGGGGATGAATTCAGAACAAGGAGTCTGTTCTCATAGGAAGAGGATGAAATGAGGATAAAGAGAAGTTGGAGAAATAAACAGATCTTTATTGTTCATTTTTTCCTTTGCTGAATGCTGGGAGAGTGTCTGTTCTCTCCCAAGCTCAGACCCAGACCCCAAGGATTCAGCAGTGGATAAAACAGACAAAAACTCAGCCCTCGTGGAGCATGCTTCCATTCCACTGGAGGAGACAGATAAATAAGTAAAATAGATCTCATGCTAAGTAGAAGACTAAAGCAGGGAAGAGGGGTAAGAAGTGTTGGTGAGGGGTAATTCTAAGTGTAGGGCCTTATAGGAGGTTAAAGAGGCAGCTACGCAGATGCCTGGGAGGAGTGGAAATGCCGTGAGATGGAATAAGTGAGGAGCTCAGAGAGGTACCTTAGAGCTTTCAGGATCATCTTAAGTCTTTGGCTTTTACTCTGGGATTGGAATCCAGGGAGGTTTCTGAGAAAAGTGATGGCATGAAGTGTATTCATATGGACAATGGAAATTGTAGCCTAAGTGGGGAGCAAAACATGTGAATTATAAGGAAGCAGTTGTGCTGAAACCTAATTGATAGCAGTTGACGTCTTCTCATAAGTTGACCGAGGTGGTGATGGCTTAGCAACTTCAGAGAAGCAACCTGGGCAAGACATGGGCTATTGGCTGAGCATCCTGTGTTGACAGTACCCCTGACTGCCAGATGCTCCATCATCTTGAAAGGCAGGAATACAGAGAATGGAGCCCAGGATTCACAAATACAACCTTGTGCTGGAAACCTGAACATCAGCACACCCCGTGATTTCACCAAGGTCACAGAATTACAAAACTGATTGTTTTTATGTTCTCCTTTCAGTGTAGTATAAGGGAAGGACACTGCACTCTCAAGAGAAGGCCTGAGGCTCAGTTTAGCCTGAAGTAGCCCCTCTAGTGGCCTCAGTCCCAGTCCCAGACTGTGCCTTAGTAGACCCCTTCTTGTTTAGGGTCCTCATAGTTTGTGAACCTCAGTCTTTGTCCTGCTTCAAATGCTTCCATGGCTCCAAACCCCATGTGGTTTCATTTTTATATATAAAGTTGACCTTAATGTATTTTAATGTTTCCCATCCATTTATCAATTATCAAGCAAAAAGATATGTATTTTTAAGAGCTATGGTAAAGTAAATATTAAAAAAATGCTTCTTATATGTTAGATTGAAAAAATTACTTTCTTGGAAACAGAAACTTGGTTTGAATTTTCCTATATAATGCTAAGTGACAGGAGGTTTAAATAAGAAGAAAAATGGAGTCATCATCTTATAAGGCTACTCTTCATTCTGAATGTAGTTTTTGGAACCACTGGCTACCAAATCTCTGAATTACTGCCAAGGCATGATGATAAATTAGCCCTTAGCACTGAGAAGCAAGAGCTAACACTTGAAACTTACCTTAGGATAGGAATACATTATTCTGAATGGTTGCAGATGTACAGGTTCATTTATGAGAACATTGGTGCTACATTTATGTTCTGAGTCTATGGTGCATTTTAGAGACATTGATAAAATAATAGAAGCTTCCAACAGAATGTCATTCATTGGCCTCTTTCACTGTAGCATTTTTACCCATGTGACAGGCAAAGGGAGAGGTCCATGATAAAGTAGGGCAGAGGAGCTGCCACATGACCAAGCCACAGAAATATAAGAAGTAACTGTTCTAGTTAATTCTTGATCATTCCTGTTTAGAATTATACATTTGTCTTTCAATTCCTTTTTAACTCTACCCTACAAGTATTAAGGATAGATAGATGATAGATAGATAGATAGATAGATAGAGATAGATAGATAATAGATACGTACATATATACACACATACATACATACATCCCTAGATAGATAGAAAGATGATAGAGAAATAGATACTATACTTTATCTATCATTGATATGTATGATTTTTAGTTTTTAAACATGTGAGTTTGATGTTATTCCCTCCCCCATCACCTTCTCCCTTTATCATATTGTGGTCAGAAAAGTTCATTTGTATGATATCAATTATTTGGTCTTGTAAGAAGTATTTATTAACTTATTATTGGTTTGGGATTGTATAAAGGACCAATAGATCAAATCTGTTAATCAAGCTGTTCAAATCTTTTACATTTCTCCTAATTTTCATCAGATAGAGCTATAATTTCTAAGAAAGTTATCTTAAAATTTCCTAATTTTTGTGGATTTATCTATCTTTATAATTTTGTTATATTTTATATTGAATAACTTGAAACTATACAGCTAGGTGAATAAAAGTTCAGAATTGTTTATATCTCCCTGATGAATTGATCCTTTTATCATAAAGTAATGGTAATAATGCTTTTTGCCCAAAAATATTTCTTCTCATATTAATATTGCTATATAATTTTTATTTTGATTAATAACGTTCTGCTATATATTTCCATTAACTTTCGAACTTTATGTTTCATTATTTGAAGACATATTTTTTTCAATTCTGGAGTATTTTTATCCATCACCATTTTTGTTTATTTCATCTCCCCATTTTCTCAATTTTCTGTCTCTCCAACCCTTATTAAAGTATGTTGGACCTTCTTAATCCATTCTCCATCTCTGTTAGCTTCTCTTTCTTATATTACATTTTCATCTTTTTTCATTATGTGAGGAATTCTGGGTAATTTTTCCTCAGAGCTGTTTTCTCATTTATTTATTTTCTCTTCTGATTAATTCTGTCACCACTCAGCCCATGAGTAGAGTTTTTGTATTCTCTTTGTCATAAAGAAAATTGATGTTCCAAGCTCTCAGTTGAATCACTTTCAGCCTTCTGCCTCTTTTATACTGGAGATCTCCTCCTCCCCATGAGCAAAATAAAAACCTAGTCACAGCTTCCAGGGCTTCTATCCAGGAACAATACCCCTCATGTGCTTCCATTTACTGTTCTAAATTTGAGTTTCTTCTTGGTTCTGATAACCTCAAGATGCTCTTTTATTTCTTTTAACCTTGCTATGTATTTAAAAAATATTTTTCTTATATATTTTTCCAGCATTGATCTGTGCTTACAGTGGGAGGGGTTTCTTCTGTTTTCAACCCAGTCTAGATTCTTGGAAGTTTCATATGAGTGCCTGTTATGTAAAATGCATTGGTATATTTTTTAAAAGGTGTCTTCCTTGGTATTTAAGATTGAGTTTCTTCCAGCTTTTTTAGTTCTAAAATAAATAGCTTTAGAAAGAAAAGAGAATGTATTGTAAAATAATTCTAGGTGACAACCAGCACACTACCAGGTTTTCATGTAAAAAATGTGATCATGTGGTCAAAATGGCCTTCTAAACTGATTATAGAATGTGACTTTTTAAAAAATTCTAGTTTCTTACAAAGGGAGAGCAGATTCATCTTTAAGTGTTCTTATGATTATCTGGATGAAATATCAACATATGGGACTCATTATTTCAAAACAGAAAAATAATTGAGATTTTAATTTGAAAATTATTAAAATAATCAGATTTCTGAGAGCTACCTGTGCATTAGCCTTTCATATTTCAATAGTATGTCAAATTCAAACATACTCCTGGGACTTTAGCTCAGAATAGGAGAAATTAAAATGTCAGCCATTACCAAAACACATCATCTAGTAATCAAGTGCTTACTATTCCTCCTTGAACAACAGCAATAATAAATTATGTTTTGGAACTTAGTGATTATTGGGAAAACTCTGTTTATAGGAAATTATCTAAAATTATACAGTTATCCAAAAGAATGTAGCTATCAACCTATAAAAATATAACTCTAGAGATCTTAAGATATATTAACTTGGAAGGCAGTGAGAATTTTAGATAGTAGGCTACTTAGGTGGACTCCATTGTCACAGAATGTCAGATGAATTACTTATTCAATACATGTAATCTCTACCTCTCTTGTTACTTACTATACGGTGACTGCTGTTAATACCACTTTTATATGATGGGACTCTATATGTCCCAGAGAAGCCCATTCTTAGCTGTTGACTTAACCTTTCTAACAAAGACATTTTCACTATCATTCTTTTTCCTTTGATAGAAAGCAAAAATAATTGTCCTTTTTTTCTTCCAACTTTATCAGACTCCCCCCTCCTTTCTTTTAGTAAAGCCAGATTTACATAATGATTCAGGAAACTTTGTGGTTTAGGTTGCCTCCTACTTCTGCCATTCTGTGCTCCATGACATTGGTCTCTGACTTCTTTTTGCCAAAATTCATTAATTCACTATCAAATGACAATGAAGTGCATTCAAGAGAGGTCTTGGGGTCTCAACAAAATGACGGTAAATCATGTTAGGAAGCAGTAAAAAAAAGAATATATATACACCTTTTAATCTGTGGACCTTGCTTCATTGATTTGAAAGGCTCAATCCAATTTCCTAAACATTGCAGAGACAGTTTAGGAAATATTTTTTAGCCCTTTTGAATTTCAAATTAATAAAATTGCTTTATGTCTTATTCCTTCCCCCACCCTTTGTAGCTTAGAACAGCGAAACTTGTCTTTGGAAACAGAAATGATGAGCCTCCACGATGAACTGGATCAAGAAAGGAAAAAGTTCACAATGATAGAAATCAAAATGCGAAATGCCGAGCGAGCAAAAGAAGATGCAGAGAAGAGAAATGACATGCTTCAGAAAGAAATGGAGCAGTTTTTTTCCACATTTGGGGAGCTGACAGTGGAACCCAGGAGAACCGAGAGAGGAAACACGATATGGATCCAGTGAGGCTGATTTCTCCCACTGTCTCCAGTGGCTCTGGGGAAGACTCTGGGGGTTCTGGTGGGATTATTATATAGGATCAGGTGGCTGGTCACCTGGCTGTACAGAGTTCTAACTGGGGAAGACATATCATTTACAGACATTGCCCATTCATATCTGCAATGTGTACCAAAGTTGTATCATGCCCCATAATGCTACTGTCAAGTGTTACAACTGGATATGTGTATATAGAGTAGTTTTTAAAAAGTAAACTAAAAATGAGAAACATATCTCAATAATTATTTTATTGCAAGTCTTGTATTTAAAATGTTAAATCAGTATGTCATTGCAGTTTAGCTTGCTTTCAAGCTTCACCCCTTGCACTTAAGCTATTTTTGGCATTGTGTTATCATCAGCTTATTTTATAGATCAATATTTTTATTTCCCCTTTTGCTGAGGAAATGAAAATAAGCAGATATATAAATATATATAAGATGAGTTATTAAAATCAAAAAGAATACTTTGTGGCTGTGCTGTTTCTGCCAATGGACCTTGCCATGACCAAAAAGAGAAATGTAAATAATTTTATAAATTACAGTAGAATCACCAGGAACCTTTGAATTGCTCTGTAAATTCTGCCCTTGACACTGCTCAGTTTTCTTGGTGAGATGCTTTGACACAGGAGATTTTGGACCATGTAAAAAAGTCCCCTTCTCAAGCCCCCTGGTCTGCCTTGCCCATTCCACAGATGTATGTCTCCTATGCAGGATGCACCTTAGATGGAAAGCATGTTTTTTTTAAAAAAGAGCATTTAAGCAGTCATGCCTTGAATTACTCTGTCCTTCTACTGGATGGTTATGAGGGAGATTCTTCCTGCCATTGGGAAGTTGAAGAACAATGCTGGCTAACCAGTGCCTACATTGAGCACGTATCCTCTACTCCAACCCAAGCCCCCCACCTCCCCACCCACAACGCAAACAGTGAAATAGTATTACCGTGTCTCTCTCAGTTAAACTGCTAGAGTGTGTGCCATATATTCTGCTTTCACTCAGTCCGGCTGCTCTGTTGTCATCTAGGATTCTTTCAGCACAACAGAGGGTAAAGGCAGTTTGCAGCAAGAGGGAGCTGATGCAGGGGAAGGGGGCCAGAAGGAGGAGGAGACAAGATTGGAAGAAACTATTTTGCTTCTAATTTGTACAGTATTCTCCCCTGTCAAAAACATTTATTCACCATAAATTTAAAATGTGAATCTTCAGAGGTCCAGTTTTGATAAATTTGTGAACATCAGTAATGATAACTTTCTGGAGAAGCCCAGGGCTTCTAATTTCATCTTTTCTCAGATAATCTGCCAGAGACTGAGAAAAATTCACAGTTCGATGAGGCAGTGATCGAAATAAATCTTTGTCACGCTAGAACAGAAAGTCACAAAAGGTAAAATTGGAAATAAATACTACTGGAGTTTATGGGATTCATGTTGTTTGAAGGTTCTATGTTTGTATTTATTTTCAAGGGGACAGTAGACTTTACAGAGTTCATTTTTGTCACTGTGCTGCTTTTGTTTATATCCTTACACAGAGCAAGCTTACGTGGTCCTTTTGTATCAACCACTGTCTATGTAGCAATACCTTCTTTATCTTTAGTTCCCTTTTCTCTCTCTTTCCAATTCTTTAAGAAGATACTCCCACCTGGATATCCTAAAGGAAATTCAAGCTCAAAATGTGTAAAAATGATCTCAATAGCTCTCTCTACCTTTTCATCTTTTCCCAGTCCCTGTCTTTGTTGACAAAAACCTCAGACTCATCCAGGGAGCTGTATGATACAATAGTAAAAATCAAAGGCTATGCAGTCAAACTGCCTGTGTTCACATTTTCTCCAATTTGCCAGCTGTTGCTGAATTTTCTATGCATCCTTTTTTACATCTGTAGAATGGGAATAATAAAAGTACTCCTCTCACAGATTTGTTAAGTGGTTTCAATGAGGTAGCTTGTATTAGGCTGAGAACGGCACCTAGTATACAGGATGGACTCCATAAATGTTAACTCTGATTTTTCTCTACTCTGCCCTCTTCTTCACTTTTAAATTCACTCACCAAGTACTGTTTAGTCCACCCATCCTCACCTTTTTCATCTGCTCTCTTTGATCAGTTTCTCCCCATCTCTCAAAGAAAGCATCGCACCCAGCCACTTGTGTTCCAATATCTCTCCTCTACTTTCATTTGCAGACTGCCCTTTCTAAGTCACTCTTCTGATCATATTGTAGCCTTGCTAATAACATTCAAATGCCCTTCACACAGTGTATACGACTCTAACCTGAGTTTCATTCTCATCTCCTGCCACTTCCCCTCACTCCTGCCATGCTATTTCATGCCTCTGGAACTTTCCACCTCCATTATTGTGCCCATCTTGACTGCCTTCCTTCTATCTAGCGCACTCCTATGTTTTGTTTTTTTTTTTTTTTTTTGCCAAATCAAATGTCAGCTCCTCTATGGCACTTCCTAGGATCTCAATGCAGAGTGAGTTACCTTTTGTGCTCCCAATTTGGGTATATCTCTTTTAGCCTTTCCCATGTCTGATTATTTTCTTCACCAAGTTAAGAAGCACCAAGGGGGAATGAACGATAATTGCAGGAAACTGAGAGCCAGACAGACTAAGATATGCATCTCAACATGCCTTAGGCAAGATATACAAGGCAATGACAAGTCACTTAACCTCCCTGGACCTCAGTTTTTTCATCTGTAAAGTGGAGGTAACTCCTACAAAGCAAGGATGTTGTAATACTTAAAGGTGATATGTACTGTGCTTATCTCAGTGCCTGCCACTTAGCTCCATTGATAGCTGTATTGATAAATGGAGGCATGAGAATAATATCTCTTAAGGCATGAGAATAATATCTCATTGATCTTAAATCTCTCCACCTACAGCATTATTATGCCACAGAGTGCCAGCATGGAGAGTTAGCAGTAAATTTGGCCTTTGATTTATGAGGGATATTGTGATTAATTTTAACTATAAATCTCAGTGATGATGATTTCCAATCAATGGATACTATGAACAGCTTGTCCATCTGGGTTTCTATTGGTTCTTATATTAACTCTCCTGAAAGCCTAGAAAAAAATCAACTGCAAATTGACATAAGAATAAATTAGAAATAAGTAGGTAGTATCAAAGGTTCATTTGCCACATCCTGTATACACTTCTTTAAAACTCTTTAGGCAACTGCAATGATTCTTAAATTATGAGCTCAGGAGAAAAGATTTGCTTCCAAGTGTTGAGTCTATAGTATTGGTTTTACTCACCAAACTATATGGCTGGATATCCTTTAGAGAACATTTAAAATAGAAGTGCCTAGGACATGAAGCCAACTGAAATGTAGATTTTACATGTAACTTTATTATGAACTGACGAAAAACTCCAAGTGGAATTTAAATAATGTCGTTCCTATTTATTCACAAGGTGAAGAGGGCTCCTTTTAAAAAAAGTAAGTTATTCCCGGGTAGGATAGTTTAAATCACTGATATATAATTATCTCCCCTTGGAAATTCAGGAGAGGATTAAAGACTGGGAAGCCAACCACAAACCCCACTGTTCCTTACATTGCAGATCTGTGTTCTGCTTAGAGTAGCATCCTAGAAAAGAATATGTGTGAACTTTTGAATTCAGAGACCTGGATCAAAATCCCAACTCTGCCATTTATTAGATGCACAAACTTAAGAAAAATTACATAATGTTTATAAGCCTAAATTTGCCTTTCCATCAAATAGGGATAATAATAGTGCCTCTTCCTCACTGAATTTTTTCGAGAAATGATTAAGTGAAATGATTAGCACAGTACCTGGAGTATAGTAAGTGCTCAATAAATAGTAGTTGTCAGCCCTCAGATTACTTCTATTGAAAGGGTGCCACAGCTTCTAGAGAACATAACAAGATTCTGGCCTCAGGAAACAGGCCGGCAATGAAACACTAGCATGCACAGCAGCAGAGGATATAATTGTGTCCCCTTCCCAAGTACTCTAATTTCATCTTTTCTCAGATAATCTGCCGGAGACGATGACAATGAAGAGGCAACCCAAAGCATCCTTTCTATTCTGAGTTAATACAATTACAGCTGTGATCTGGGAATAATGTCTAAAGAACCACCTGTAACTGTTTTGCATCAACTCTGTCTATGTGGACACTGAGGAAGACATTGGGCATTAAAGGTATTGGGTAAAATACAATGAAAGTGCCTAAGAATATGGGCGAGTGAACATAACTACACTTACATCAGCATCACTGTTAGCGAGTATTTATTGAAGGCCTCCATAAGCCAGGTCAGCACTGTGCTAGGTGCCCTGGGATACCTAGTTCACAATGATTACCACATGAGATGATGTACTGTGGACCTAAGGGGTCACAGAGGTGAGGCTGGGCACGAGCCATGACTATGATGTAAGTCCTGAAGGATGAGTTGTAAGTTAGCAGACAGGGAGGCGGTTTGGGGCAGAGACCTCCCTGGAGCATGCATGGAACAGCACATGCAAAGGTGCCTGTGGTGCAGAGTCTAGGGAGTCTTTTTAATGATATAAAAAGACCTACTCAGCCTGTGCCGTCAAGGTGGTCTTGTGTGTAACAACCTACCCGCACCCCGCGAGACCTGAAAACACACTTAGGACCCAGGCGCCTTCCACTCTTTTATTCCAAGAAAGCAGCCAGAGCTGGACACATTTTACCTTGTTTGAATTCATAAACTACAGGGAAAGAGTGCTGGATTTGTGGCTCCCAAAGGTCTATTTCATTATTCTCTTTATAGTCTTCTTAACAGCACCAGTGGGGAATGAGTTGAACGTTAGCACTGCCCAGCTCAAAGGCCTCTTTTGCAAAGTGACTTGGAACACTAACAGTTCCCCAGGCAGCTGAGATTTACTGGACTTACTGTAGAGCTTCAAATAGAAAGTTTAGCTGATGAAAAGTGTGTTTTTTAACTCACAGCTTGTGAATCAGGTCCAGGGCTGAACAACACTCTTATTTCTGGACTACGTGTAGCTGCTACCATTATGGCCCCTCCAGGGCCAAGCCCAGGTGAGACCAGCCCACACAGGTAGGGGTCCCTTTCTTAAATAGACAGTACAGGTAACAGGATATTACTGAATTGTTTGAATGATGAGTCAGATTGGACTGTCTGCTTTGAGCAAAGTTGTCTCTTAGCTCTGAGGGAAGCCCTTTAAGAACTGGTGAAAACACCATGTCCATCCCAGCCCTCTCCTCCCAACACACATGTTCCCCGCCTCCTTATGATTCATTAGAATTGACTATGTATCCCACACAAAAGTCATCCCAGGGTTGGGCCATCACACCTCACCCTCCATTATTTTTCACCAAAGTAGTTCACACTCCATGTCACTTGCCTCCCGCTGTGAGCTCATCACCACATTGCTCAGCACATTCCCCCATTTGCTTCAAACTCTGATCCCTCCTCCCCTTCCCCAAACTTTCCATTACACCTTCTACATCTAAAAGCTACCGGCAACCTCCCTTACATCTCTGAAGAATAGCTACCTCCTGAAGACACAGCTCCCCAGTAGCCCTCTCAAGGACGGCTATTTTTCCTTCCTACAACCAGCGTATCATTAGGCTGAAGCAAAGGTAGGTCTTGCTTGGCTCTTTGCTGCTACTTTCAGAGCTTTGATCCTCTGTCCTCCCTCAGAACCTCCTTGGAAGCACATGTCACATGAAAGAATATTTCAGCACTTAGTCAACTGTTTTTCCCCCACCCGTACTCATGTGCCATCCACCAACCTGGCCATACAGCTCCTTGACCTGCTCACTTCTGAAAAATCTTGTTCTCCCTTTGCCTGAACATCAGCCACCTGTGCACAAGGTTGACCTCACACTGTGTCGTTACCAACAACTGCACCATCACCAAAATATCCGTTCCAAGCCTCTACTCTACCTCTTCTCTTTCTAGGTCATTGCCTTTGGCACCATCACTCCAAAAATGCTTGCCTACTCCCAGAGTATCTCTGAGCCATGGACTTCCTTACATTTTCACGGACCATCATCCCCTCATGTCATTGCTTCCCTCCTTGACCAACTTAGCTTCTTTGGTTCCTCATCATATTTATTCTCTTGTCTCCATTCTCAAATCCCTTCATCTTCTCTTCCACCACTCCACTCATCTGAGAAGAAAAAAAACAAAACAAAACAAAACAAAAAAAAAAAAAAACAACCCAAATTTGGCTAAATCCAATTTCTGCTTCCTACTAACCTGCACCTAAGAAACTAAACATGACTGAAGAGCAGAAGACCACCAATTGACTTGTCTATCTTATATTTATATAAATATGGCTCACATGGACCTCATCATTGTTCAGTAACTTATCTTCATACTTTCTAAGGTCTATCTTATACTTCTTAAGCCTCCATGAACTCTTCCCATCCTAATTTTCAGCTGACAACCTTACTTATATAAGCTTACTTACTGATTTCCTGTTTTTACTGAGAAAAGAAATCAGAAGACTATGTTTTTATGTTTCATCATCATATCTAGCAAACAACCTACACCTGTCCTGTATACATCACTTTAGCTCCTGCTCTAATGACTGTGTTGTCTGCTCTAACCAGGCCAACTGTTCCTCTTAAAGCACCCACTCCTTTGGCCTTTTCAAGAGCATTGCTCCTTCAGATAAATACTCTTTCTCTCTTGCATTACACATTTTGCTCTTAAATGTTAGTCCCACCAACATATACCCATGCTGTAATAACTTTTTAAAAATCCTCTCCTCATATCCGATGTATGACTAATTTCAATATCATTCTTCTGCTTCACTTTTTAGAAAAACAATTCTTCAATTTTCTATACTTGTTCTTAACTTCTCACCTCCCATGTTCTCTTAAATTCACTGGAGTCATGCTTTCTTGCTCAAAATTGCAGAGAAACCATTGTAGACAAGGTCAGCCATGGCCTTCACAAAATCAAGTCCAATTGTCAATCTTCAGTCCCCATCTTAGCCACTCAGTGGCATTGTCCCTGGTGCCCACTCCCTCATTTTTGAAACATCTTTATTTGGCTTCCAGGACAGCGCCAGCTCCTGGTTTTCCCTCTACTTCACTGGACATTCCTTAGAATACTCTCCTGTTCCTGATTTCTATAGGTTGGAACAAGAGGTGCGTCCATCTTTAGACTCTTCTTCTTCTTCTTCTTTATCTATACTCAGTTTCTTAATGGTCTCATATAATCTGGTTTCAATGAATACTTATAAGCTGACTACTCTCAGATTTATGTTTCAGCTCAATTTCTTCCCTTAACTCCAGCCTCGTAGATACTCCAGCTACTTCACTTGAATATCTAATCATCAACTATTTCCAACAACAAATATGATTTTCTTCCCAAATATACTCCTAACCCATCATTCACAGTCAACTGCACTATCATTTACCTTGTGGTTTAGATTTCTTAAAAATCCAGAGTCATTCCTTGATCTCTTTCTTTCATATCACATATCAATCCACCAGCAAATCTTGTCAACTCTGCCTTCACAATGTATCCTTAATTAGATCCTGAATCCAGCCCCTTCTCAGCATCAACACTTTCTAGTTCAAGCCCCATCATGTCTTTCTGGACTACTGTTACACCCTACAATGGACTCTTCATTTCCATTCTTATCTTTCTTCTCTTTCTTCTTAACCTCCTCTCTCTACTCAGCCAGAGGGATCCTTTCAAAAAGAAAAATTAGATTATACTATTTCCATGCTTAGATCTATCCATCATCTTCCCATGTTTAGAATAAAATCCCAAGATCTTGCTATGCTCTAACCCTGCTTACCTCTCCAATTTCATTTATTATCACACTAATCTTGTCCATTATGCTTCATCCACAAGACTCTTTGCCATTCCTTATATATACAAGCAAGTTCTTACTCCAGGGCCTTTACACTTGCTTTTCCCTCAGATACTGATATGGCTCATTCCTCACTTTATTCAGGTCTCTGCTCAAATATCACCTCTCTGAGAGGCCTGCCCTGACCACCTCCGCTAAATGGCACCCTTTTTCATGCCTTATTCTTTTATCCTGCTTTGTCTGTCTTCTTAGTGCTATCCACGACCTTACTTCTCCATTAGAATGTAGACTACATGAAGGCAGAAAGGTTGCCTGAATTGATCACAACTATGTTTGCATAGAATAGTCCTCAGAAAACTGAAGTGCTCAAGCAATATTTGTGGCATGAGTCAATGAGTGAATATTGAGAGTTCAATGCCAAATTTCTGGTTTATATATTCAGGGATGTTCTGAGTTGGAGTTTCTAATAAAAAATATTAAATGACTAAATTCTACCGTAAGTTATTTTAGGGCTCCATTCATCACTTACAGACTAAACAAATTTCAGAGATTTGGCTTCGTATGAGAGCATCACTGCAGAGAGACTCCAGTACACGTTGTGATATCATTTGCTGATCTGGAGATTTTGATGCCAGAAATATGAGCCTCAAGCTCAGCATCCAGGCTTAATAGCTCTCAGAGGAAACGTGTATCAAAATAACTTTATATAATGTAGAAAAAAAGCATCCATTCTATTTTGTTGTTGTTTTTTAGCCTCTGAAATTTTAATCTATTTTTTCCAGGATACAAATATCATAAGTTATTGACAACATCGCAAAATGTCATCATATTTCTCCCTTTATCTGGTGACTGACAATTTGTTTAAGACCTACCAAAAGATAGCAGTAAATCTTTTGATTAAAAGAGTGAGAATAGGGCTTCCCTGGTGGCGCAGTGGTTGAGAGTCCACCTGCTGATGAAGGGGACAGGGGTTCATGCCCCGGTCTGGGAAGATCCCACATACCACGGAGCGGCTGGGCCCATGAGCCATGGCCGCTGAGCCTGCGTGTCCAGAGCCTGTGCTCCGTAATGGGAGAGGCCACAACAGTGAGAGGCCCGCGTACTGCAAAAAACAACAACAAAAAAAGAGTGAGAGTAAAGATACATATATTTCCTCATTGAGTTAGTGCAGGCCTACTTGTATCTTTCATCTCTATGCTATTTTTTAAATAAATTGTAAAAAATGTTTTCATCTCCTATAATGTCATAGAAAATATCCAAAAGTTTTCTTATGCTAATTCATTAAGTGTGCTTACATGCAATTAGACAAAATAATAATATTGAAAAAAGCAGATTTCTTGTTTCATTGCTTTAAGAGAATAATAAAAATGGAATCATTCAAGTCACACCACTAATTTGAATACATTATTATTTTAAAAGAAAGTAAACAAATGAGTTAAATGTTTTTTTGCTTTAACCACTTATTTTTAAACTGAAAGATTAAGTTAGTCTGAAGTTGTGAGGATAAGGACTATACTGTATTTGTCTCCTACCTAGGACACATAAATAGATGTTCAATAAATATTTTTGGAGTGAATGAATGTACCACTTAAGAACGTACCTCAGAAATTAAACTAGAAATTTAGAGCAATCTTCTTAGAGCTTGATTTACACCAAATCCAAGTTTGCAAAATGTTAACATTAAGGAAGAAGCAATTGCTTTTTGAAAGTCTTCCTTTCATAAAAGAAGTCCTTTAATATTACTAGTTTCCTTAGTTCATGTAAAATATTATTTGGGTTATAAAAATTGATTTTGTGTATAACTGTTCACAGACAATATTTTCACAAATGTGAATATAAAAGTGTTAATGGAAGGCAAACTATGAGTGATACACTTTTCTAGGCAGAGTGTGGAAGAGTTTTTAAGATGAATAACATTTTGCACCTGCTTTTGAGTTGCAGACAATGTGGACTGCTGGGTAAACAGAAGGATTCCAGACAAGAATTCAGGGAAGGACAGTATCAGAAGTTCAGTGACAAGGAAGTGAAGTCACTCACTCCATGGAGTAAAGCTTAAATCCTCTAAATTGCATTTCAGACATTTTACATTGGGTTTTATACTAGGATAAGCATATCTTTAAAGCAAGAAATATGTGACATAGAGAGGATGGGAAATTTCAAAGGGGCATTTGACTCTTATTTGTGTATGTGCCATCACATTTCATGTGCTCAAGAACTGTGGATTTCTACAACTTGTTTCAGTAACTAAAACAGAACACACTGATCTAAAAGAATGAGCAGATGGAATTCAGTCTGGACCTGAGGGACATGACCTGCCATGTTCATTGGTCCCTGACATGAACTGATCTGAGACAGTGGGATTTTCAGTGTGTTTCACTAGTTGCAAATGTCTTCCAGGCATGCCTTTCAAAAAGCTGGGAGGAAGGGCACACAACAAGTAAAAAATATCATTCTGATAAATCGGTAAGGTCAAAAAATCTCTATCTTGGGTAAAACCCAGTTCAACTACTGAACAAACAGAATCCTCCTTCTAGACTGGTTGCTGCATAAGGTAGTTTTCAAGACACCTTTCTTCTTACTGCAAACTGGGTCAAACTTACCCAAATACTTGGTAACATTTTATGGTACCTGGTATGCACCAATAATTCCTTCTGACCCTTTCTCTCCATAAGCAATCTTGTGGAATTTAATTTCCCATCTTAATATTGTGGGTATTTTCAGGTACCTATATTTGGCCACTTTTAAACTTATTTTACTAAGAGAGTAAAGATCTGTGGTTTAAATTAGAGTAAAATCTATGCCAGAGATAACAAAAGGCTTTGGGTTTCTATTTTTCTTATAAATAAAAGGGTAAATTGTGTTAATGCAAAAGAATAGGTATGTTTATCTTCCAGATTTTTTCTAATAGTTAACTGGTTAATCAAAATGTTTTATTTACAGAAATAGAAGGGCCATTCCTCAACACTGTCAGACACTTCCAGCTTAATTAACATGGGTTTGGTGACCTTATCAAGACACAAAATCATATTTTAAAAAATTCACCAAGGAGTTTGAGATATTAAGGTTGGCTACCATGTAGACAAAAAAAAAAATCTTTTACCCTCTCTCGAGTAATAATTAAACTGATTAGAAATTCTAATAAATTAACCTAAGATATTTAACCCTGTTTTAGTCACCTAATACTTCCAGAAAATTATTTTTTCCTTTCCATCAATCTTATACTTTAAAGGAAACTTACTGAATTGCAGATGTACAACCAACATCCCTAGATAGAAAAGAAGGTCATTTTTAGAAGAAACCAATCTCAAATGAAAGCACAGCCTTCTACATGGTCACATACATATTACACACTCATTACCCACTGTGAAAAAGTAGGTCATTCCTCATTTCTTATTTATTCCCTGGCACAATCAGACCACATGATGAAATGTGAGATGCTTCAGAGTTACTGTCAGGACATGAAACCCAAGACAGTGAGCAGGACAACAGCCACTGGCAACAAGGCAAACTCCAACAAAGTCTGGATTTGGATTTGGTTTTATGTTACTGGAAGCATATTTGCTCTAGTTTTTAATAGTTCATAAGAAACAGAAATCATAATGTATCAACATAGTATCCACCTACAAAGAGTTCAAAAAAGCCAAAGTTTTCCCCTCGTTCGCCCTCTTGTTCCACCAACATTTTGAAAACAAAGGAAAAAAATTAAAAAAGAGAGAAAGAACACAGAAATGATTTAAATAATTTCAAATCCTTATTAAACATCACTGAAGTGCATTTGATCCATCAGGCTGACTTTCAGTTCTTACCACTAAGACCTTGCAGAGAAACTGGATTTACATAGTTTTGCCTTCCAGGATTGATCTAGAACTGTAGAGGTGAGATGTGTACGAATATGGGTGTGGGTTTTAAGTCCGTTTTATGAACACGGACACAGGACAATTCTCATCATTTGTAGTAGTCTTTGGAGTCCAATCATGCAGAATAACAGGCAGGTTCAAGTCAGGTCTTGTTGCAAGATAGACATGGCAAGGTGAACAGTTTAATGCTAACTAGGGGTGGGAGATATGTGTCCATTAGAATATACTGGCCATTGGTCCCACGTAATCAAAAGTTAGATATACAGGAGTCCATATACAGAGGCCTTCCATTTCAGCCTGCTGACCAAGGAAATGTGTCAATGTGAGCCATTTCAGACAGCGAAAAAACTGCCCAAGTGCTAAAAGAAATAAAATCTTATATTTTAATCACATGGAAAATAATTAATATAACTATTTACATTATAACTTGATTGTTGTTCTTAGAGAAAAGAGTTTCCATTCTTGGTTCAATGGTATCTGTGGAAAATGTCTGTCTTTCACAATTAAAACGTGTGTGGGGTATTGTGAGTAGGGCGGGGGTGGGATTCCTCCTCAGACCCAAAGTGGGTGGGCTCAAAGATTCCTGGGGCAGCTTGATCCCTTTCTCTGAGCTATAGAAGATAACTTTTTCAGCAAAGCTGATGATCGTGTTCTGTGCAGAGCATAATGCTTTTAAGATTTAGATTGTCATATGTTAAGAGAATCAAATAGAAATAGACTTTGCAGAATTTAGATTTTGCAGTGACTAGTTAAAATTTAAAAGTCTGTTTTGCTTATTGTTTTCTTTTTTCCCTGGCAGGTCATAAAAGGCTTTATGTAATCTCACCTATTCTATTTATTCCATTTGTCAAGGCCTATTTTCAGATTTATCAGTCAGCTGCTATCAGTATCCACAGGTAATAATTTTCTGATAATGATAAAAGATTGAGAAAAAAACTATCCAGCTCCTTGGCCCTCAATTAAATAGTTTACTCCAATTGGAGGGAACTGACCAGACTCTGGTCCACCTGTGGGGTACATTCCCTCAAAGCTCAGTCATCAGATTCTTGAAGATGCAAGATTATTATCAGTTTTTATTCCACAAGAAGAAATTTTGTTGTAAGGCCAATGTATCTCTTTTTAACACATTGGCCCACAAAATACATATAAAAAAATCAAACTGGTAGTGGTGGTTTTGCCAAGATCTCCCAACAATCTAGTTCCTCCTGCGCATAGGCATACAGCTATCCCTCCTACAAAATACTATAAAACACTTCTTTAAGGATTGCTGTGAAACTACTTGCCCTATAGGAAGTGACAGGTTAGGCCTCTCAGTGTGCCAATTTCACATTCTGAAAGGAAGCCCCCAACTACAGGCAGGACCTTCACTTTTTCCAAGAATGTAGACCAGGTGACTTGACACTTCCCTGCCTGAAAAGCAAGAGAGTCCTTTGGAAGTAATAGGTGACTATACAGGAAACATTTGGTTTTTTTTTAAGAAAAGAAGACTCAGTGCAGAACATAGTATATTCTCTGAATTTGGTAATAACATAATCACCTCCTGAAGATACTATAATAAAATGGACCCAAGATTGTGAAGGACCAGCGGGCTTTTGAAATGATTATTCTCTTTGTTGGCCCATCACCTGTCTTGCTTTGACAACCTAGGAAAATTAACTCTATAAGCAGTCAAGAAGCTAACCCTTAGCTCAATTTGTACATGATATTTCACTATGAAAGATTTGTTTCATTTTTTCTTGTCCATAGGGAGTTCTGGCTAAAGGGAATCAGCCCCCAAGAGCCATACAACAGGAGAGATCAGACTAGTAGAGTTTAGGGAAGGTGGCAATAGCAGGGGAGGGGCATTGGCTAGTTCTTGCCTTGTTTCATCTGATTGAAAAAAAAAATCACTTCCGCAGACATGAGAGAGTCTAACTCTCAAGCAGTTCTAAGATGCTGGCTGGAGATTTTCTTCTGTTTTCTGATGTCATTTTGTGGCTGATGAAATTTCCCTTGTGACTCTCTTTCAACAGCTGCCTGCTTTCTGCACTCAATCCTGTGTGGTTAAAGAGCCGGGAGTGGAAAGGCCACAGGTATAGCAAGAGAAGAGCATGGAGAAAGAAGATAAGCAAAGAAAAGGGAATACAGAGAAGAGAAGCTTTAAAAAGGGGGGAAGGGGGTTGGGGGAGTGTGACAGAAAGAAAAGTGAGAAAGCTCATGTGATTGGGGAAGCATTTTTAAAATCAGGTTGTCTGCAATATTAATCAAAAACTCTGGCAGCAAGATAGAGAAACTGGGCCCCTGCTATTCCAGGAGACAAGCGGCACAGTCTAACGTTTTTTCTCTCCATTTGAAACAAATGACCTCTTGTCATGAATCCTACTGTGTGAAGCAATACCATAAATGGCAGCATTGCTCCCATGACGATGGTCAGGGTTGACTCTATTGCTTGAAAAGAGACACAGCTTTCCTACTGTTGTGTTTAAGGCAGTTTTCAGAGCACTGGCATTCTTGTCTGCTCTGTTTTCAAAGGGATTCCATTTGCCAGTCATCTCACACATATCAACCACCCATCCCATGCGTTTCACTTCTTCTTCAGGTGAAATACCACCGCACTGGTGAGCACCAAAATGGTCAGAGTGCAAAGAGCTGTGATGAATACTTCACCAAAGTGAATAAGAAGAGAAGCCTCGACCTGGTCCCTATTATTGCTGAGAAGTCACCCTGGTATCGCCTTGTATAGAATCAGGATGTTTCACAGTGCCTCCTTAAGTGCCCAGGAAAGCACTTTCATTTAATTTGAGCTAAATTCAGGAGATTTTGCTAAACATTGACATAAATGCTTCATGGCTTTTAAGACACTCTATTGCTAAAGCTACTTAGCAGCAGTAACTTATGGGCAGAGTTATTGCTGTCATGTCACCTGCGGTACAAAACTCAGATGATCAGCCCTTCTTGGATTGTTGAAATGTATGAAATAAACAAATAAACATGAAACATCAGCCATATTAAGGAGTCGCGGAAACCCCTGAGGAATGTCTGTGGAAATGTTTTCAAAGGCTAACCTGAGGATCACCCTGGGCTTTGGGTATTTTTTAAGTAATTTCTTTTTTTAATTCTAGAAGAGGGCAGTAATATTTCTTCTCTAAATAAGACCTTGGCAAGGTATAAACCTGGAAAGTAGCACACTCATGGAAAACACAACCTACAATCTAAAAATAGCCTATGTAGGCTCATTTTCTGTTAGGGATACCGTACGGAAGCAATTCCACTGTTTCAGGGAAGGGTTCTTACCATCAGATATGTACACACTAACCCTGCCTCTTCACCTGACAGTTGTGACACATAATTTGTAAACAGCAAATGGGGTCTCCTTTCTAAAATATGAATGTCGGTGTCTCCTAGTATCTGGCTAATAATCTCCTTCAGGCCTTCCTCCGCACTGCCCCACCACTCTCTATCAGAGAAAAGACCCTCAGTCTTTATTCCTGCCTTCCTTCTAAAGGTCAGAACACATTTAGCACCTGGAAACTGTTACCCCCTCCCACCCCACACTGTACATAAGCATCACATATGTTCTTTCTAGAAATTGGTATACAGGTGCCATTTAATCAGTTCAAATTTGGAAGCTACATCTTCAAGGGTCCAAGAGAGCTCACTCCCCCCATGTTCCCCCCTTTACATGTTTTCTTGTAATACATACAGCTTAATCAATTAACAAACTAAATAGCTTATATACTGGCAATATATTACAGATGGGTTTATGTCAGAGTAATAGATCACATGAAATGGACCATGTGGTACCCCAGTGCGTGATGTCTTGGTAGAGCCCTGAGGACACGGACAGTAGCATCTCTAAGTAAGTATGCTGTATGAATACAGACACATGCGGATCTGTATCTACATCCATCTGACTAGGCCAAAAGGAGCAGGTAGATGCAAGATAGAGACACACACATGCTGGATGGGACCACTGCACACCTTGTCATGCCATTTGAAAGGGCAGTTATAGGTCGCTGGTTCTGCAGCCATTAAAATTACACTTTATGGAAAAGGCTTCTCTAATTGTGTTTGATTTGCTTTCTGTAGTAAGCATCGTTAGAAGAAGACCAAAGCAAGAGCAACTAGAAGTTAAATATACATTTGGCTTAGCTGCAATACAGAACTCTGGAGAAGAAGCAGGCTGAAAGATTTGTTTCAATTTTAGGCTTGGATTCTCTCCCTTGCTGTTTTCTTGTCGTTGCATATCTGTGTTTGTGTGTGTGCGTGAGTGTCTGTGTGTGTGTGTTCCATCACATCATCTCCTGAAGAACGCTGGGTTTCGCAGGCAGGCGGCTAGTCACCTGCAACAACCCAGGGGTCCTGCCGATGCTTCCAGGCTGCTGTCAGTGTCAGATGCCAGGGTCTGGTCGGTGGACATGGAGGAGATATCGTTGACAGACGAGGATGGAGGGAGACTCTCACTGGTGTTCACTGCTGCACCTGTGCTAAGAAAATGAAGACCAACATGACTAAACCTGGAACTGGACTCAGCTGAATGTCACTCAGGTTGCAGGCACGGGCACATACGATGGGGATGTCTGGTCCATCACTCATTCAACAAACTTTCATAGAACAACGAATACAGAGCACTGTATTAGATGGTGAAAATCAAGATAACAACACAGCATCCCTGGTCACAAGTTATTCACAGGCTAATGCAGTAATTGTCAAATTTCACTCTACCTTAGAGATCACCTGTAATGCTCTTAAAGGAAAACAAAAAAATAAACAATAAAACACCACTAAAAACCCCAATCACCCCTTGTAACTCCAATATTGTAATACAGTTGGCCTTGGGTGAAGTCAAGGCATTTGCATGTTTTAAAAGCTCCCCAGAGACTGTGGTGTCAAGGGCTGAAGACCACTGTTCTATGGAGAAGGCAAATGAGCAAAACCCTTTAATGTAATCATCTGAGCCTGGATGCTTTCAAATTCAGTGAGCTAAAACAAACACACATAAGATGCCTACCCCAGAAATATGGGCTGAGGGGAAGCCCAGAAATCAGAATTACTTGGAGGCTACAGCTCTAGAGAAATGAACGTATATTAAGTAAATATTATTACATAGTCATTAATTTGACATCAAACTTAAAAGTCCATATGGAAAAGCCAACTAGGACTGTGGATGAAAGTTACCATAGACCAAAAAAAGAATAGAAGCCGGAGCACACCTCTTGATTGTGTGTTTACTTTCCAGCAGACTTGCTTACCTGGGAATCTCCAAATAAGAACTCTGAATTACTAATTTAGATTAATTTGCAAAATTTTAAAAATTTATCTGCTATGTGGGAATATAAAGACTTTGAAACTCTGAGAAGAAACTTGCTCATGGTAATCACTCAGTAAATACTTGCTGAGCTACAACAGCTTTGAGAACCACAAAGGAAAGATGAGCCAGTGGCATTGTAAAATCGGATTAAACCAGAGCACCCTGGAAAGAGTCCAATTACTTTTTCTCTTTATAGATTCTTTATACTCAAGCAATATGGGTGGTAAAATGTATGTTTTGTGAAATAGTTCGCTATTAAAAATATCTAAAGTATAAGCATCTAAAATAAGAGATGAGGAATTCTCACTACATTGTATTTTATTTGAGCAAATATAGTGTGTAAGATTTATTTGGTGAAAATCATAAATCCCAAATAAGATAGTGTTATCAGATAGATCTAATAATTCAGAAAAAAAATCTAATGAAGTGGAGAGGTTAACACAATCTCTTTGTTCCTGGCGTAGACATTTGTTGCCTGCGGAAAAAAATGTGATTAAAATGTGACATTTGGACTTCCCTGGTGGCGCAGTGGTTAAGAATCCGCCTGCCAATGCAGGGGACACGGGTTCGAGCCCTGATCGAGGAAGATTCCACATGCACAGAGCAACTGAGCTCGTGCACCACAACTACTCAGCCTTCACTCCAGAGCCCATGAGCCACAACTACTGAGCCCGCATGCCACGACTACTGAAGCCCATGCGCCTAGAGCCCATGCTCCGCAACAAGAGAAGGCACCGCAATGAGAAGCCCGCACACCGCAACGAAGAGTAGCCCCCGCTCACCGCAACTAGAGAAAGCCCGTGTACAGCAACAGAGACCCAATGCAGCAATAAGTAAGTAAGTAAATAAATAAATAACAAATATTTTTTTAAAAAATGTGACAGTATCTGGAGAGGACACACACACATAAACTAAAACAGATTATATGTACCCTATATGCTTTTTAAATTTTTGTTTGTTGATTATAAATATATTTATGTAAATTATGAGAAATATAAAAAATACAGGAAAAAAGGTAACAATATGCACTCATCCTCAAATTAATGATAAGAACGGTTAAACTTCTGTTATATTTCTTTCTAGTCTTTTTGCTAGGAAGTTTCTTTAACTGTAATCATTTAATGTATATCCATTTGTATCCTGTATTTTCATACACAAAAGGCTTATGCATTTTTCATGTTCTTAAAAGTATCTGTACTTCCTAATCTTAAACTCTTAAAAGTATCTGTACTCTTAAAAGTATCTGTACTTCCTAATCTTAAGTATCTCTAGATTTTTAAATCTGTCTTGTTAACATCTTCCTGTAAATAATTTTACTCTCATTATCAGAAAAAATATATAATGTGAAGTTATCTGGTTTCAATTTATTCCAACTTTACTTAATTATATCCTTTACAGATATGGTGCAGAGCTAGTTCATTTCCTCTCATGACATATGCTAGTAGATTTCCTATATCAGCAGACAACCCTTGATTACATAGCCCAAATACCCAGCTCTGCTTTTCTCCTTGATTCTAGATTAAATTATACCAACATCCTCATGTTCTTTCATCAGCTTTGGCCTGTAATAATTGAGCATCACTGTGATAGGCTTCTCAGAATCATATTCAATTTTTCCACATCATTATTAAAGGGTAGCGATTAAAACTAGATATAGGATTCTAATAAAGACTTGATCAGTTGTGGGCCAACAGAGTGAGATTACTGTCCATTTATCTCCTAGATGATATATCCCTATACTACAGATGGCTTTCAAATCACAGTACTAGAGTTTAGATTTAGTTTTGACTTGAAATATAAAATATTGCCCATGTAAATTTTTTTAACAGTTTCATTGAGACAAAATTCACAAATCTAATTTGTACAATTCAATGTTGTTTTAGGATAGTCACAAAGTTGTGCAACCATCACAAGAATCAATTTGTAGTGTTTTCATCACCCCAAAAGGAAACCTTATACTCTGTTTCTTACCAACCCGAGGCAATGACTAACTTACTTTCTGTCTCTATAAAATTGTCTATTCTGGACATATCAGTTAAATGGAATCATACAATATGTGACCTTTTGTGACTGGTTTCTTTCACACAGCATAATATTTTCAAGGTTCATTTAAATCACTACTTCATTCCTTTTTATGGCTGAATAACATTCTACTGTATGAATACATCACTTTTATTTAACTATTTATTAGTCACTGGTCATTTGATGGACATTTAGGTTGTTTCTACTTTTTGGCTATTATGAATAATGTTGTTATGAGCATTAATGTACAAGGTTTTATTTCTCTTGGGTAAATACTTAAGAGGAGAATTGCTGGGTCATAGAATAGCTCTATGTTTAATATTTGAGGAACAGCCAAACTGTTTTTCAAAGTGGCTTCATCAGTTTACATTCCTACCAGCAGTGTATGAGGGCTCCAATTTTCCCCTATCCTCTCCAACACTTATTATCTATCTTTTTTGATGATAGCCATCCTAAGGTATGTGAAATGGTATCTCATTGTGATTTATTTGCATTTTCCTGATGGCTAATTATGTTGAGCATCTTTTCATGTGCTTGTTAAACATTTGTATATCTTCTTTGGAGAAATGTCTGTTCAGATACTTTGGCCATTTTTTAAATTGTGTTATGTTCTTTTTATTAGTAGATTGTAAGAGTTCTTTATATATTATGGATACAAGTCCCTTATCACGTAAGATTTGCTGATGTTTTCCTCCTATTCTATGGATTGTCTTTTCACTTTCTTTTCTTTTTTTTTTTTTTCGGTACGCGGGCCTCTCACTGTTGTGGCCTCTCCCATTGCGGAGCACAGGCTCCAGATGCGCAGGCTCAGCGGCCATGGCTCAAGAGCCCAGCCGCTCCATGGCATGTGGGATCTTCCTGGATCGGGGCACGAACCCGTGTCCCCTGCATCAGCAGGTGGACTCTCAACCACTGTGCCACCAGGGAAGCCCTTTTTTCACTTTCTTGATGGTGTCTTTTGAAGCACACTTTTTAAATATTAAGTTGGATTTAACTATGTTTTTTGTCATTTGTGCTTTTAGTGTCATATCTAAGAAACCATTTCCTAACCAAAGATCATGAAGATTTACTCCTATGTTTTATAATTTTACCCCTTACATTTAAGTCTATGATCCATTTTGTGTTTCATTTTTGCATATGATGAAGTTGAGATTCACCTTCATTCTTTTGCATGTGGAGATCTAGTTATCCCAGCTCCAATTACTGAAAAGACTATTCTTTGCCCATGGAATTGTCTTGAAATCCTTGTTAAAAATCAATTGACCATAAATATAAGGCTTTATTTCTGCACTCTGAATTTCATTTCAATGATCTGTATGTGTATATTCATGCAAATACCACACTGTCTTGACTATTACAGGTTTATGATAAGTTTTGAAATAAGGAAGTGTGAATCCTCCAACTATGTTCTTTTTCAAGATTGTTTTAGCTATTCTGTGTCCCTTGGCTTAATGCAAACCAAAAAGTATTTTAAAGTATCTCAACAAAATACACCTGGTATCCTTTTGAGATAAGCTTTTTCTCCTTTCCTGGTTGAAATTGATTATGTGGACATGTTCCAATCGTCACAGTGAAAGCTGAGTACTGATTCAAGCAGGGTGAGATAAGACTCAGCTGAGATTAGGCTCCCTTATAAGATTGATGTTTACAAATAAACACAAACCCACAACAATGGCAGCTAGAGAAATTATACAAAAAATATTGAGGAAATTTCCCCAGTAAAAAACAAATTTTTACCTATAAATAATTCTGAATGAAGGCAACAAAAGTCAGGGCAGCTTTTAATAAATTCTTCATATACAGAGGATCACATTCCTACTACACCTATTTTATAATCAGCATATTTTCAATGTACTTACCATTCTAAATGTTATGACATATGGGTTAGCCCATTATATATAGTTTTGTCACATGATTACTTCATGTTTATGTTTCCCTTGCTTCTTTTGATTTCTTTCATTATATTTCTTAATTTCTTCTATCTTCCTCTATCCCAACTCTTGAGCACAGAATAAGTACTCAGTTTAACAAAACGCTGAGTATCTTTTGTGTGTACTCTTCTAGAGAGGTTCTGTGAGGGAAAGCAAATTTCTCCCTGCTATGAAATGGATGAAACTGCTGACCTAGTTTTGGCTAAGGGAAATCACTTTGTTGTAGTTGTCTTTCTTCTCCTTTTGTTCATCAGCTGGCTTTCTGTAATTTCTATCTTCTATGTTGGAATGGTTCTGCCATCTATTTTATCAAAGTTGAATGCAAATTATAGTTGGTATTCAGTTACTCAAAGTTCAGAATCTTTATCAGCTGTATTTCTAGGGTTCCGTAGATTATTGTTCCTGATTTCTTATAGCACAAATGTATTAAAAGAGGTTCTCAACCTCTCTTCTAATGCTTCCTCTATAAAATCTCCATTTCATTCCCATGAGAAGGGTTGTATGAGAAGAGTTCCTCTTTATACAGTGCTATGATGGGAGAATCATGTGTATTATCTAGTGGTGTGCTGGAGTAGCTTTTAGTGGCTTTTGAGAGTCAGTTATTAGCATTTCTTTCCAACTCTGCCCTCACTGATGTCACATCAGTAGCTTGAAGTTGATCACAGTGAGAATATTTACAGCATAGAAATTAGTAAATGCTATAATCAGTCATTTATTTAAAAGAGATGGTTGTTAAAATTTGTCCCCCACTATAATATAAAAAAAATTTTACTTTTGTATTACTTTTTCTATTGCACCATAATATATGCCTCTTGACTGTAGGCACCTCTGGCTTTACAGGATGATCCTCTCAAGTCTGTTTTTTGTGTAGGCAATAAATGAACATTTAAACCATAAAACCAAACACAAATAATAGAAGGGTCCAGGCATAGATTTTGGTTTCAAGTTATTAGTTTACTGCCAAACAGTTTGTGACAATCTTTTAAATAGAACTGAACTGAATTGAACTTGATTCTAATGTCCACTTGCCCAGGATATACTAGCAGTGTGATAAATATCCCTTCTTCCTATATTGTTTTCAGAGAAATCAGTAAAGATACACATTTTTTAAAATGTTTTATCATCAGTAAAGCATTACAAATTTTTGTCAATAAAAATGTCATTAAAATTAACTGAAAATATGAACAGAGTTGCAAACAAAAAATACTAGCTACTTTCAACTTTACCCGGAAAAAATTAGGTTTTATGGAAAGAAGTAACTTACAATAACAAAAATTTATCAGCTAGAAGTTATCTAGCCAAAGGTATTCATTATTTCAGGGGAAAAGGTTGTGCTGCTTTTTAAAGGAAATTATTTTCCTGACCTATCCAAACATTAAAAAAAAGTAGACATAAAGAATTAGAAGAACTACTATAATTTTTAAAAAATCACTGAGTATATTCCTTCTCTGTCTTTGTGATCTTCAGCTTCAATTTGTTTGGGGCTGAGGTTTTTAAGTAAAAAAATTATTGGACTAGATCTGTGACTAATTGGGAGGGACACACTCCCATGGGGTGCAGAATATGGAGGGGGAAGGGCTATATGTTAAAATCACCTGAAGAGCTTTATCTTCCATGTAGAGTTTCTAAAAAATCTCTACCCATCCTGATGTTAAGCATCCCTATCTTGCTGAGTCATTGTTACTTGTGGGAGGTTTCCTTCTCAGGCACAATGAGGCGGTGAACAGACTGAGAGCTAGATGACTTCCTAGTCTGTTCTAGCTCTACCGTTCTATAACAAATACTTTTAGATGAAAATTTATTTATATTCACGGACTGCTATTCCCTCAGCAATCTTTGCAAATCAATTCAGAAAGCAAGCAGCCATACTATTGAAAATAAATCACTATTCAAGTGAAATCAGATAGCAGAAGGAAGTACAATTATTTACTTAGAAATGTATCTGAGGTTTAGATTTATTACTTATTGATATACAAGTCCATCAATAAATTTCAAACCTGTGTATTATTAGGCAAATGTACATTTAACTTCCTATTTACATTTTAAAAAGCATCACTAAAACATGAGTTTGGATATTAGAACAATTTTGTCACTGAGAAACCGCATTAACTTATTCCCTTGCTGCAGGGCTCCCAGCATTGTTGTGACTGAATATTAAGGGCGTCTATGTTGTAATATTACTTCATCCTAGCTATTTACAAAATAAAATGTGATATGCAACATTAATGAGAAAAGGTGAATATAATGAAGAATGCAAAAAAAGCTGACTTTTCAAAAGTTTTCTTGGTAATTGCTTTTTCTTTCCAGCATAGGTTACTGTATATATATATATATATATATATATATATATATATATATATATATATATATATATATATGCACACACACACATACACACACACACAGAGTAGTGTTCTAATAAAAATTTAACAATTGGCTCTCCGGGGGGAGGAATGCCTTGATTTGTAGAGTCAGCCAATTTCTATGTCTTAAATCTTACATGGTAGATTTCAAGCTACAATATGAGGTCAAAAAACTCATAGTTGGATGTATACAAGTGGCTCTCATGAGCTGCAAGAGTCAACTCCAGCACATGGCTATTCTATGTCTCCACATGATGCACACAAATACATCAGACACAAATATGTCATATAATATATATTATACATATGATTTCTCAAAATTAAGCCAGGAATATTTTCCTTTAAAATCATGTTGTGAAAGACTGAATCTATAATCATTTTAACTATAAATTGTTTAAGCCAGTCAACTATAGTTTAGAGCATACGTAGAAGGTAGATAATTTAGTATTGTTACAGGTAGTTGGAATGGTTAAAAAATAGTTTGGTCTTTTCACATACACATAGAGCCTACATGGCATATTTTATAATTAATCATTAACATATTAAACTAAACAGGCATGCAAAAGAAATTGAGGAATATGCATTTCTAAAAATGAATAAATCAAACAACCACCTGAAAGCAGCAAACCTTTATATCTGAAGCATGAGCAAATGCCAAAAGCAACAATTTATGTACTGATACTTGGTTAATTTATCTTCATGGTGATTAATAGGGTGAATAAATATTTATTGGCATAAGAACATACTGAATCGCATACTATATTAAAGTTATAATCCTGTCCTGAATTCTGTCTTTGGAATAGCACCAAGAAACATGCTGAGGGAGGACCTGAGCAGCAATTTTCAAATATTTATCAAGCTACTATTATATGCAAGGCACAACACTCAGGCACTGCATGATACACAAAAGTGAATACATACCATCTTTCTTCTCAGTGAATTTCAATCAATAAGGGTAATAAGACTATGTTTAAAATACAGGTACTAGTAGGACCCATATGAAGAAAAAATTCTATTCTTTGGGAAGATATGAAAAGTATTTTGGAACAGATATAAAAAATATTTTGGAAGAAGGTGATATTCAATAAGAGAATACTTATGAATGGGCAGCATTCCAAAAGGTGGGGATCCAGTCAAGTAAGACAATGGCAATACAGGACCCTAGAATTGGTGTAGTATGAAAGGTAGAAAAATGTGGATTACAGAGGGCTATCCATGTCAGGGAGAGGTTACTAGGCTTAAATTATAAGTGATGCAAAGCCATTGGAGGCATTGATCAGTGGAATTATTGCTCAAACCTATAGTTTTGAAATATCAACTTAGGTAGAGACTGAAGTCTGGAAAATTATTTCAGGAAAACTTCAATCATAACGCTGTTAAAGGAAAGGCATGGTAATTAGATGTAAGACATCCAGCAAACAAAATTTTTAGGATGTAGAAAATGACTCAGTCATAAGGTGAGTATGGAGTAAAAGATCAATCAGGGGTTTCAGGCTGGGAGGCTAAGAAAATAGAGCTGCCATTAATAGAAATGGGAAAGTTGAGAAAAAATTTACTGCTGAGTGGGTGAGTCTAAATAGAGAGGATGTGTTTGATTTTAAACAAATTGAATCTGAATTGGCAGCAATCTCATGCATTCTGGCCAATATTTTAATTTCTCTATGACTAGTTATATTCATCATTAAATATTGTAGTGGAATTCGTTTATTTTCCAGTCATTCTAGAAATAACAAACTGCTCTGTAAACTAGTCTTCGGCTTTATTCACCTTAAATGTATTTCTTGCAAACTTAAAAAGGATTTACTCGGTCAGGACTCAGGTTCATCTATTCAGAGCATGTAGAAATTATTTATGTCAATAGCCTTAGACACTGTTCGGGAAAATTATCCAACACTTGGGATTAGTGCAAAAAATGAGCATGTAACTTTTTAATATCATACTTGAGCTTTTTTTTTTTTTTTTTTTTTGCAGTACGCGGGCCTCTCACTGTTGTGGCCTCTCCCGCCGCATCGGCAGGCGGACTCTCAACCACTGCGCCACCAGGGAAGCCCAATACTTGAGCAATTTTTAACAAGCCCTCCTAAGGGTCATCTGACTGTTTTGTGGAACATAACTTTTTTTGGACTTAATATCTCAATTGATTAGGGTCCAGACGTTTTACAACACTGTAAACTCGTAGAAAGCTGATAAAGTGAAACTCTGTTTTTTTTTTTTTTTCTGCCTGGTAGAAAACATAACCACAAAGATAGGTCTGGTTGCCCTGTAGGACATTTACAAGTTTTGATTTAATTTAGTAATCTTATTTCAGTGTTCTTTTTTCCACAGACTATGTAAATCCTAATTTCTCATATCTTCATGGAACTGCTATTCTGCCATTTCCCTCATTAATGAGTTAAAAGAAACTTCTTCATGCAATCACTTTATTTTTGCATAAGAATTATGGTTTTAATGATTAAAGAATTAGGCCTTAATAACATACAAACTTTGTTCCTTTACCAAATACTTAAACCTTTCTTCATATGGCAGATCATTCATTAATTAATGATTAATTGATCTCACTTGTACCATTTCTAATCCCATTTTTCCCACTCTGAGCTGTACAGTTTACATAAAATGAATCATGGGAATAAGAAGACTTTTGTAGAAGTGTTGTGAAAGTATTGAAAAGAGAATTATGAATTTTTATGTCATCACAGATTAGTTGCTGTGGAGACCTGGTTGGGGCCAAGGGGAAAGTGGAGGAGGAGATGAGCAGAAGATAGGGCGTTCTGGAGTGGGTGGCATGATTCTGAGCTCTTTGTAAAAAGGAAAAAAGATGAATTCATGATAATTTCAAATAAAGATGACACTCTGCTAAACTTGTCCAGTCCCAGCCTGAGATGCTAGGTCACCCTTCACTGGATCCTGGTATTTTGTCTTCTTAATGATTATAAGAAAATATGTTCTGGCCATTATGGGAATTCTTAAGGTAAGGAGTCTTTCTGCCTTAGCAGATGGTACCTTGAGGCTGTAGGATTCAGTCTTTGAGTTCTTTAATCAGCAGCAGATGGAACATGCAGGTAAGTTAGAAGCAGCTTCTACAGACCTGTATTGATATGGATGCTAGGCTGAATAAATAGGGTGGGTAGACTACCAACCCCAATGATTCCCTTAACCCTCTTTGAGGAAAGGGAAGACTTGAGATAGAATTGGACATTGCCTCAAATCTAGAGGTGAGAAACGCAGGTCATACAAGAATTGCATCTGTTTGGGCATCAGAGTGGCTGTGGGTACAAACTAAAGAGCAGTTATAAGTGTGAAGAATTGATTAATTCATTCTACCTGTTTCCCGAAGCAAGTTAAAGTGCATGGTAACCTCCATACCACTATGGAGAAGACTATGGAAGTTCCCTAAAAAACTAAATATGGAACTACCATATGACCCAGCAATCCCACTCCTGGGCATAGACCCTGAGAAAACCATAATTCAAAAAGGCACATGCACCCCAATATTCATTGCAGCACTATTCACAATAGCCAGGACAGGGAAGCAAGCTAAATGTCCATTGACAGATGAATGGATAACAAAGATGTAGTACATATATACAATGGAATATTACTCAGCCATAAAAAGTAACAAAATAATGCCATCTGCAGCAACATGAACCTAGAGATTGTTATACTGAGTGAAGTAAGTCAGGCAGAGAAAGACAAATATCACATGATATCACTTATATGTGGAATCTAAAAAAAATGGTGCAAATGAACTTATTTACAAAATAGAAATAGAGTCACAAATGTAGAAAACAAACTTATGGTTACCAGGAGGGAAAGGGAGGGGAGGGATAAATTGGGAGATTGGGATTGATATATACACACACTACTATACATAAAATGGATAACTAACAAGGACCTACTGTATAGCACAGGGAACTCTACTTAAACCTCTATAATAACCAATATGGGAAAAGAATCTAAAAAAGGGTGGATATATGTATATGTATAACTGATTCAGTTTGCTATACACCTGAAACTAACACAACATTGTAAATCAACTATACTCCAATAAAAAGTATAAAAAAATAAAGATGGAAATGAAAAAATAAAGTGCATGGGAAAAAATTATACATCAAAGGTAGGACACCAGGTCTACTTTCCTCTAAACTAATAATCTGCAGCCTACATTTTTGCCAGCATGATCTAAGTGTTGTTTAAATCTAAAGATATTCTCTTTCTATTCAAAGTGTAAGTCTTAGGAAAAATATACTAGCATTAATAAGTATAAGTAAATTACCTCAAATAATTCTAAAGCACATTAGTAAGATCAGTAAAATATGTATATGTACAAATGTGTGTTAGATTCTGTAGATTGCAAATTGAAATATTTTCTATGCTGACTTTAAGTGGATCTCATCTTGGTTAAGGCTTCAACTATGGTTACATCAACCTTGCTAAGAGTGCAAACGTTAGAGTGAATGAAGGAAAAGGTTTTGGCTGGATGGATTCCTGAACTCTACATTGACTCGGTGGTCAAGAGGGCATTATCGTTCTGAATTTTGATGAGGCACAGTTACCCTTTAACCAGCCCATGTTAACATTTCTTTAAGATTCCTTATTATCTTAAAATAAGTTCTGAAAGAACTCTTGTGCTAGGTCATTATAATCAGAATAATCAGAATGAATGCCACACTAAATATCAAAAGAATAAAACTAAAATCATTTGAGGGAAAAACAGTCATGTGATATTAGTTCATGTGCTCTATTGGCAATGTTATTGACCGCAATCTCTCCTTAAGGCCAAGAAAAATACACGAGTATCGGTTTATTGGTTATTCACTGAGAGTGAGTACCTGAAGGAGAAGGCTGTCCTTTCACAACACCATTCTTAGTCTTTTCTTCTGAATTCATGACTTCCTTGTAAATAAGTTCTGTAAGAAACAGTTATCAGTGTTATAAAAGTCAATTTTCTCCTTAACCCAAAGAGGAGATTCATTAGTTACTGACAAGTAATAACATGTTGATGGGGCTGAGTAAATTACAAACCAAGTGGAATTTCTTTGCTCTTCTATTTCTACATTTTCTTGAAATAACACAGAGCCTGGCAAAAGTAGGTGCTCCATAAAGCATTTGACCAAGAAAATGTATGAAGAGTACACGTTACTTGTTTTCTGAATTCTTTGGGAGATTTCTGATGCATTCTAATTTTATCTCTTATGGATTTTAATGGCTCAGTTTTGAACCTCCATTTTTCTTTTATGTACACTTCCTAAGAGATACACATATTCTTCTTGTGGCTTTATATTGTTACTTTCTATCAGTTTTCCAACTCTTATTCATCTTTTTGCTAGATTCAAATCTTGGATTTGTAAAACTAAACTTGCATAAAATCCAACATTAAAAAATTATTATATTTATTCCCAAACTTGCATCCATTTCTGGCTTTTTCATTACTAGAATTAAAAATATGTATATCTTCATTACTTTTTACTTTATAGCTTTTAGCTACAAATTATTCTGTGCCATTCATTCGTGCTTTGCAATGGCTTACAATTTATATAATCATCATCCTTTACAGGTATTTCTTCAGTTTTTCAGAATTTAGTCTATGTCCATCCTCCTCGAGTGATATTTATACCCTATCACTTACCTAATCATGAACACCTGAGTGCCTTCTGGTCCTTATTTAGATCAAATCAAGTCTTTTTCTGTCTATCATCCTCATCTTTTTTTTTACTTGATCTACTGTTTATACGTGCTTATTCTTCCATACTCTCCAACATGACCTCTTGAACAGGGGATTCTCTTTACTAACTTTATAACACTTTTTGCTCATTCTTACCGGTTGGTTTCCTCTTATATCTTCATTCTGGTATTTTCCTCAATTTTTTTTTTCTTTTCCAAACTTATAATTGTTAATTCTTTCAAGGTTGCTCAAATGTTTCTTCCCTTCAGATCTCCCCTTTATGTTCCTCCTCATAATGACCTAATCATGTGTTATAATCTGCATTTGGCTTTATCATATTTATTCTACTCTGTGGTTATTTATGTTAGTGGAACAATTCTTCTCTACCTTGTCTTACCCTGACTATGACCTTGATCATGCAGTATGTGTTTGAAAAAGTTTTCTTGAAAAAAAAGTTAATTAATGTATTCATTTACTCTTTTCTTACTTTAAAGGAGAATAAGCCACTCAGATACATGAATTTTCATTTAAATTCTCGAGTCCTATAAATCAAGTGAATGAATTTATATATTCACTATCTTTTATTCTATGATGACTAAAACCATCTCAGGCATAATTTTATCCATTTTATGTGATAATTTTATGTATAAACATGGAATGTTTAATTCCGAAATTTTTAATTAAAGTTTGCCCTCCACCATGACAAATATTTTGACAATCAGTACTATTTTTTATAAAGTGTCAGTAATTAATTCCTTTCATTCTTGAGTAAATGCAATACTGTTATTAGTATGAAAAGACAGATGAAGTTTTAGGAGCTTTGAAAATGGTCTAAGAGGATAGCACTTAGAAAATCATCTGTTACTAAATTGTTTTAAAAGGAAAAGCCTTAAAGATGTTTTCTGAGTTTCAATAACGCAAAAGGTACACTTATTTAAGCAGTAGGGTCACCTTTCCATTCTTCAATGGTGTGTTCTCTTTCATCCAGCTGTTTGTCGTATATCTGGGGTGGGGGCTGCAGAATAAAAACAGACAATAAACCTTCTGTAATAAACTAAAAATAACTAAACTCTTACAATGCATGAGAATATTTTGCTATTCATTGATTTTAGTGGTGATCATAATCTCATATAAATTGTGGAGTAATTACAGTGGTACATAAGTTAAAATTTCCCCACAAACTTATGAAGGATTCATTTATATGCCAAATAAGCCAGCAGAATCCAAATCCTGAGAGCTCACTTCCCAAAACCGTCTGATTCAGAACTCAGGTGTAAGCAATTAATATTCAGTCTTTAAAAATCAAACAGGACACTTGATTACAAGGACCAGGAGGCTATTTCCTCCATTCACTAGCCCTATAATAGAACCCTACTAAAACTATCCCAGACTGATAAGATTTTGTTCCATTTTAGACACCTGTGAAAAAGACTCTTTGTTTTTTATTATTATTATTATTTTTACATCTTTATTAGAGTATAATTGCTTTACAATGGCATGTTAATTTCTGCTTTATAACAAAGTGAATCAGTTATACATATACATATGTTCCCATATCTCTTCCCTCTTGCATCTCCCTCCCTCCCACCCTCCCTATCCCACCCCTCCAGACAGTCACAAAGCACGGACCTGATCTCCCTGTGCTATGCGGCTGCTTCCCACTAGCTATCTACCTTACGTTTGGTAGTGTATATATGTCCATGCCTCTCTTTCGCTTTGTCACAGCTTCCCCTTACCCCAAGTCCATTCTCTAGTAGGTCTGTGTCTTTATTCCTGTCTTACCCCAGGTTCTTCATGACATTTTTTTTCTTAAATTCCATATATATGTGTTAGCATGCGGTATTTGTCAAAGACTCTTTAATACCTCTCAACAGATCGTACTACTAGTTCCCAGTGTAAAGAAATATTTAGATCTAATCAATTTTTTGTGTGTGCAAAGCATCATAAAACATCTTTATACATAGCTGTGTGCTCTATATTTAAATGATTTAAGATATTTTCCCCCCTCAGGCAGAAGCAGCTGCCAGTTGTCTAGAGAGATGGGTCACCTTGAACCCCTGAGTGGCCCCTGAGTTAACCCTCTCTAGGAGAAATGATGTGACAGGACCTTTAGTCTAACATTGAATCAGCATTCCTCTTGCTATGAGGAATTTGGACGTGGAAAAAGAGAAATTTTCACGAATCTAGGTGCCTTCCAGGAAGGAAGGTCTCAGATAGATTCCCTAACCTCTTCCTACCAATGTTTGGACCTAGGGAAATCTATCACGGTGACATAGAGTAGCTCCAACTCAGCTCAAGTAACACGGAAAGAAAAAAATCTCTTGGAAAAATAGAGGTGAGAGAGGATAAGTTGAGGAGGTATATTGGCTAATAATGGCTTCAGGGCAAAGAAGAGCTACGAAATGTCTGGTGTCATGAGACAGGGTCCCAGAATTCATGCTGTCCAACACTCCAAAGGCAGCCATTTTTTTGTAAGAAACTAACAGTTACTCAATAAAGTGACTCAGGTCTATTAGGACAGCATCCCTCAAAAATGGCTGTTGTAGGAACACATCGGACAATATCTTCAGAGACAGCTTCTGACTTCTGTGGGAGGTTCTTTGGCCTGGGAGCAGTACCCTAATACCACAATGGTTCTTCTTTACCGCATGCAGAATCTCTGGTAGCCTGAATCACAACAGACATGAATACTCATCCTAGCCCTAATATGCTGGGGCAGCCTCACATACTACAGAAGTAGTTGGATATAAAAATATAAGACTTTGATTAGTCGTGGTAGGGCAATTTAACACAATACTGAATTACTGAGAAACATCTACTGATGAGGCCAGACATTCCTTTAAAACCTGTGATCGCTACTGGGACAGAAGGCTTTAAACCAGCTACTGGGATTCAGATGTGGCTGACTGAGTAGCCTTTACTGAAAGAGCTAAACAGAACAAGACCCCACCCTACCCCATGACACTAGTGAGGACACAGAAACACTGATTATGTAAAGTTAAGGGCACTGGGATGATCGAGCACTGCCCCCAGGACCTGACTGAGGGAGGACCTTCTACCCCAAACTATGAAGAACTTACCAATTATAGGAATATGATGATTTAATGAGTGAATGAGTAAAACAAAGTTATTTTTGAAAATCTGTGAAACTGTCATCTAAGTAAGCTAATGCAAAGCCAAACTCTGGTTATGTAAAGATGCTTCACCAAGTGGTAGATTTTCTGCTTTGCCTCTTCCTGATCTTGTATAAAGCTGTGGTGAGGTCCTCATCTAAGTGGGCCTTGTCCAGGTGCCCCACAGACCAGTGTGCACAGCTCTCAGAGCTCACACCCCACCCAGAGCTCTGTGCATTGTTGGCGCCTCTTCTAACAATAGACTCAGCTCAGGATCCTGTGTGGCTGACTTCTCCTTGCAGTGGACTTTTCCATTCAAGTTTCAAAATTAAACATGGCTCAAGGGTATAGTTTCTGTCAAAGTTCGTAAATGTTATTTTCTCTTTGCAACAGAACTATTTGAGAGAGGTTTTCCTTGGAGCTTCAGCATACAGCTGTTGCTGATGTAGAAAGCACGAAGTAATAGACTCTAACCACAAGCTACAAAGAAAGAAAGCAAAGTACTGAGTCCAAGATTTCTCCTTTCAATAAACCAATGGGCTGCTTTAAACACACTTGCATTATAGTTATGGTTGAAAGGGGTACATGTTCAGGGTTTGTTTGGGTTTTGTTTTTTTTTAAAGAGAGGATTCAATCACCTGCAGTGGAAGAGTACTTCACATAAAGATGTCTTCTACATAAGAATATAAAATAGTAATTGACCAATAATCCAAAGAGAGTAATGTCATATTCAAACACATATATATATGTGCTCAGTCAGCAATTGTCACATGCAGTGGTCTATAATACTCTCTGCCCCTCCCTGCTAAAGAGAAGCTAGTGGTCTACTGGTCTGTTGTTCCTTTTCCCCACTTTATTAAACAGAAAGGATTCTCTCTTGCTAGGTAACAGTCTAAATAAAAAAGAAATGAGGAGTGGGTATCATGAGAAGGGCCTCAGAGAGTATTTTAGGAGAGTTTAGTAGATTAGAAAAATTTGAGATGTGAGAAAATTAAGGGTGAGAAGAAATTAAGAATAATTTATGGAGAGTTATTAGAGCCTATGATTTGCATGCTTTTGAATATTCTTCGAGACTGGAGATTCCCCTTCTACTATTTTGGGAGATTTGGGCTCTACTTCCCTGATTTAAATTCTTAGAGGAATTTATATGGATTGCATAAACAATAATGGATTAGATGTGCTTTATGATGGCACTATATATACATACACTATTTGTTTCAATTAAATAAGATAAACACATGGCCAAATACGAGTCACTATGATTTAGTAAATATTAGAATTAATTAATTAATTTATTAAATTCATTCATTCAATTAAGGTTTGGGGCACCTAGTATATGCTAAGCTATATTAGAAATTGAGATTTCAAAACTGAATAATGTTACTGCTGACCTCAAGGAGCTCACAATTTAGTGGGGTAAGACTTATGCAAAACAGATAATTAATACACAACATGATAAATAAAAGAAATATGTAGGTAGTATATGGGAGCAGAGTGAAGAAACTGTAACAGAACTGTAGCAAAACCTTTTTCTTTTTGGAGTAGGTGACACCTGTACTAGTTCAGTGAGCAAAAGATGTCTTGGATATTGACAAGATAAAAAGGGAGAGAGAAAAAGATGACTCTAGGCCACAGAAGCTAGAGAATAGAATGGTGGTGGTGGTTGTAGTTGTGGTGGTGGTGAGGTTGGTGATGGTATTGGTGGGAGGTGTGCTTCTCTGCTCCAGTGCACACACATGCAAAGAGAACTGGAACCAGTTCTGTTATTATGAATTATAACTTATGTGGTCAGAAGTGACAAGAGATAAGAGCCGTGAATAGAAAAGTAGATGGGTCAGGGAAAGGCTGGATCAAGGATGGATTTGGTTACCATGATTGGAATGAAGACTTCTTCATAATGGGGGAGAAACCACTGAAGAATGCAATAGAATGGTATGGTCAAATTTACAGCTGGATTGAAGAAAAACACAAACTGAATTCAGAGAGAAGAGTCAGGGAGCTGCTGGATGATCTAGAAAAAAATTAAAAGGTCTGACTGGGGTAGGGAAGGTAAAAATGGGTAGAAAATATGGATTCAAGAATACTTAATAAATATTAATAAATAAAATTGGTAGAATTTTGTTTTTGATTGAATGTGATGATGGGAAAGAAGAATGACTCCCAGATTTCTAAGCTGAATAGCTGGACAATGGCAATACTAGTGGAGCCAACTAAAAATATAGAATGGAAAAAGGGAAATGAGCCTAAGTGCTATGTTGGCAGAGATGTCTATTTGATAATCAAATATATGATCTGATGTTCACAGGAATGCTGTTGACTAGAGATGTATAGATTTGAGACTATCAGCAAGAGGTGTTTGCTGAAATCATGGCAGTGGATGAGGTTACCCATGGAGAGTATGCAGGTAGGAAGAGTATAGGGCCGAAGTGGACCCCTAACAGACACCAGAGTTTAAAGGTTGACCAGAGGAAGATAAGTCAAAGAAGGAGGATGGGGGGGGAGAAAGGAACATTTACAGAAATCATGGAGAATGAGAATATTACAATGTTATAGAAGTGATCAGAGTTTCAAAAATAGGAATTGGAAGTTTCTTGGAAATGAAACAAATAAAGCTTTTGGCTTTCAAGGCACCAGAAAGGCATGATAGAAAACATGCTTCTGAAATCCACAAAGGTTTCCAAACCTCAGAATTGCCACCACACCCAGAAAGATCCAGGTCGGCTTTTGGTGGGGTACATCAATATGAGCTAGCACCTAAAACACTGGAACAATACAGAAGAAATATCTTCAATGCTAACATGGATATGGGATATGAATAAAAAAATAAACAAAAAGGAACTGCAGAACAGATTGTGACACTGAAAAAAAAAAAAAGGTAGTTATATGCTCTTAGATCTGCTCTCCCAACTATCTTTGAGGGCTTGATAAATGAAGAACACTCTTCTCCAATTAAGGGAGGCCACTTTCTTTTTTAGAGAAGATACTATATGCTAGGCTCTTTATATATACTCTTACAAACCTCAGGTCAGGAAACTAAGATTCAAAGAAATTTTTAAAAAATATCTTGAAGTCACACAGGGCGAGAGAGAGTCATGGGCATATACACACTAACAAACGTAGTAAGGTAGATAGCTAGTGGGAAGCAGCCGCATGGCACAGGGATATGGGCTCGGTGCTTTGTGACAGCCTGGAGGGGTGGGATAGGGAGGGTGGGAGGGAGGGAGATGCAAGAGGGAAGACATATGGGAACATATGTTTATGTATGACTGATTCACTTTGTTATGGAGCAGAAACTAACACACCATTGTGAAGCAATTGTACCCCAATAAAGATGTTAAAAAAAAAAATATCTTGAAGTCACATAGCTAATTAATGATAGAAATTTGACTAAAAGTTTAATTTAATTTAAAGAATTTAAAGAATAATTCAGAGCAAATAGTAATTGAGTTGAATCTAAAGTAAGGGATAATGAAACAGTATCTAAACAATATTTAAATCAAAATCTTTATAAAACAAGAAATAGAAAAATAAGCAAATAGGGTGACTGTATGTCTAAATTTGCCCAAAACAGTTCCAGTTTGTACTTGCTGTCCTTGCAGTTATTAATAGCTCTCAGCTCCTTCACTCTTATAAGTGTTGGGATGATAATTATGTGAGCATCCTATATGGCAATGTTGAAACATGCATATTAGGGATCTAAGTTATATGGCAATGGGAGGATGGAGAAAACAACTGAATTACAGCATTTTTCTACCACTGACGTCTCAACAATTGCAGCTGTATCCTTTCCTGCTCTAGGACATCATGTTAGCATTTACTTCCATTTTCTCCACTTTTAGGAATGTAAAACTCAGATAAAAAATATGGCTCTTGCCAAAAAAATACATAAAAGAGTATAGTTCTACATAAGAAAATTAGGATTGAGGAATATGGATTTTTGGGGGCATTCTCTTGAGTTCTTACTGCTGGACTGGATTTCTTGATGAAAAGATCTTTTTAATCAGTACCTATTCAAATTCCTAATTGATTCTCCCAAGGTGGAAGTTGCTCTCTCTTGTGACTTCATTTTATATCATATATTTAAGTGATACTTCTTTACTAAGTAAAATGTATGAATTTATTCTTTCCTTAATCTTCAAGATAATCCTGTTTTCAACAGCATCATAGAATGTTAGTGGTGGAAGAGATCTGAGAGATTATCTAGTGCCACCCTTGTTCAATCTGCAAATGAGAATATGAAAACTCAGATCATTAAGTGATTTGTCCATGGTCATAGAGTTAATTAGTGGCAGACTTAGGGATAAAATGTATGATTTCTTATAAGAAAAGATGGAATGAAGGAATCTTAGGGTTAAAGACGTGCTAAACTGAATAATTCAACACTCACAAAAGATTTTCATTAATGACAAATTTGAGCCTACCACTCTGATTTCTGCTCCAATTTTCTGTCAGTCTACACATGTAGCTAGACTTGGCAATTATCACCCAAGCAGTCAACACATATTCTGAAATGCTTTTTGTTAAAATATTTTGGACAACATCAGGACCTCTACACATATGAAAGAGATGAGAACCAGATATGAAAAATCTAAATTGTACATAGTTGTTCCTTTTATTCATCTTTGAGCCCTGAATTAACATTTTTTCCATATCAGTCATGTTCTGACCATATGATAATCATCAAGATGTTGGTGTTTGTTTTCTGTTTCTTTTATCCTAATTAAGCATACAATATGGTTTTGTTCTACTTTTTCTCTGTGTGTGTTTGCAGTCTTGTTGAAAATGCCAATGAAAGCTTTAAATAACATTGTCTTTCTGTTTGTGCATTCTCTATTAATTCAGCAGCTGGATCAAAGAAAATGATATTATGTCCTATTGAAACACGCTTTGTTTTTTCTTATTAACCTTTGCAATTTGAGGATTGCCAAAAGATGTGTGATTCAACCAAGGCTTCAACCAAGAAGACTGAATTTTAGTACAAAGTTAAATCACAAAATCTGTTTAAGGAAACGTGCAAAATTCAATTTTAAATTTCCCTGACCCTACATATATAGAATAAGTTCTCCAAAAGTATTTAAAATTTCTGATGAATAGAACATCTTAAAATTTTAACCTCCTGATTGGAAAATAAACATTTATATAGAATAATTTTTTATATAACACTAAATATGTTTGTTTGCCTCTTTCTTTCTTTCTTTCTTTCTTTCTTTCTCTCTTTATTTGGCTAATGACACCATTTAGTACGTTCTACTTTTTTCTAAAACTTTATATTCTCTGTAGTACCAAGAACAGTTCATTATCCACAATGAGGTTCAATGTTCACTTAACAGTCTTACCAACAATCTGCCAAGTTAATAAAAGTATAATAGCAATACATACAATCATCAAAATAATTGACTAAAAATAGTTATTTTTCAGTGTTACAATGTTTCTCTATTTTGTGACCTTACTATGCAGTAAACAATGACTTGGTTTCCAATCACCAAAAATTTAATTGCCTCTAAAAGTAGACAAAGAGAAACTTGTAATACACATCAGTTGATTTTTAAAAATTGTTTACACAGGTTTTAGGAAGTATGTCTGTGCTCTTGAATAGAAATTAAACTATCTAATACTACAGATGAAGCAAATGCCCATTAAAAGTCTGATGAGTTGAAAGTACTCCACAATAGGGGGATAAAAGGTTAATAAAATCTGTCTCTGGAAACTAATCTGATTAATTCTTCTTCTTTTTTTAAGTTATCTTGCATTGGGTCCCCAAGGAGGGCCCAAGAAGGGGATTCATGTGCAGGTGATCATTCGAAGAAGTGTTCTTGGGGGCATCCTGTAAGGGAGGGAAGGAGGACGGACAGGGAAACATGAATGACACTACAATTAATGACCTTAACGAGAACTGTTTTGGTGCAGAAGTCAGACTGATCTGTGTGAAAGAGGAAGTGTGAGGTAAGAAATATGACTTAATGACAACTTATGCGACTTAGGACTACTTATGAGACTGGGTAACACCACTGAGAAGTATTTTGCAGGGGGTGGTGAAGAACTGAGAAGCTTTGGCAATTTGGATTTGAAGGGGACTGAGGGAGGCGTGTAGAATGACTCCTAGGGATTTGGTTCAATCACCTGGGTGGAAAGTAACGCCATGGTTTGAAAGGTGTGATGTGGCAGGGAGAAGGAGTCGGTTTTGGGTGACAGGGGATATGAGTCCAGTTCAAAATTCAACATGTTAATTTTGAGATACCAATCTAAATGCTAATTATTGTTAGATTTATGGATCTGGAACTCAGGACGGCCATATGTAACAATGCATAGATTTGAAAGTCATTTGTAGTAATTAAAATTAAGGGTTGGTCAAAGATACCAAAAATTCCCATGGAAAAAAGAAAATAGGGCTATAGGAGAGGACTCCTGGGATCCCCAATTCTAAGGGAGGAGAAAACAACTCAGCACTGCTGACTGGAGAACAGGAATTCTGTCACCACAGTAATCAGTGGGGAATGTATCAGAAAGGAGGACATTTTCAGCCTATTCAAATGGCAAAGATGCACAAGATACCAATATTCTTTGGACTTGGGCCTTAGGAGGGCACTGGTGATCTTAGAGAAAGCAATTTCAAGGCTTGAGAAATGAACTAGAGTAATTGTGAGTAAACAAAGTCTAATTCTTTACAGAAACCTGGCTATAAAGGTGGAAGGTACTTCCATTGCTAATAGTGTAGTAAAAAAAAAAAAAATAACAACTTTGATTCTTCTTTAAAATGAAGGCAGCTAGAGCATGTTTATCTGTATAATCACCAGTGGAAACCGAAAGATAGGACACACACAGGAAAAGAAGAGACCCACACGCAGAAAAGAAAGACCATATGTAAAAAACAACTGTATACTGGGTTTTTCTGGACTTTGTGTAACTGATTCTATTACAGCTTTATCACTTTCATCCTCGACATCTTCAGAATCTTAGTACCATACATACAAAGTTGATTTTCATATATTATCTCATTTAGTCCATATAACAACCCTCCTCTTCTAGGCATACAACTGAAGTACAAAGAAATGACACAACCTATCAGTAAGTGGCACAGACAGCATTTAAACCCAAATCTATCTGAATGTAAAATCCATGTTTTTTGCATTTTCCACCCAACTATAGCTTATAATATAGTTCATGGTAATTTAACCTGTTGAAATAAGTACATTTAAAAGTCTTCTTAACCAACCAAAGCAACAGAGAACAACAGGGAAAAAAGTCAATGCTGTCTCTAGCTGGAGGAACCCTCACAATGCTATTAATTAGTATTACGGATATAAATTTCAAAGTCCACTCAATAGAAAGGCCAGTGTGTGCACTGTATTGTGATGCTGCCACCTTGTGGTTGGAAAAAAGACAAACATTAAGTATGAGTTCATCACTTTAATCAAATTACTCTCACCCATGGGTTCTCCACTTTGGTTGCATGTTGAAATCATCTGGAAGTTTTAAAAATGCTGATGCCTGAATCCCAGCCCCAGAGATTTTTATTTACTTGGCCTGGAGTGAGATCTGGGCATCAGGATATTTTAAAACTCCCCAGGTAATTCTAATGTGCAGCCAAGATTACGACCCCTGTTCTAACTCCTATACAGTAATCAAAGCAAGTTTTGTCATTTGCCTAAATATGCTTCATGTGTATAGATAAAAGAGAAAATATTCAAGAGAAAGTAAATGATTTCCTCTCAGTCTTCAATGATATCTACTTCTTGGGAGAAAAAAATGTTTTGTAAACAGAAATCATCATGTGCTATGGCTTTGAAGAACAGGAACAGAGAGATTTGTGGATTATAATCAAAGTGGACACCAGATTTGTATCTCTTAATCAGATTCAGCCTTTGTCAAAAGAGAGAGAGGAGAACTCTGAGTTTCTTGAATAAGTCACAGAACTCCTCACAGGAACAATGGAAAGAGCATGGAACTCAGAGCACCCTTGACTCTGATACTAGGAAGACAAGTGACCTTGGGCAAGTCACTTAATTTGCAATGAGTCTTAATTATCTGGAAAAAGTTTCACATGCTGCTTTATTCCAGAGGAAACTAATTTCAAATGTATAACAGGTAATTCAACACACCTCTCTTGAGAACTTGCAATGTGCAAAACATTGTACTATACTTTGTTACATTTGGAAAGCACTAATGTTGTTTGGAGACACCACAGCACTAAGTGACCAGAGGAAATTTTTAAAGCTAGTGATGCAAATTGTAACTATAATGTAAACTGAATGTAATTTAAAAACTTAATTTAATAATTTAATAATGTTCCAATAGCTTAGCAAGGAAGTTAAATTCAGTTTTCTCTATTTTTCTCTTCTATTCTACAGCTTTCTCAGATATTAGGTCACAAATTTATTAGCTTTATACCATTAAAAGTTTAATCATTACTTGAAAATGGAAATTCTCTTTACTGTTCTTTGGAAGTTAAATTTTTCTATGGTTCTTTAATTGAAAAGGCTGAGTAATTGCACCATCAGTCACCCAGTGTCCAGGTCATAAATCTTTTTTTTATTCATTCATTTAACATATATTTATTAACCAACTACTATATGCTATGTAATCCTTGAATCCTACCACCCTACACCTTAAATCTAATCATTTATAAGTCATGTTGATTGCTAGCTTCTAAAAGTCTCTTAAATCTTTTGCCCATGTCTATTCTCAGGCCACCATCAATTCTAACCTATGTTACTACAGATTTATCCCCCTGCCTTCCATCTTCCTTTTCTCTACTCCAGTCTCACTTTGCATATAGAGTGATCTTTCAGAAGTTCAAATCAGATAATGCTGTTGTTCTGCTTGCTAGGTTTTTTTTATTTTTAATTGAAGTATAGTTGATTTACAATATGATATTAGTTTCAGGTGTACAACATAGTGATTTATAATTTTTATAGGTTATACTTCATTTAGAGTTATTATAAAATATTGGCTATATTCCCTGTGCTGTACAATATATCCTTATATTATTTACTGTATATATAGTAGTTTTGAATGGCTTCCCTTCACCCTTAGGGTAGAGTGCATGCTCCATCATGTTTTCCTTCCTTACCTGGTCCCTGTTTGCCAGCCCCAATTTCTCCTTACCCTTCTCCATTGAGTAACCCCCAAAGATCTGCAGCTCTCCCAACCTTCTCTTGACTCTGAGTTTTTTAGCTCTCTCTCTCTTTTTTTTAATTTATTTATTTTTGGTTGTGTTGGGTCTTTGTTGTTGCACGTGGGCTTTCTCTAGTTGCGGTGAGCAGGGGCTACTCTTCGTTGCGGGCTTCTCATTGCAGTGGCTTCTCTTGTTGCAGAGCACGGGCTCTAGGCACCCGGGCTTCAGGAGTTGTGGCTCGCAGGCTCTAGAGCGCAGGCTCAGTAGTTGTGGTGCATGGGCTTAGTTGTTCTGTGGCATGTGGGATCTCCCGGACCAGGGCTCGAACCTGTGTCCCCTGCATTGGCAGGTGGATTCTTAACCACTGCGCCACCAGGGAAGCCCAACTCTGAGTTTTTTGCACAACACTTTCTTCTGCCTTTTTTTCCTTCATTTGGATAATTCCTGCTGTATCTTTCATGTTTCTTTTTAGATATTAATCCCTTCAAGGAGCCTGCTCTAATTCACATTACTGAGTTGAGTTTTTTCTATGTGCTTCAATAAGCTTAAAATTTGGACTACTTATCACTCAACATTTACTGGTTTTACTTCTCACAAGATTGTGGGGACAAAGTCTTGAGGACAAAGATTGTATCTTCATTCACCAGAGCCTAACACTCTACATAGCATACAATAAATATTCAACAAGTCTTCTTTGCGAAGATAACGTCTGAGCAAAGACTTAAATGAAATAATGGAGGGAGCCATGTGGATTTATATCTTTATGATTTAAAAAAAAAATCTGCTGTAAGTCTCTTCAGATTTCCCTGGAAATAAAACAAACAGACAAGGGATGCCACTATTTCTTATCAATATGTGTATAACTGGTAGTACACATCTGGACTACATTTAAATGTTCCGTTACATACCCAGTCCTTATATTTCACCAAATCATCTAAGTCAGATTCTGTGCCAAATACCAAAATTCTGTCTACATCTCATTCTCCACTATCAAACAACAACAAAATTTCACCATTTTTAGGAAACATAATCATCATGAATCAGGTAACCATTTTGGGTTGGAGGGAGATGGAAGGATCTTGATTCTTCTTTTGCTTCCAACTTCAAATATTGTGCAATAAATTTGGTAAAGATAGCGTTAGCGAACAAGTTGTTTTATTTGAATTACTTAAAGAATCAGTAATTAATGCTCTCTAAGACTGTTGTGAATTACTAGCCACCTCTTTTATATTATCTGTTACTGGCACTGAAACCAAATTCTCAACCAAACTGTCAACCACTTATTTTATCTTTTGCGGCAAAGGTGACTTGCGACCAATTTAGCTTACGACAAAGATACCAAACAGATGCACTCAGTAGGTAAAGCAGAATTTCTGCTCTCAAGGAATATTAGAGCAGTGGAGTCAGGGAGATAGACCTAAAAATGGATTATTTCAGCATAATATGTGATATGATGATGGCATGTGGAAGGTTCTAAAGAAAAAAATGTTAACCTAAAACTCTGAGAAGCAACAGATTTTATTGCAAGACTTTCCATGGCAAAAGGCCATATTAGCCTCAATCATACATTATAGGACAAGAATAAGCTAAAAAAGAGCTAGAAAAACGTTCTGGGCGAAAAGTCAGCACAGCGAACACAAGTATTGCTGAGTCAGCCTGTTAAGACCATGTGCCATTTGCACCTCTGCCCTACAGTCACAAAGCTGAAGCAAAAGGAGCAGGGGAATAAAGACCTTCAGCACTCCTATATCAGTCACATGACTCAATAACAATTCACACGAGACATTAACCAGAGGAGATCATACTCCTCTAGTTAATGTAAATGAGTAGAGTAGCCCCAGGATAAGAATCCACAATGAATAAAGAAACATAGTTACAGAATTAGAAACTCTACCAAGGAAAACTGATTTGCCTATTCTTTACTGCCATTATAGGAATACTATTGCATTTTAACATAAAATTTAGTATTTTTTCTATTCCAAAATAGTTTATTTAAAAATATACACTTTTGTTTTTGAATTTTATTTTATTTTTGTATACAGCAGGTTCTTATTAGTCATCCATTGTTTTTTTTGTTTGTTTGTTTGTTTTGCCGTACGCGGGCCTCTCACTGCCGTGGCCCCTCCCGCCCCGGAGCACAGGCTCTGGACACGCAGGCCCAGTGGCCACGGCCCACGGGCCCAGCCGCTCCGCGGCACGCGGGACCCTCCCAGACCGGGGCACGAACCCGCGTCCACCGCATCGGCAGGCAGACTCCCAACCACTGCACCACCAGGGAAGCCCTAGTCATCCATTTTATACATATTAGCATATACATGTCAATCCCAATCTCCCAATTCATCACACTCACACACACACACCCCCACCACTTTCCCCCCTTGGTGTCCATACGTTTGTTCTCTGTGTCTCTATTTCTGCCCTACAAACCAGTTCATGTATCATTTTTCTAGGCTCCACATATATGCGTTAATATACGATATTTGTTTTTCTCTTTCTGACTTACTTCACTCTGTATGACAGTCTCTAGATCCATCCATGTCTCTACAAATGACCCAATTCCCTTCCTGTTTTTTTTTTTTTTTTTTTTTTTTTTTTTTGCAGTACACGGGCCTCTCACTGCTGTGGCCTCTCCCATTGTGGAGCACAGGCTCCGGATGCGCAGGCTCAGCAGCCATGGCTCACGGTCCTAGCTGCTCCGCGGCATGTGGGATCTTCCCGGACCAGAGCACGAACCCGTGTCCCCTGCATCAGCCAGCGGACTCTCAACCACTGCGCCACCAGGGAAGCCCAATTTCCTTCCTTTTTATGGCTGAGTAATATTCCATTGTATATATGTACCACATCTTTATCCATTCGTCTGTCGATGGGTATTTAGGTTGCTTCCATGTCCTGGCTATTGTAAATAGTGCTGCAATGAACATTGGGGTGCATGTGTCTTTTTGAATTATGGTTTTCTCTGGGTATATGCCCAGTAGTAGGACTGCTGGGTCATATGGTAATTCTATTTTTAGTTTTTTAGGGAACCTCCATACTGTTCTCCATAATGGCTGTATCATTTTACATTCCCACCACAAGTGAAAGAGGGAATGGTTCTTTGGGGTCTTTTGTGTCTCCATACAAATTTTAAGATTTTTTTGTTCTAGTTTTGTAAAAAATTTGACAGGGATTGCATTGAATTTGTAGATTGCTTTGGGTAGTATAGCCATTTTCACAATGTTTATTCTTCCAATCCAAGAACATGGTATATCTCTCCATCTGTTTGTATCATCTTTAATTTCTTTCATCAGTGTCTTACAGTTTTCTGCATACAGTTCTTTCATCTCCCTAGGTAGGTTTATTCCTAGGTATTTTTGTTGCAATGGTAAATGGGAGTGTTTCCTTAATTTCTCTTTCAGATTTTTCATCATTAGTGTAAAAATATACACTTTTTAAATTACGAGTTTCTACTTCTTTTCTCTCCTAGCACTGATCTCTCTGAAAATCTTAGAACATGACATAAAGATTTTGGATCAATGCAATTTTTCAATTAGGTATAAAGTGCTCTGCTAATCTAGTAATTACTGCCCCTTCTACCTACCTAGATTCCATACGCTTAGCACATTATATAAGTAAATGTTCATGTACCACTTTTTTTTTTTGCCGTACGTGGGCCTCTCACTGTTGTGGCCTCTCCCGTTGCAGAGCACAGGCTCTGGATGCGCGGGCTCAGCAGCCATGGCTCATGGGCCCAGCTGCTCCGCGGCATGTGGGATCTTCCCGGACCAAAGCACAAACCCGTGTCCCCTGCATCGGCAGGCGGACTCTCAGCCACTGCGCCACCAGGGAAGCCCCATGTACCACTTTTATACACAAGATGTTAACAGAAAAAAAAAGTAGCAAATATTATTGTAAATCCATTTCTATTCTAAATTTCATGATTACATAAATTATTAAAAGACCCCCTTTGTAAAGAATAATAGAACTTTTTAAAGGATACTGAGACATAGTTCAATGAGCACTGGCTTAGAACCAAGGATTTTGGCTGTGGACGGTGTAAAAGTCATTTTAAAAATTTGTACAATAGGAATAACAGTACCCCGAAGTAGTGGTAGGGGTTCTTTTGGCTGGGGTAATACAGAATAGGAACATGGATGGGAAGGTTAAATAAAATAGTCAATACAAAGGTGATTAAAACATTTCCTTAATTCAATTAATTCTTTTGAAAATCTGCAGTGTGCTAGGAACAAGTAGTTACACAGATGATGCAGATGAATGAGACAAAACCCTTGTCCTCAAGTTGTTCTTAGAGTAATAATTTCTAAGGTATCTGTGGTGGGGACAGAGTGCTGAGGGGGTGGGGCAGTGATTGGGTAAGGAACAGAATCACCTGAGGATGAAAGGTTATTTCTAATTAATAATTTGCTCACAAGATTCTAACATATCCCACACATCCCATTAAGAATCATCTCTTATGAAACAGACTTGCAAACTTCAAAAACAAAATTATGGTTACCAAAGGGGAAAAGTGGGGGGAGGGATAAATTAGGAGTTTGGGATTAACATATACTCACTACTATATGTAAAATAGATAATCAACAAGGATCTAATGCACAGCACAGGGAACTCTACTCAATATTCTGTAATAACCTATATGGGAAAAGAATCTGAAAAAGAATGGATATATGTATATATATAACTGAATCACTTTGTTGTACACCTGAAACTAACACAACATTGTAAATCAACTATAATATAAAATGAAAATTAAATGAAAAAAAAGAAAGAGAATCTCATGTCATATAGATTACAACAATTAGGTTGAAACTATTTCAATTATACTCACAAACTAAAAAGTCTCTCTTTAGTAACATGATGTTTTTTTAAAGTTTATTTGAGCACTTTCACATATAATATCCTATCTCTTAAAACCCTGTTAGGGCATTTCATAGATGCAAATTACTTGTGACAATTATACCATCAAAAACATCTTGGAATCTGTCATTCTTTTTTTCATCTTCACTGTCATTGAAATTCATTTTTTATCATCTTTTTTTTTTTTTTTTGCGGTACGCGGGCCTCTCGCTGTTGTGGCCTCTCCCGTTGCGGAGCACAGGCTCTGGACGCGCAGGCTCAGCGGTCATGGCTCACCGGCCCAGCCACTCCGTGGCATGTGAGATCCTTCTGGACCAGGGCACGAACCCATGTCCCCTGCATCGGCAGGTGGACTCTCAACCACTGCGCCACCAGGGAAGCCTTATTTTATCATCTTTTATCTCAACTACTTCACCAGCTTCTTAACTGGTCTTTCTTCTAATAGTCATCACCCCAACCAGTCAGAAAGAATGGTCTACCTAAAACAGACATCTCGGATTAATATTCCTACGGTCACTCCTTCTGTGCTTCCTGACCTGGTATCTTCCTTGGTCATGATGAATTACCTCACACAGTTCCTCATATTAACTGCAAGAAGATGTCTCTTCTCTCCTGGCCTTTGAACACATTGCCTCCTTTGCTCAGAAGATCCTACTCTGCAACCCCCATTTCATTTGGCTAACTCTTGCCCATCCTTTTCATCCCATTTAAGACTTTTCTTCCTCCTGAAAGTCTCATTTGTCTACTAAAAGTTGGGTAATGCATTATTCTTTTGGCGTCTCTAGTACCTTGTGCCTCCTTTTCATAGAATTTACCAGAGTGGTTAAAACTTCTCATTTACTTGTCTATCAAACTTACTACATTATAAGCAACTAAATAATAGGAACTAGGTCTTTTTATTATTATAATTAATGAATTCTCAATGGCCATATATAATTGAAGCTCAATAAAAATTTAGGGAATGAAAGAAGTGAACCCATCCAAGGTAGGATGAGGCCTTGAGTCCCTGTCTAATTGTGGATCCTGAGTGGTTTCCATTGTGCTCTACTGTACCCCTATATGACGATTTTGGTCTCCACACTCTGTAGCTCTTTGTCTTCGCCCATTGCCTAGAACCCCTTGGTCTGATGAAGCTAGGGTGTTTGCCACAATATTATAAATTAACTCATTGCAAGTCAAATTTTTGCTTTGTTGCTAAGCCTTTTATTCATGGGGGAGCTACTCATTACTTAAGAACTTCTCTGTGAGTGTATGTGCAAGAATTCTGGCTAGGAATAAACTTTTCTTTGTGATTAAATAGAATTCACAAGGCGATGGAACAGGGAACATGAGCAAGCCTACTTCAGAAAAAGAAGTGGTGACAGATTGCTGTACCATGATGACAGCATTCTGGTGTATATGTCATGAAACGAAGTCACCAAAAATGCTTTCTGCTGGACTTAGTCCAAAATAACAAACATCTTAGATAAGACATTTTCATTAAAAGTGCCTGAAGCATAGCTATTTTATCCCTCTCTTCTTTCAGAGGAACATGAAAAGAATTCAGTTTTCAAAAAGCACATAAAGATGGAAATCAGATCCTCCCTGGAATTAGAAACTGTGGGGAATTTCTTTGGGTTATCAATTAAAAGCATTTTTCATAAGCAAAAAATTCCATTCTTTCACAAGATATTGTGGGCCAATATTCCACAAATGACCCTGTGAGTCCCAAATTAAACCTGTAGCAAGCTATAGAAGTGGTTTTTATCATTCTTACGACTGTCTTGCCATTCAAAAGAGACATAATAATTTTATTACAGCATATACTCTGTGAAAGACCATAAACTTTTAATAGACTTATAAAAAGGGAGTGTAACCTTTTCAATATTCTGTCTCATCGTTGCATGAATCCATTCTGCCCTCTCCTCACATGTAATGGATGCCCCAGGGCCTAAGCAATGGTTCCACACTTGGGAAGAAAATGTTCACATCAAGCCTTTTCCCTGAATCTGAAGGTTACCACGATTTAGCACTCAAGAACACTTCCTGGCTTCTCTTTTTTCTGATTCTGCAGCTCCTCAAACGTCCAGTCCATAAATTTTTGATCTAAGGACAGTTCTGATGACATGCTGATTTCATCTCTATAGTTTTAATTTAAAAGTCAAAATAAACATCTTTCAGGTTTAATAACTGTTTGTTTTCACATGACCACACATTCATTTTCAGCATCATTAAGGATTGTAATTTCTTATTATTTCCCTTCTATCCTAGAATGTGAAATTTCTCAATTTACCTCCTAACCTTGATAGCATAACCAACTCTAAGCATGACTTCTGAAACAAGATAGTTGATTAACTTGACCCTATGATCACCCCCTGCATAGCGAAGAAATTAGGCCTTTTTATGTGTTTTTGCTGTTCATTTGTTTGTTTCACTTTTATGTTGCAATAAACAACAGATAAAGAAACAAAAGTCTTTGGAGACAAATACCTCAGAGAAAAATGGGTAGTGCAAAGGAAGTAAGTCCTTAACTAGGAGAAACAAAATGGAAGCAAGATATGAGGAAAGTGGGACCTGTCATTCTCATGAAGTCTGATCTTCATGCAAAACAATGCCATCATAAAGCTATCAAGCCGCCTGTCAACTGAAGCCTTGAAAGTTTCATAGCACAAGAAAAGAGCTAGCTACTTGAAAAGTAGACACTGGTATTAATTTCTGTTTCTTGAAGAAATGTCATTTTAACTTGCCTAGAATCACAGAAATCTTTTTCATATTTTCAATAAATTTTAAAAATCGTAATGAAAATTGGAAGCATAATGCTTGATATTTACCTGTCCCTTCTCCTTACATCCCCTACCTAAAAAAAGAAGAACTTTTATAAATGAAAGCGTCTTTCTATACAAATAAAAAATTACCTCTAGGAAATAACCTGAGATTTTCTAAGAAGTGCATTAAGTCTTTTGGCTATGTCTATGACTGATAGCCAACTCTAACAGTCAATTACACATATTTTGGTAGCTCCCTCATCCAAAACTTTCTGTATCAGGCTAGCATTTTTTAAATATTAAGAATTAAATTTGGAGGTAAAAGCTCTAAAAATCTCATAAAGCCCATGAACTATATCCCTAGGAATATATACACACATAATTATAGGCATATAATTTCAGTATGTTTTTTACCAGCCCTCAGAGTCTCATCCAAGGAACCTCTAGGGTAAATGAATGACAGAATAAGAAAGCTTAGTGCTAGATCATGAGCTCAGCAGGGTAGGGAAGTGTTTCCCTCATTTGTGCATCTTTAACTCTGGAACAGTGCTCAACATAGCACACAAAAAAAATAAGAATTTGTTATGTTGAACTGTGCATGATGGGCATGTGTGTATTGGGGGATTTTTTAAAAGGAGAATGTACTTTTTAAAAGTTCATCACACAGTTAAACCTCATTGAATCTGGTAAAGATGGGACAGAAAAACATTTTAAGTAGAAAACCAGAGCAGATTTAGAAACTTGAACAGGGCTACCCACCAAATAAGCATTACTGCTGGGAATAGAACAGAGGTGGCCTTTAAATTACAGTATTTATATATAATAACATATGGGCCTTTCAGAAAATATCACCACCTCTGCAGAGCAGTATCAGTTTCTTTATCAATAAAGGTTCTATATTGAAAACACTCATAATGATACAAGGGTGGGCAGGAATGCCTTAGAGCTACACTTGAACTTATATACACAGTACTTTAGAGGAGATTCTTTTAGGCCAGAAAAAAAATTGTGGAGAGGGAACAGTCTAGTTTGATTATTTTAGCAACATTGCAGGTAGACAAACAAGGCAGGAATGCAAATTACCAAGTAAGTTATGTTTCCTAGAGATTAACCATTTTTATGACTTCTACTTATCTCAAGACAAAGCTGTCCAACAGAGATTCTCTCTTCTGACCGACCTTTCTTTCCTCCTCTTTAGTCTTCCTCTTACTATAAAATTTGGTAAGTTTTCATTGACAGAAAACCTTACAAGTTCCGATATTGACTTCTTTGCTTATCTCTTAGGAGTGGCTCTGACAGGGGAAAGCATTACTTGTTTTCTTTTTTTTTCCTCTCACAGTTCGTGGATTATACTACTTTGTGGCACCTTAGACAGATGCCACAATGAGTAATCTCTTTCTTTCCAGGATGAAAATATTAAGAAAATAAAACACGCTCTCACAAATACCTGCTCCCTTGAGTTAAGCGGGTGGATCTCATAATAACTAGAAGTCATCTAGGAAAAAAGAAAAAAAAATCATAGATTTGGGAGAACCTGACAGGACATTATAACTCTTGCTTTCAGAGATCACCAGCTGTGGAATGTTCTAAAAAACCAATTTCTGTTCCCTTCCCACATTTTTAAAAGAATTCTCCTTCAGTGCTCTATTCAAGAGATTAACAGTATTCACTTCCTAAAGGGCTCAAGGTAATATATGAAAAGAAAAACCTGATCATAGGCTCTACCAGTCAGCAAAACAGGTATCTCCTGAGAATGAACTATTCAACTACTCCAGTTTTGACACTTGAGAACCATAGGTGTTCTGTGAAATCTGAACATCCCAATGATTTGAAATCAAGGAGGATTTTCTTCAGTAGAACAATTTGCTAAAATTAAAGACAAATGAATTAATATTTGAGCAAAGTTTTGTTCTTCTTGTAAGTCATGTAGGGAGAGGAGCCACTAAAAGCAGGTGGCTAAATCTATCTACAACAAACATTTTGACAAGCTCCCAACAACATGGCATCAAAACAATCCCAATGTGATTCAGAAGATATTTTCACTTTAACAGTTGAGGTACTGGGCATATGAACTGTAATGTAAGTTATATTTTTCCTTAGAAGGCAGTTTGTAAACTGCTCACATTTTGCTGCTGAAAAGGATACATCAGTACAAACAGATGGAAATTTAGAATTCCACAAATGGCAGATATTAGGAATCAGAGACATCGATTTAACTTTAAGCAAGCAAATGAGAATCAAAAAATACAAATTTCTCTTTCTATAATTAAACACATAATTGGAGTGCATCAAATTGTAGTTCATGTTTCTTTCTACTTATTCATATCCATTGTAGTTCATGTTTCTTTCTACTTATTTCTAAATTTATATACATTCTGAGTATAATAAACCTACTTAGAGTTCAACTCTGCACTAAAAGGGTCTTCTGTGACAGATAGATGGCACTAAACTATTTCTCAAATTAAGCCTGCCAGGGTGTCGCACTAGCTTTTTCTCAGCATGATGTATGCTGCAATAATAAGAAATCATAAGACTCAAAGAGGTAGTCCGTGTGTCAGAACAGATGGAGAGAACAGCTGAGAGAGGGATTCAGCCAATTTATTAACTCTCTGTGAGTAGAATAAATCATATTTGAAAGAATTCAGAGGAACACTTAGTCTGAAAAAGGAATTTAAATGATGGCAATTTTAGAATGGAGAGAGAAGAATAATGTTTCACCTTAAAACATCACTCAGTAACCTCTTAGTCTTTCCAACCCCTAACAGCAAAAGGTCACCAGTGACCAGGACCCCAATTATAGACCAGGCTAGTGATGAACACTTGGAAAACATTTAGACTGATTGTCAAATTTAAAACACTTAATGAATACTATAACATACTGTGGAAATGAAATCCATGATATTAAATATTTGAGGTACCGCTGTTAATTATTCTTTTCCTTGCTCTGAAATGGGATAGTTTGTCCTATTTGTGAAAATATTTAAGAGAACTTACTTATAATTTTTGATACTCTTAAAATGCTAGACATAATCTGAGAAATGTTTTTTGAGAACAATTTCCTTTATACAAGCTCCATATAGGACTTTCGGGAAAACTCAATTTATGTGCTTTATCACATATAGTGATATATCTAGCTGTAAATATGAAAAGAAAAAACTCTTTATAAGTTTTCCAAATTTTAATCCAAGGGAAAAAAGCATGATTGAAATGATCTAAAGAAAAGTAAATGGAGTTTTTTTTTTCTTACTAAAAGTGAGTGTACTTAACATCAAGAAGCATCCTATTACTAGTACCAAACTAGTAATACGATCCCTAGTAAAATCCCAGGTCATACTCAGAGACATAGTACCATGCAGTCTTTTTGGCTTTAATGAAAAGCAATGGAGGCTTTTTACCCATTAATTTTAAGAGAAACTAGTTTTCTTATTATTTAGGTGAGATAGACTTTTTCTTCCCCAATAAAACTTTTAGATTACGCTAAAAAAAAATTCTTAAATAATGTAAATGTTGCAGGTTATGTTTTTAATAATATTTAAAAGGTCTTTTTTTTACAGTTTGAGAATTTCTATTAAGTTTTATATAATAAACTTCATTTCCAAACTGGCTTGCTTCTCAGGCTCACTAAAGGCAAATAAAAATAACATCTATTAGCCCTTTAAGCATGTGTCTAAATCCCCTGGGGGAAATCAGGAAACAAAAACAGAAGTTTCTGAATTTCAGATTGATTACTTATTCAGAAGCTATCTTGAGGACATGGCCTAACCTTTTGATATTACTCACCAAAGGGAAATGTCAATTACAAAGACTTTAATTCCCTTTCCTCTCAATGGGAGAGATATAGCCTATACAGAGAGTTGTTTTCTTTTATAACTCATTTAAATTATTTCTTCTAGATACTTCATGTTTAATGGTGTTAGACTCACTGACTTAATAAAGAGATTATAAAATATTTGAAGCAAGTACATATACCTTTTATTCAGTGGTTTATCACAAAAACATAAAACTACTGAGGGACTGATTGAGCATTAGACGCATCAAGTTCATATTCATGAAGGCTCGTATTTTTTCTCATTCTTAAATTTATATTCATTCTGAGTATAGCAGAATGTACTTAATACATTTATAATTTAATATATTTATAAGCCTATTCTTTACCACATTGTTTTAGGAACTTATGGATTTAAGAGAATTCAGTAGAAGATAATTGGTTAAACCATAGTTAGTGAAGATAAAGATAATACAAACAATAACTAACTCATGAAGTAGGTAACAGAGCAAGTTAACAAATGATAATCATAATCAAATAATATTAGCTTTCATTATAAAAAATATATTCAGGAGAATTAGAAGTAGGAAATGAGAATAATTTCCCACCATCACCCTCAATCACTTGAATTTTGTTTGAAGGCCCCAGATAGTCAACACTTATAGATGAATCTTTAGACTACATATGAAGTCTTAGTATGCCAACTTCAGGATTCTTTGATTATTCAATAATAATCTATGTATTTCAGTTACTAAAACGTGGTCAGGACAATGATTTATATTCAAAGCTGACAAGTTTTTTAAAATATCATAGCTAGAGATAGATTATCATAGTTTGTTAAATATAATTCAAAGCTATTGATGCAATCTGGTTAAGGATTAGGAAACAGTCATTGCAATTTATAACTGATTAACATTGAGGGACAATTTTTACAGATTCCTCTTACGTTCAGAATGCTATATACTAAACAGGTTAAATTGTCAAGTAAGATAGATAACCCACATTTGGAGGAATTTATGTCCAGAGATAATAAGTGATAAAATTCCTAATCAATAAAAATTTCCATTGGCTATTAACTGAATAAATATATTCAAGAGAATTAGAAGATCAGTAAAAGCAGGAACCTTGTTTTTTGTTTTAAATTCACTGCTGAATCACCAGCACCTAGGTCAGTGTGGGACACACAGTTTGGGTTTAATAAAATATTTACAGAGTGAAAAATACCAAACTGCTAATAAATAATCGAAACATATGTGACTAGCTCTGTAGGAGCTGGATAAAGAAAAAGGGCTAAGGAGAGAAGGAAAGACAAAGAAGGAAGAAATAACAAAGAGGTGAGTAAGAAGAAAGAATGACAGAGGTCTTTTTTCGTGTGTTTTACCTACTTGGCAGCAGAAGAGTGGAATGAAAGCAACCTAAAGGAAAACATATCGCTGAATCCCTCATTCCCCCATGCACATGTTGTCCAGCATTGGCTCCACAGGCCGTCATCAACAGCATAACAAGCAACTGAAAAAGTGACACCAACATACAAAAGGAGAACTACACACATTGATTGCAAACCCAATGAGAAATGCTCTCATGACCAGACTATCGGGTTGGCATAGTACTTGTGATTTCTACAAGATACTTGAGGAAATGAAATATTAGGAGTTTCTAAGGGGATAATGTTTACTTCACTATTCCCCAGTGTGGCCCCTGAGCACCTACCTCTTCCAACCTCCAGTCTTCTCCTCTCCAGATTAAGTGAGCCTAACCATCGGTTACTTTAATTTTACTTAGGGGTTTTAGAGCTGCAAATGAGGAAAGAATGAATAGATGAGTGCCTGCCTTGGGCCTCTTTCCCCACAGATACAGTCCTCAACTTTCCTTTATTTGCTCTGTATCTCAGAGGCTGGCGCCTGCAGGCTGCATTTCCAAGGCTCACCTATCGGCTGGTTTAGGGCTGGTCTCAGCCAAGAGAAAGGAGACACCACTAGAAGATGGGGGCAGTGGGGAGAAGCCAGGCCATTTCTCCCCATTTCTCTTGCCAGACACACCTGCATCTCCTCTGTGTCTATTACCCAGCTCCCACTGGACAGGCCATCACTACCCACCCCTGGGCTCCAACAAACCATCTTCTCTCTCTAGGCTTCCTACTGTCGCTAATCTCTGGGTTGTTCCAAGAGAATTTGCTCTTGACTTTTGCATTGCAATCAGAAAATATTCTTAGCTTTGCCACTCTTTAAATGCCTTCTAGGGTGGTATCTGCTCAGACCTCAGACTTTAGACTACATGTCTCTCCTGAACTGGTCTTATCTGCCTGCCCTGTGTAATTTGTCCACATCTCACAGAGCCAGCCCTCACTCAGGATTGCTCAGACCAAGCTCTGGAACCTTTGCTACTTTGACCACAGGCTTCTGATTCTCTTCTCAATGTTTTCTGATCCCACGCCTAGCCCTATTCTACTCTCCTCATCATGGCTTATGAACCTGTGTCCCTGTCACTGTTCACAGTTGTAAAGCTTATATTCTGAATGTTGATATTGGCTGAACTGCAGCATGAAACCATTCTACAATGATCTTTAAGCTCTCATTTAAGATTTACCTTGAACATATTTCCAGACATACACAACAGTAAAATATACATATCTATGTCACAAGAAAATTGAAAATAGTGCATATTTCCTGGATGGTTGGTCACCCCTTCCATGTGCTCACTTTGGTAATGACCAATAAGATACAAAGGCAGACAAAAAGATAACTAAAATAATGTCAGAGTGTAACTCTGCTCAAAGGGCATGAAATCTATGATGGCCTTGCAATAAAAGAGCTTATATAGTTTAGCTTGTTCCCATAAATTATTTCACTGTCAGCAAAAAATAACATAATCCCTAAAGCAATGAAATAGTATATATTAATAACAATAAAACATTTAAGGCTCTATTAATTACCTTATGTTGTAAACAGACAATAAATGTGTAACAGTACTGACTATTCTCGGCTTACATTTTCTAAGTGCTTATTTTAATCGAACTTTAGCACTAATACATGTAAGTGTTATTCTGTTTCCCAGGTTATTCTCTCACTGCAGAGCTAAAGACCAGATTGTTTAACTCGAGGTCTATATGGGTAGATTAAATTCCCACCCAGCCTTGTCCCAATTCCCAAATTAATCTTGAATTGGTTAAGAAATAATAAACAAACTCAGCACTGGCCTTGCTTCCTTAATCGCACTCCACCCACACTGACTGGGTTAGTCATACCATTTCCCCTTGGTCTCTATGTGGATGGCATGTGTACTTGTATTCCTAACAGAACATTCCCAGCCTCTCGCTCCAGTTCATCCTCAGCTGTGGCCCATGTTCCAAGCCTCTCTTCTAGCATTCTTCCTGTGACTTTGACTCAGTCACCATACAGAAGGTCCTAAGTTGCCTGCCATCCCTCCTCTGCACTCTCAAGTATTATACCTGGGGCTTGCCAACTGGAGGACAGAATTCTCAGATACCAGCTGCCTGACTGGTTCAACCTGCCCCTTTGTCCAGATTCTCAGAGTAATGTTTTGATCATTTAGGACTGGATCTGGGCCTCTCTGAGACAGAGCCTTCCAACAGTGGACCTGATCACTACTGGCTGTGAGCCAGGACCCCAGCACCAGTCCCACCTTAGACAATGGTTCCAGTGTCAGGTCTGGAGCCTTCCTTCTTATCATGAATTGAGAAATAAAGATATGTCCTTCTCTAACCCCGTAGGTTTTCAGTTGGCTTCCTTATGATGATTACTTTGAGTTTTGATATCTTTGGTTTGGTGACTGAGCACATCTCGTCCCCCTCCTCTCTCCCTCCCTCCCCATAGCCCTCTCCCACCCCTAGCAATGCAGAACAACTACAGAAGCTCTTAGTAAGGCTTCTGTACTCAGGAGCTTTCATAGAGTGCTCAGGAGTTTTTGAAAAACATAAAACTATGTTTTAAAAAGTGGTCACATTTCATATTCTCCTTAAGTTCCTGTTTTATATTCCTTGAGACGTAGTTAATCAACTCCTCCTTAGCTTGCAGTTCACAAAAGTCCTCCTAAAGTGTGTTCATACCCCTACTCTCAGGGTTTGCAGGGTGAGAGCCACCCTGTATCCTAGCAGGGTCTCTAAACTCAAGAATCTGGTAAGAAACAAGGCAACTGATCTTCAGTGTTTCTGTATTTCCCTCCAACAGAGCACAGAGAATATGTTCAAGTTTATTCTCTCAAATAGCCCTGACTATACCCTAGTTTATTAAAGATAAATTATAATGAGGATTTGTGAACAATGTAATTTGTCTTTATTTTGGTTTAAATTAATGGCACTGGATTCTTTTATACTTGGCAAGGTAGTAGTGGGTATACATCAGCCAAAAAAGAACGAACATCTTAAAATCTTGCAGAAACTACATAAATTTTAGTGATTTTTAAAAATATAGAGTATTTCTATAGTTTCTTGGCCAGCTGGTCTTTTTTCACCAAATATATCTTTCCTAACATCAAAGAGTAGTAAAGGCTTGCATGTAAAAGTCATAACAGTAATAGTAATGATTATGAGAATAGTAATTTATGATTTCTACTGGCTGTATGAAGTACTTCTACTGTATGAAGTACTTTATGTACATTACCTCTTTAAATTCTTAGAACACTATGCACTATGTATGATTGTTTCCTATTCTTAGTTAAGAAAACTGAGTGAGGAAAGGTTAAGAAACTTGACCTAGGTCAGCTAGTAAGTGGCAGAACAGAAATTTTAACCTAACCCATCTTTCCATATCTGCAGCATTGCATACAGCTCAATAAATTGCATTTGTGTATGCTATTATACTCCCCTTGATGAATACTGAAACAGAATTAGAATACCTCCCAATTGTTTTATGAAAAAGCATTGACAGGAAATGTGGCCTTCGTGTTCAGGGTACATACTTCTGTTGCTCTGAACATTATCTGAATAAGAACTTGCTAATAATTTGAGCAGTTCTAACTTCAAAATTGATGTAATATTACACAAATAGATGAATATTAACCTTGACATTCAACTTTTGACATTTTCAACTTCATTTTTCCATGAATAATTTTCTCTCTTACAGTTATGACAGCATTCATATGCTCTCCTCTTTTCATTTTGGTACTTTGGAACTTTTGGAAACGTGATAAGATAGCTTATAGTATGGTTAACAGATTAGTACACATAGTATTTCTCTATTCTTTATTTTTCCTGAAGATATCACATTCTCTTGCAGTTTTTCCTTTATCACTCTCTACTTGACTCTATTTTCTTCCAAAGAAACTTATTTTGACAATATTGAAATGGCTGAGAAAAAGGTTCTAGCCATGTAAGGTACCCTAAATTTTATCTTAATATCCTTCAAAGGAATTTTTCATAAAAAGTTAAAATTAAGTTAAAATCCATTGATAGGGCTTCCCTGGTGGCGCGGTGGTTGGGAGTCCACCTGCCGATGCAGGGGACGCGGGTTCGTGCCCTGGTCCGGGAGGATCCCACATGCCGCGGAGCGGCTGGGCCCGTGAGCCATGGCTGCTGGGCCTGCGCGTTCGGAGCCTGTGCTCCGCAACGGGAGAGGCCACAGCAGTGAGAGGCCCGCGTACCACAAAAAAATAACACAAAAAACAAACCAAAAACCCATTGATACTACTCATTAATATATTGTTACAGATTCTAAGCAATTGTTTTTTTACAGGCAATATGATTACAAGTGAATTACAAATGCAGACTTTATGACTCCAATTAAACTCTAGGTCACAATCCATTAAAAACAGATTATACACATTACATTAGATATATGGAAAAATACATAGGCCACATGATTTGAAATATCAAAATAAGTGAAGAGCAATAATTTCAAATAATTTATGTTTGTCTAAAATTTTTATCAGCATAACCTCAAAAATAATCAGAGAAAAAATTCTTTTGCTTAATTTTTACATACATATACATCATACTTTCTCTTACTTATTTCATTATTTCATTCTACCCCAGGAACCTCTTTGAAGTATTTCCCAAGAATGAGAGACTGGAAGAGATTCTCGTTTTTAGCTGTAAGAACATTAGTATTTTTAATTTTAAGTGCATTAGAAGTAAACTCATAAATAATTAATTTGGGAGATTTTATTTTGTAACAATAAAATCAAGTGACTAAAAATTAATTTAAATCAAATTAAAATTTCAGCATTGTTGTAAAACTGCTTAAGAGAGCAGATCTTAAGAAAATGTTATGAGAGACTGTTATACCTCAGTTTCCACACAGGAAGAGTCATTTATCACTGAAGTGTCTTCTCTGAAACCTTTGAATGTTTAAGAGCTGGGTTACTATGAAAAGTCGCTTTTTGAATATTATGTCTATAAAGTTTGATTCTACCTGATCCTCACTCCCATCTGTCAGCTCTCACTTCTCCAGTGGAGGGTGAAGGGATGAGAATTAATGTCACCCTTGAATTTAGCATCTCTAACATGGGCAAGCACACAATGAAGCAGAGGAAAAGAAGTCAAAACAATGCAAAAATTGTCCGGGCCAAGAATATCTTGGAGTATAAAGAAGTTCACAAGAAAACAAACAAACAAAAAGAGGGACAAGAGGACATTCTTATTGGGAGGCCTACAGGACACACATGGGCAAAACAATAGCCCTGTGCCCTGAGCAGCCCTGGCTCCATACAGAGAAAAGGAGAAAGGCAGAGAGGTAAGAAAGTGATTGAAGAGAAGACAGCAAATGATTGAAAAATAATTTAAAAATTGAAAAGAGTTATGCTTCTGAGAAGATTCTTAAACTATATCTGGTTGGAAAATATGGAGATATATCTGACTCTAGTAAGAACCAACCTGAAATTTAGAACAAATCTGAAATAGTGTCCTTATTGGAATACCCGATTTTTCTCATCTGATTTATGCAAGGCTTCACAAAGGCACCAACGGCCTAGTAAAAGCTTTATAATCTAAATGTTGTTAGTACCACACTTTACTAAAGACAGGCATCTTATCGGAATAGAGGCAAAGAGACTTATTTACGTTTTCTGTTACTTAGTTTGCAACAGGAGAGGCTGATAATTAAACATAAAGGAGGAGACACCGGTGGTGTTAACAATTTAACAAAAACTAATGGAAGTGTTTCATGGACAGCCAAGGTTTGTTGGACTAAATCACCATCTCTCATAGGAAATCCTGAAAAAGAAACACAACTCAAAACACAGGCTGAAGAAAATAACTTTTACTAGGGAAGGTAATAGCTTTGTGACTTAGGAATTTTATGAAGGTCCTTTGAGTATTCTTTTGGATTCTAATTCTCCTTCAGTTCACACCATGGAACACCCAGTTACTATGATTTGTTTGTGGAAGGAAAATAAAATAAGCCGAAGACTTACCGCCTCCACTTCGGCAGGATCATACCACACATTGATGTACGGATGCTGTAAGGCATCGTCCACTGATATCCTTTTTGCTGGGTCAATCACTAGCATCTTTGACAACAAGTCCCTGGCTTGGCTGGCTGAAACGATGAATGAGAAAAAAAATAGTAATGTTTTGATTTTGGCAAGGAAATTTTTTGGAGGGAGAAAAAAATTTAAAAAACAAAGATCAATTAGCACCTTCCATCCAAATGTCAGGTAACTTCACCAAGTGATTAGGGAAATGCAAAATAAAACAATGAAAATATTTTTTTATCCATCAAATTTGCAAAAATAAGAGATGGCATAATATCCACTAACTCCAGGTCATTTCATTCATGTTGGTGGCAGTGTAAATTGATAAATATTTTTTAGAGGGCAATTTTGGCAGTATCTATTAAAATTTTAAATGTGAATACCTTATAGCCCAACAGTTCCGCTTTTAGGTATACAGTCTAGAGAAACAATTAACATGTTCATGAAAAGCATTTAGAAAGGGTGTTCACTGCAGCACTGGTCAAGGATTAAAACATTTTAAACAATCTAAATGTCCACCTATAGAGCAACTAAATGAGCTATGGTACAACTGTATCAATTATATTTGGCAGTTTAAAAGAATAAGGTAGATCTATATGGACTCACATGGACATGGTCTTAAGTGAAAAAAAAATTTGCAGGCTGAACCATAGATCCTGATGCCATTGTATAAATCTGTCCCTTCCCAATAACACAACAAACATTTCCCTGTCTCTCTATTTATGTATATAAATGCATAGAAAGGTCTGCAGGAATAATCAACAAACTGAAAATCATAGTTACCTCTGAGGAGAAGAAAATATGTACATGTATTGCTTGCATAGTTAAAAATAAATTTAAAAGAATGAAGTTTTAAAAATGGAAACAAAGTGAGTGTACACTGCTCATTTTAAAACTTTTCTGAGCTGCGGAAAAGGATAAAGCAGTGTCTAGAGGGAGGCAAGGAGGTCAGGGGTGACTTTTTGAAGATGGGAGAAATGATGAGGACTTTAATGGGAGCAGAAGCTTCAAGAATTGAGAGGAGGGGACAGATTTGAGAGAAAGAATCCACAAGACTTAGTAACCACATTGATGTGGGAGATGTTTAGTTTATAAAATACATATTGTCTACTGTGTGCCAGGTACAGTGTGAGATGCTAGGGATATAAAAAAATTACACGGTGATAATCATTAAGTGTATTTATTTAATAACATTGCTAAAGGACACTCTAAAAATTTCTAAAAATACATAAAATTTTCAAGAAAATACAGATACAAACTGGTTTGCAAGTTTTTATGGTGAAAATATTCAGTTTATTCCAAACATATGGTAAAACTTCAAATTAAAGAAAGCAAAATCTAAATTGTTTTGCTAAATTAGGAAAAAGGCAATGTGTTTGAATCCATGAATATGTATCAACTTTTAATTATCAATTTTTTCTGATTATTAAGGAAATATGGGTTAATTATAAAAAATTTGGAAATCACATAAAACATAAAATCCAGAAAAACCCACCTTCCCCACAGGCAATCACTCTCATTGTTAATATATTCTCTTCTAGTTTTATGTGTTTTTTCATAATTTTGATTGTACTACAGTTAAAATGTAGCAATTTATGACATTATAATCTCTGGTGTTGTTACATTTTAATAAAATACTTTTTATATATTTATTTATACTAATTATATATTTATAAAAATTGCTAGTTAAATTAGACTGGAAGATTTCTTTATTAGTCATTTTTCTGGGGATCTCAATTCTAGAAATTTAATTTCTGCTAATTCCAAACTGATACTGTGAAGTTCACAAGAGTAACAAAAGTACAGAAATATACATTAATTTTCAATAATTAACCTTTCTCATTGTTAATAACCCTGTCATGATCTAACGGGGCTGTACTGGTTTATGTCATTGGTTCAAAGATCTCTTTGATTTGTAACTGATTTTATACCCAGACTCACACAGTCCCACAGGTTCTCCCGTCAAATCCAGCTATGTTTCTGCTCTTAGAAAGAGTCAGGGGGGTTGGGGTGGTCTCCTCATCAATAGGGACATGAACGACAGTAACACCAAATCATCTTACTAAGAAACAAGGATCAATACTGCTTGTAGGGAACAAAATGAGGAAGAAGAAAAGGTTTTAATTCTTCATCTTTCATTTGCAAGTAAATGTCTTACACTCTTTAATAACAGTAGAATAAATTCATCCCTTTGATTCTTTGTGTAATTCTTTATAATTTGCTGATTTTATATTACAATTATAATTTAATAATTGTAAATACACAACCTAGTTTTTTTTTAATTAAAAAATTTTTTTTACAATTTTTAAAGGTTACTTTCCATTTATAGTTATTACAAAATATTGGCTATATTCCCCGTGTTGTACAATACATCCTTGAGCCTATCTTACACCCAATAGTTTGTACCTCCCACTTCCTTCCCCTATATTTCCACTGTCCCCACCCCCACCACTGGTAACCACTGGTTTCTTCTCTATAGCTGTAAGTCTGCTTCTTTTTTGTTATATTCACTAGTTTGTTGTATTTTTTAGATTCCACTTTTAAGTGATATCATACAGTATTTGCCTTTCTCTGTCTGACTTATTTCACTTAGCATAATGTTCTCCAAGTCCATCCATGTTGCTGCAAATGGCAAAATTTCATTCTTTTTTATGGCTGAGTAGTATTCCATTGTGTGTGTATGTGTGTGTGTGTATGTATGTGTGTGTGTGTGTGTGTGTGTGTGTGTGTGTGTGTAGCACATCTTCTACTTTATTATTTGCAAAAGTAATATAATTGTACAGGTTCAAACTGAATTAAAAAGCCAAAAAATAAACCCAAGAAGGTTGGAATTATATAATGAAGCATGGCATTTTACTGAGTAGTTTCTCTACAAGTGTTTGCATTATATCAAATAATTTAATCAAGGATTGTGGCCTCTGTATTGTTATACTATAAGTGACTTAATAGGAAGGGATTACTTTGCCTGACATGTCAATTAGCATCATAAAGACATACATTCTTCAAAATCTCCACCTGGGGTATTAGCACTTTCTCATTTTGCATACAGTTGATGTTGCTCTTAAAAGCAGTAGATTTATCAAGACAGTATGATACTGGCACAAAAACAGAAATATAGATCAATGGAACACAATAGAAAGCCCAGAGATAAACCCACACACATATGGTTACCTTATCTTTGATAAAGGAGCAAGAATATACAGTGGAGAAAAGACAGCCTCTTTAATAAGTGGTGCTGGGAAAACTGGACAGCTACATGTAAAAGTATGAAATTAGAACACTCCCTAACACCATACACAAAGATAAACTCAAAATGGATTAAAGACCTAAATGTAAAGCCAGAAACTATCAAGCTCTTAGAGGAAAACATAGACAGAACGCTCTATGACATAAATCACAGTAAGATCCTTTTTGACTCACCTCCTAGAGAAATGGAAATAAAAACAAAAATAAACAAATGAGACCTAATGAAACTTAAAAGCTTTTGCACAGCAAAGGAAACCATAAACAAGATGAAAAGACAACCCTCAGAATGGGAGAAAATAGTTGCAAATGAAGCAACTGACAAAGGATTAATCTCCAAAATTTATAAGCAGCTCATGCAGCTCAATAACAAAAAAACAAACAACCCAATCCAAAAATGAGCAGAAGACCTAAATAGACATTTCTCCAAAGAAGACATACAGATGGCCAACAAACACATGAAAGAATGCTCAACATCATTAATCATTAGAGAAATGCAAATCAAAACTACAATGAGATATCATCTCACACTGGTCAGAATGGCCATCATCAAAAAATCTAGAAACAATAAATGCTGGAGAAGGTGTAGAGAAAAGGGAACACTCTTGCCCTCTTGGTGGGAATGTTAATTGATACAGCCACTATGGAGAACAGTACGGAGGTTCCTTAAAAAACTACAAATAGAACTACCATATGACCCAGGCATCCCACTAATGGGCATATAACCTGAGAAAACCATAATTCAAAAAGAGTCATATACCAAAATGTTCCTTGCAGCTCTATTTACAATAGCCAGGACATGGAAGCAACCTAAGTGTCCATCAACGGATGAATGGATAAAGAAGATGTGGCACATATATACTGGAATATTACTCCAATATTCCATAATAATGGAATATTACTCAGCCATAAAAAGAAACGACATTGAGCTATTTGTAATGAGGTGGATAGACCTAGAGTCTGTCATACAGAGTGAAGTAAGTCAGAAAGAGAAAGGCAAATACCATATGCTAACATATATATATGGAATTTAAGATAAAAAAAATGTCATGAAGAACTTAGGGGTAAGACAGGAATAAAGACACAGACCTACTAGAGAATGGACTTGAGGATATGGGGAGGGGGAAGGGATAGCTGTAACAAAGTGATAGAGTGGCATGGACATATATACACTACCAAACATAAAATAAATAGCTAGTGGTAAAATAGATAGCTAGTGGGAAGCAGCTGCATAGCACAGGGAGATCAGCTCGGTGTTTTGTGACCACCTAGAGGGGTGGGATAGGGAGGGTGGGAGGGAGGGAGATGCAAGAGGGAAGAGATATGGGGACATATGTATATGTATAACTGATTCACTTTGTTATAAAGCAGAAACTAGCACACCATTGTAAAGCAATTATACTCCAATAAAAATGTTTAAAAAAATGCAGTAGATTTAGTAATAATTTAGTCTGTTGTCATTCAGAGAGCCGGTAGTGGTAGTTAAAAGAAGAAACCCAACTGTGCAACAAAAGTGTCACAAACACAGAAACAATGCTGTGCATTTAAAATCCATCAGATAAAAGTTTGGAGGAAATAAGTTTCTCCATCTCATTTTTGTCTATATTAGCTATAAATTAAGTCTGAAAGTTAAATCTGTAGTTAATTGTCCACTGAACATTTGGTATAAAATTTCACAAGCATGTGTCCTTTTCTGGGATAATGTATAGATCCACCTAAAATAATAATTATTTTATTATTAATAAATATTTATTAGTATTTTTATATCTAATAGTTACTGAGCACTTACTGTGAGCCAGGCACTGTTCTAAGTGCTTGACAAATTAGTCAGCTAATCTTCCCAAGTATAAACTTTCTACTTTCATTTGTTAAAGGAGGTACAGAAAGATGAGATAACTGGCCTAAGTTCACACAGATTTTAAGGGGTAGGATTTCAGCTCCGGCAGTGGAAAAAATCAAATTTGCTTCAAAATCACATTCTCTAAAATGTCCTAAGTTAAAATAAGAATTAGAATATTATTTATATTACACTTTATACGTTACCAAGTTTATTCAGTCCTATAACCAAGCATTATAATCCCAGTTTTGTTGGTGAAGAAATTAAGATTTGTTACTAAAGTTCATAACTGCAGACATAGTAGTAGAAAAATTACTTATTAATGAAAATGTTTACACTGAATACAAAATGTGTAGGTAAAAAATATCATTTATCACTCTAAAATGAAAAAATGGTGGTTAAGCATTCCATAAAATGCAAAGAAAACTCAAACATCTATAGCTCTAAGATTTGACAACTAAAAACTTGTGTTGAAAGTATTTTCCAGGTAATAAAAAGAACTGAAACAATTATTTCAATGTATATTACATTGGTCTTTTAGAGTTAGCACTGCAAAATAATTTTAAGATTCTAAATAAGCCCCATGGAATAGTTTAACCCGCACCACTATTACACACTTTATTAGTAACCTTCTCTCTGAATATCCAGGCAATTTTAAAATCCTTGGCTTCTCCCCCTTTGTAAAGAAGATCTTTTAACAATACCTCTCTTTAAATTGAGGTATTTCAAGTTAAAGAAAGATGTCTCTATAGCTTGCCCATCACCCACATAGTGGTTCTGAAGTTGTCCCTGAAAGGCTTACCTTTGAGTTTATTGTGCTCAGAGTCCGCTGGGAAGAGGGAATCTGGAAAGAGCTTGGGGAAGGTGAGTCCTGCATACTTGGGCCGATTCTCCACATAGTTTCTTACTGTGGGTTGCAATTTCTTCATGAATTCTGGGCATGGTGTTCCTAGTTGCTCAATTACCTTGTTCCACTGGTCAATATCTGAGAATTGAATAGTTAAGGGCAAAAACAAGTGTAGGCCACTAGCACTTGCCTTTCACTAGTTGGGAGACTAACTGCTTCTCAGAATCCCGAGCAGTCATCAACACAAATGGAGTTTTAATAAACAACAAAGGACAGAAATATAAAATCAGATTGTCAGGCAGTGAATCCTCTTGGAATTTTAAATTCACTTTTGGAACATATACACTTTTGGGGAATTAGCATTACTTAAAATAGGATATCATGAAATAGTCTTTGGGTTGTAAAGATGAAAAGGTATTTAAATAACACAAGAAGAATTTCTCCTCTTGAGCTAAACTTCTGTATAACCATGTGATTTGGAAGAGAAAAAAATATAAAGACATATAATAATATTATCATGAAATTACTTCCATCATTTATTTTCTAAAAATGACAAATACACAAATATTTTATAAGATTTGTTTATATTTTTCTTAAATTCTTTTTAAGGTTTTTTTCTTCTGTTCTCTATCAAATGGGAAATTTCATTATCTGTTAATGTTTTCCACTCATATGCATTACAAATAGGGTCAATCTAATTTTTGATAGTAACTCACTAATTCTTTACCAAAGACTTAAAAAAAAATTCTTTTTATCAAAGTAGTTGCAGTTTCATACCTATTTACTTACTTCTGATAATAGTGCCCTGTATCCCTGAATATTGGGGATATGAGGGTAAACATAGGATGTTCAATTTAAAACAGATTTCAACCAAGTGCATGTGTTTCAAAAGTATGTTAAGCATAGGGAATTCTACAAGAAAAATAAATATTACCTCTCTATGAAAGTTAATACTTTACAAAACTGGGGGGGGTCTCTCACAGACATATCCACTGATTGAGATTTTCTTTATCATCTATCATTGATATTTGATATGTCAGAGCCTTGATAATGATAAATACCTGTGAAAACTCTGAAGAGCCAACTGGAAGAAGTTGATTTCTAACAGATTTCCTTGCCATGTGTCAATGAATGATGGAGACCTTAGAAATTCTTAAATCCAATACCACAGGCAGTGTACTCTCCTATGTTGTTTATTCTACTACTCTATCTTTAGTGTAAAGTTAGTTAATTCATTTCTGCTAATGTAATTTGTGACAGTTCAGGTAACTTTACCATAATATTACTTAATTGAGATTCATAAAATCTTTACCCCAGCTATTCCATAGGGTTGGACTAAAAAAGATGAGCAGTCCTGACAGAAGACAAAATTAACTATATTCAGCCAAAATAAATATATAATGCAAACAATGTAGATAGGTGATTGAACAAAGATAAAATCAAGCTAATTTGCAAATTCTCTTCTATTTCCCTTATAATCTAGCTGAATAAAGTTTAAATTATTACATAGCCTCTCAAGTATGGGGATGAAAAAAATACATGATTGTGTAATACCAAGAAATGAAGTAAAAGTGGGAAAAACTGAAGAATATTCCTTTACAAAATGATAGGAATAATTTAAAAAGAACATATTTCAATAAAGATTAATCTAAATTACCATGTGCCTGAGAAAGTGAAAATCATTAGAAATAAACTTAAAAAATTTCAAAAGATTAGAGTTAAAAGTTACTCTTAGACAAAAACTTATGTTAGTACTATGGATATAGGTAAGCTAGAATGACTTAGATATATTTAAATAGAAAACATTAATACAGTTAAATAAATCTCAGTGCTTACATTGTAAACTATGAAAAGAGATCTACTCTTTAATACAGTTAAGTTATCACGTCCTAACAAGCCATCATTTAATCATCGGTCAAGCTTCTTTAGGATTCTGAAGATTTGATGTCAAACTAAAAATAAGGGCAAAGAAGCTGTCAGATTTTCTGTAAAGGAGTCTTTTAACAAAGGTGGCAAAATACTCCCAACACACTACTATAGTGACATTTAACTAGCAGTACACAGTTATTTAGTTAAAAAGTGATTGCTTTTAAAGTAACATTCCCAAAACAATTACATGTTATTTTTACAGTAAAGTTTAAGGAGACTCAAATATTTTGGAATTAATTAAACAAGGGCTATTAAAATGTTTCTTATTACAAGTTATAATTAAAGTCTATAGAAGCACTCAGCACATTTTCCTTCCTTAAATTGCTTTTTAGATGAAACACTATTGTGGTCCTTGATGTAATGGTTTACAAAAAAGAAGGGAGGGGAGAATCTTTATTCTTGACAATGAAATAATTGAATGTTCTAACTGCAAATATGTGGTATAGTCATCTTTAAAATTGTGTGCCTCTATTTTAACCAATCCATTTCAGGTTCTTTCTTCACACAAACATGACTAGTATGTTTAAGTAGTAAGTATTTGTTTTCCAGATGTTCACAGGATTGCAAACAACTTCGTCCACTATCCTTAGTTAACCACATTGATTTTTCTTTATAATCATAATTAACCAAATATAAGCCATGACTGGAAGTAATGTCTCCTGGCTCCAAATCCAGTGCTTGTTCCAAGGATTCCAGTAAGAAAAAGAGCAAGTTTGGAACTGATGTGTTAAAAATTGCTTTAATTTGGCCATAAAATTGATGATATGTTTGTCACAGGCAATTCCTCTTAAAGAATGCCTCTGAAACTGCTTACCTAGTCTATTAGGTCAACATATCCACATAAAACAATTAATTTTATTAATATTTAAATAGAAAATAAGGTGATGCATTTTTCAAAGAAATTTTTTAATCATCAGATTTCCACAATGATTTTATTTTTAAAAATACATAAAATATTAACTAGATTTTTATGATTATGTGCTAATGTTAGCATAGTAAATTTTTTTTAAAAGAATGGCCAAAATTATTTTTGCAAAAGGATTTCTTTGTTTTAGAACACTAATAAGTCATCATTTTTCTATTATATGAGTAAGGATGTGATTCCTTACAGATTCCAGCCTGTGCAGTTATCAAAAAAGCAATAAATATATATTTTAATATACTTTAATATATTTTTAAATATTTTGATCTACTAGTTCAAAAATTATCATACAACTTAATTATCAAAGGTATTTAATAAAAATTGAAAAATGTCATTTAATAGGAATCATTTGACAATATCCTCTAGTTCTAAATTCACTACATAAAAAATAGTCATATTACAAAAAGTTTGATTTTATAGAGTATAATGATAAGATAATGTGCAAATATTGACCACTACTAATGTCTTCAATAAATAGTATTGTAATAGAAGAATGAGGCAAAATAAGTATGGATTGTAAAAATGATTATCTGAAATCCTAAGATTAAAAATTATTCCAGGGCTTCCCTGGTGGTGCAGTGGTTGGGAGTCTGCCTGCCAGTGCAAGGGACATGAGTTTGAGCCCTGGTCCGGGAAGATCCCACATGCCATGGAGAAACTGGACCCATGTGCCACAGCTGCTGAGCCTGTGCTCTGGAGCTCGCCAGCCGCAGCTGCTGAGCCTGCATGTCACAACTACTGGGGCCCGTGCTCCGCAATGGGAGAGGTCACCTCAGTGGAGGCCCACACACTGCAGTGGGGAGTGGGCCCTGCTCACCGCAGCCAGAGAAGGGCCCGTGCACAGCAACGAAGACCCAACGCAGCCAAAAGTAAAATAAACTAAAAAATAAATAAAATTTAATAAAAATTATTCCAGCTAATTCTTGTCAGTTAGCCAAGAATTTACATTTAATGCCCTCATTTTAGGTTAACTTCCTTGGTTGAGGAAATTTCTAAAATATGTAACAAACTGCCTTGAACCTAATGTATGAAATTACTCATACATTATTTTCTTATTATTTTCTAGATATTTAGGGTCATAATTTACACTATGCACATTTAAACTTTCAGAAGCTACTAAATGGAATCATAAAGCGTTGTTTAATGACCTCATTCTACTATGCCCTTTGAATTACTGTATCTTCTTTTCATGTTTTTTTCTTCATTGATTACTTTTTGTTATGATGAATATGGTTTCCAGAGTTGACACCATCAAGAATTCAAACTTGTTTTCTACTCTGCCCTAAGCCTTATATTCAATATTCTATGCAAAATTTTTCTGACATCTATTTGCAACTTAAAGAATATCAGTGTTTGTCCCCAAATTCTTAACTATGTTTTTAAAGATAATATTGTTTAAGAGCACTGTCTGTATAGAAAAGTTCCAGGAGAGGCTACTTAATCTTGCAAGCCAACTTGCTGCCTGGTTGGCACTGCATTGTGTATTACTGTGTGGCTTTATGTTAGCCTTGTATTCATGTCTGCAATAAGGAAGTGGAGGTATGCATGTCATGTGTTAGGCATCATGATATAAAACTGTGGTTCCCAAACTGAATATTCATGACATAGGGAACTTATAAAAATACAGGTCACTCCCCTCTACTCACTGATCTACAAGATTCTGAGTGCATACACCTGAGATGATATCATTAAGAAACACCAATAGTAATTGCAATCCAGATGGCCCCTGGACTCTATTTGAGAAATACTAACAATCTCTTGTGAATTACTAAGCCCAGATTTAAGAATAAAGTACTAACCTGTTTCAGTTTTATGACACAAATTAGAATAGGGTCAATTTCACCAAAATATTATTCCATACCTATTTGCTATGGAAAACTTAGGGGTTGTCAACTTGGAAATATTTCAGGGAAAGAAAAATCCTAATATATGTTCCTTTTCCCCATGTCACTTTCCTGAAAAGACCATGGGAAATTATGACAAGTAGGCTCCATGCAGAGAAAGAGGGGTTCTACCCATCCACATCTAGGGAAAAATCAAAATTATATGTTGCTATCATAGATGTATATGGGGTGATACAATATCATATTATATGGGGTGCTACTCATGTGAAGTATAAAAGCTATTCAATATAAAGTTCAAAATATTTGCCAATTTATTTTCCAGTAATTACTCCATATTGCTCTATAATAAACTTTGTTCTCAAAAGAACTCTCAGTTCCGAGGACATTGTAAAAATCAGGATAGAAATATATATATATATATTCATAAGACATAGGTCTGGATTCAGAATTTCATGGTTATGTCTTGAGTTGTTTTGTTACTTTAAAAATATTTTTACTTTTTTATTTGAAAATGTCATTTTCCTCTCAAAAGTCCCCCTCAAATTCTAGTAATATGAAATATGAATAAGTGACTTAATGCAAAATTGTAACTGTCTGTTTTCATTATAAATGAGCACAAGAAGAGGAAATATTACAAGCCAAAACACATTGAAAAACTCAAAGCTGACAATTTGAATTAAAGGCTATTTGTTCACTGGCAGCAGATTGCTCATGGAATACTGTGGGACATGAAATATCCAAAGGCTGATATTTGAAGCATGATGTATATGCATCTCAGTATAAACTATTTCATCTTATAAATCTATTTATTATTGTAATCTATGTTTACTTAAAAGCAAAAAATGGAGAGATATTTCACATATAAGCAAATCTAATATACATTAATATGTGTCACAATGTAGAATTTTCATTAAGCTATTGAAGGTTAATCTTTGGGGCCACTCATTTGTACAGGTCCCTTGCAAAACTCTGTGCCTAGTTTTGTATTTGTAATATTAATATTTTTTACATAAAACCCGCCTCCAACTGCATGATATTCTGGCCTCACAAAAGCCAGATCTGACTCTACCTGTATTTTGAAACTGGAAGAGGTCTTGGAGATCATTTAAATTGACCTCTGTATTATGTAGATGAAAAATGTCAAGGTCTTTTAAAATTGGTAATTAAAATGACTTTAAACAAAGGAGCTCATACAAACAGCTCCAAACACTAAAAGAATTACAGAATGCTATTTAACAGGAGTTTTGGTGACTCTGTACTCTGCTCTGTGAGACCCTCCCTGAAAGATTACATCCGTTTCTGGGTATAACACTATATAAGAAAAAGGTTAAGAAGGGACAATGAAGTTTATAGGAGGTAAAAAGAAAATGCTATATGAGGCATACTTGAAACTTTTTATGTTTCAACTCAAAAAGGAAGGAGACAACCCTCCCCATCCTAGCACTTTGATCCTTCTTATCCTTTAGCTGTTATCACCTTCTAATATATTGTGCCTTCTATTTTAAATTTCATGATGACAAGGATTTTCATCAGTTTGTTTACTTACATATCTGTAGATATAAGCACATAGTAAGTGCTCAAAATATTTGCTGAATAATTGAATGTCTACTTTATGTCCAATTACAGTTTTTTCATGGAGATAATGTGAAGAATAGTGGAGAGAAGGTATTCAAAGCAACAAAAGCTGAGAAATTCCAGGAATTGGAGATAGGCTGGAATTCAGACAACACAGTGAATCCCATGAGATAAATAAAAAGAAATCCAAACCTAGTCACATAGGAGAGAAACAGTAGATAACCAAAGACCAAGAAAAAGGACAGACTATGCCCAAAGATGACTATCACACTGACAGCTAATTATTCACCAGTAATATTGAAAACAAAAAGCCAGTGGAATAACACTTCTAAAATGTTGGAAGAAATAGCTGTCAATCTAAAATTCTATATCCAACAAAGCTCTCTTTCAAGTAAGGGAACACCAATCAAAAAACAGAGTTTTATTGTCAAAGACTCCCATTAAAGGATGTACTTCGGAAGGAAAGAAAATAATCTCAAAGTAAAGGGCCAAATTGCAAGAAATAGTGATAAACCAAGAAAATGATAATCAGAAGGATGAATCTAAACAAACTCTACCTGTATGCAATCCAATGATAATATTGTCAATTTATGAGGCTAAAAGAAGAGAATTAAAATACTGGGCATAGAGAGCATATGTAAATTGGTATAGTAATGATCTAAATTATGAACATATGCTAAGATTCTTGTGCGTTCAGCAGAAGGGTAAAAATTGTCTGAATTAAAACAGCAATTCTCCACAAATTGAAATACAGATTCAATACAATTCCAATATAAATACCAATAGGGATCATTTTACAGAAGTTAGCAAGCCAATCTAAAATATTTGAGGAAGAGCAACAGTTCATTAAACACTAAGCTACTTCTGAAGATGACAAAGAAGTCAGATATTTACCCTACCTGATATGTGTATAGTGTACAACTGTATTCATTAAGAAAGGGTAGGAGGAGCTTCAAGATGGTGAAAGAGTAAGACGCGGAGGTCACCTTCCTCTCCACAAATACATCAGAAATACATCTACATGTGGAACAGCTCCTACAGAACACCTACTGAATGCTGACAGAAGACCTCATACTTCCCCAAAGGCAAGAAACTCCCCACGTACCTGGGTAGGGCAAAAGAAAAAAGAATAAACAGAGACAAAAGAATAGGGACAGGACCCGCACCAGTGGGAGCGAGCTGTGAAGGAGGAAAGGTTTCCACACGCTAGAAGCCCCTTCGCGGGCGGAGGCTGTGGGTGGAGTACGGGGATAGCTTCGGAGCCACGGAGGAGAGCGCAGCAACAGGGGTGCGGAAGGCAAAGTGGAGAGATTCCCGCAGAGGATCGGTGCCGACCAGCACTCACCAGCCCGAGAGGCTTGTCTGCTCATCTGCCAGGGCAGGCGGGGGCTGGGAGCTGAGGCTTGGGCTTCGGAGGTTGGATTCCAGGGAGAGGACGGGGGTTGGTGGCGTGAACACAGCCTGAAGGGGGCAAGTGCGCCACAGCTAGCCAGGAGGGAGTCCAGGAAAAGGTCTGGAACTGCCAAAGAGGCAAGAGACTTTTTATTGCCTCTTTGTTTCCTGGTGCGTGAAGAGAAGGGATTAAGAGCACTGCTTAAAGGAGGTCCAGAGACGGGCGTGAGCCGCAGCTATCAGCGCAGACCCCAGAGATGGGCATGAGATGCTAAGGCTGCTGCTACCGCCACCAAGAAGCCTGTGTGCAAACACACGTCACCAACCACACCTCCTCTCCCGGGAGCCTGTGCAGCCCGCCACTGCCAGGGTCCTGTGATCCAGGGACAACTTCCCCGGGAGAACACACGGCGTGCCTCAGGCTGGTGTAATGTCACCCCAGACTCTGCCGCTACAGGCTCGCCCCGCATCCGTACCCCTCCCTCCCACAGGGCCTGAGTGAGCCAGAGCCCGCAGATCAGCTGCTCCTTTAACCCTGTCCTGTCTGAGCAAAGAACAGACGCCCTCAGACGACCTACATGCAGAGGTGGGGCCAAATCCAAAGCTGAACCCCAGGAGCTGTGTGAACAAAGAAGAGAAAGGGAAATTTCTCCCAGCAGCCTCAGGAGCAGCGGATTAAATCTCCACAATCAACTTGATGTACCCTGCATCTGTGGAATATCTGAAGAGAAAACGAATCATCCCAAATTGAGGAGGTGGACTTTGGGAGCAATGATATATATATATTTTTCCCTTTTTCTCTTTTTGTGATTGTGTATGTGTATGCTTCTGTGTGTGATTTTTGTCTGCATAGCTTTGCTTTTACCATTTGTCCTAGGGTTCTGTCGTCAGTTTTTTTTTTTTTTTTTTAGTATAATTTTTAGCACTTGTTATCATGGGTGGATTTGTTTTTTGGTTTGGTTGCTCTCTTCTTACTTTCTTTCTTCTTTTTTTTAACTACTTAAAAATTATTTTTTAAATAATTCTTTTATTTTAATAAATATTTTATTTTATCTTCATATTTCCTTCTTTCTTCTTTTTCTCCCTTTTATTCTGAGCCGCATAGATGACAGGCTCTTGGTGCACCAGCCAGGTGTCAGGGCTGTACCTCTGAGGTGGGAGAGCCAAGTTCAGGATACTGGTCCAAAAGAGACCTCCCAGCTCCATGTAATATCAAACAGCGAAAATCTCCCAGAGATCTCCATCTCAATGCAAAGACCCAGCTCCATTCAACGACCAGCAAGCTACAGTGCAGGACACCCTATGCCAAATAACTAGCAAGACAGGAACACAACCCCATCCATTAGCACAGAGGTTGCCTAAAATCATATGAAGGCCACAGACACCCCAAAACACACCACCAGACGTGGACCTGCCCACCAGAGAGACAAGATCCAGCCTCATCCACCAGAAAACAGGCACTAGCCGCCTCCACCAGAAAGCCTACACAACACACTGAACCAACCTTAGCCACTGGGAACAGACACCAAAAACAACGGGAACTACAAACGTGCAACCTGCAAAAAGGAGACCCCAAACACAGTAAGTTAAGCAAAATGAGAAGACAAAAAAACACACAGCAAATGAAGGAGCAAGGCAAAAACAGACCAGACCTAACAAAGGAAGAGGAAATAGGCAGTCTACCTGAAAAAGAATGCAGACTAATAATATTAAGATATCCAAAATCTTGGAAATAGAATGGAAAAAATACAAGAAACATTTAACAAGGACCTAGAAGAACTAAAGAGCAAACAAGCAGTGATGAACAACACAATAATTGAAATTTAAAATTCTCTAGAAGGAATCAATAGCAGAAGAACGGATAAGTGACCTGGAAGATAAAATAGTAGAAATAACTACTGCAGAGCAGAATAAAGAAAAAAGAATGAAAAGAATTGAGGACAGACTTAGAGACCTCTGGGACAACATTAAATGCACCAACATTGGAATTATAAGGGTCCCAGAAGAAGAAGAGAAAAAGAAAGGGACTGAGAAAATATTTGAAGAGATTATAGTTGAAAACTTCCCTACTATGGGAAATAGTTAATCAAGACCAGGAAGCACAGAGAGTCCCATACAGGTTAAATCCAAGTAGAAACACACCAAGACACATATTAATCAAACTATCAAAACTTAAATACAAAGAACAAATATTAAAAGCAGCAAGGTAAAAACAACAAATAACACACAAGGGAATCCCCATAAGGTTAACAGATGATTTTTCAACAGAAATTCTTCAAGTCAGAAAGGAGTGGCAGGACATATTTAAAGTGATGGAGGAGAAAAACCTACAAACAAGATTACTCTACCCAGCAAGGATCTCATTCAGATTTGATGGAGAAATTAAAACCTTTAAAGACAAGCAAAAGCTGAGAGAATTCAGCACCACCAAACCAGCTTTACAACAAATGCTAAAGGAACTTCTCTAGGCAGGAAACACAAGAGAAGGAAAAGAACTACAATAACAAACCCAAAACAATTAAGAAAATGGTAATAGGAACGTACATATCAATAACTACCTTAAATGTAAATGGATTAAATGCTCCCACCAAAAGACATAGACTGGCTGAATGGATATAAAAACAAGACCTGTATATATGTTGTCTACAAGAGACCCACTTCAGATCTAGGGACACATACAGACTGAAAGTGAGGGGGTGGAAAAAGATATTCTATGCAAATGGATGTCAAAAGAAAGCTGGCGTAGCAATTCTCATATGAGACAAAATAGACTTTAAAACAAAGATTATTACAAGAGACAAAGAAGGACACTACATAATGATCAAGGCATCAATCCAAGAAGAATATATAACATATATATTAATATATACATATTTAATATACAATATAATTAATTATAATTAATTTTTATAATAATAATTAATTATATATATTTAACATACAATATAAATATTGTAAATATTTATACACCCAACAGAGGAGCACCTCAATACATACGGCAAATACTAACAGCCATAAAAGGGGAAATAGACAGTAACACAATAATAGTAGGGGACATTAACACCTCACTTTCAACAATGGACAGGTCATCCAAAATGAAAAAAAATAAGGAAATACAAACTTTAAATGATACATTAAACAAAAAGGACTTAATTGATATTTATAGGACAAAACAACAGAAAAAAACAACAGAATACACATTCTTCTCAAGGAACATTCTCCAAGATAGATCATATCTTGGGTCATAAATAAAGCTTTGGCAAATTAAAGAAAATTGAATTCATATCAAGTATCTTTTTCGACCACTATGCTATGAGACTAGATATCAATTACAGGAAAATTTCTGTAAAAAATTACAAACACATGGAGGCTAAACAATACACTACTTTATAACCAAGAGATCACTGAAGAAATCAAAAGGAAATAAAAGAATTCCTAGAAAAAAAGGACAATGAAAACATGATGACCCAAAACCTACGGGATGCAGCTAAAGCAGTTCTAAGGGGGAAGTTTATAGCAATACAATCCTACCTTAAGAAACAAGAAACCTCTCAAATATACAATGTAAACTTACACCTAAAGCAATTAGAGAAAGAATAAAAAAAACCCAAAGTTAGCAGAAGGAAAGAAAGCATAAAGATCAGATCAAAAATAAAGGAAAAGGAAATGGAGGAAACGATAGCAAAGATCAATAAAACTAAAAGCTGGTTCTTTGAGAAGATAAACAAAATTGATAAACCATTAGCCAGACTCATCAAGAAAAAAGGGAGAAGACACAAATCAATAGAATTAGAAATGAAAAAGGAGAAGTAATAACTGACACCGCAGAAATACAAAAGATCATGAGAGATTACTAAAAGCAACTCTATGCCAAAAAAATGGAAAACCTGGAAGAACTGGACAAATTCTTAGAAATGCACAACCTGCCGAGACTGAACCAGGAAGAAATAGAATATCTGAACAGACCAATCACAAGCACTGAAATTGAAACTGTGATTAAAAATCTTCCAACAAACAAAAGCCCAGGACCAGATGGGTTCACATGCGAATTCTATCAAACATTTACAGAAGAGCTAACACCTATCCTTCTCAAACTCATCCAAAATATAGCAGAGGGAGGAACACTCCCAAACTCATTCTACGAGGCCACCATCACCCTGATACCAAAACCAGACAAGGATGTCACAAAGAAAGACAACTATAGGCCAATATCACTGATGAACATAGCTGGAAAAATCCTCAACAAAATAGTAGCAAACAGAATCCAACAGCACATTAAAATGATCACACACTATGATCCAGTGGGGTTTATTCCAGGAATGCAAGGATTCTTCATTATATGCAAGTCAATCAATGTGATACACCATATTAACAAATTGAAGGAGAAAAACCATATGATTATCTCAATAGATGCAGAGAAACTTTTCACAAAATTCAACACCCATTTATGATAAAAAGCCTCCAGAAAGTAGGCATAGAGGAAACTTTCCTCAACATAATAAAGGCCATATATGACAAACCCACAGCGGACATCGTCCTCAATGGTGAAAAATTGAAAGCATTTCCACTAAGATCAGGAAAAAGACAAGGTTGCCCACTCTCACCATTCTTATTCAACATACTTTTGGAAGTTTTAGCCACAGCAATCAGAGAAGTAAAGGAGATAAAAGGAATCCAAATTGGAAAAGAAGAAGTAAAGCTGTCACTGTTTGCAGATGACATGATACTATACATAGAGTCCTAAAGATGCTACCAGAAAACTGCTAGAGCTAATCAATGAATTTGGTAAAGTAGCAGGATACAAAATTAATGCACAGAAATCTCTGGCATTCCTGTACACTAATGATGAAAAATCTGAAAGTGAAATCAAGAAAACACTCCCATTCACCATTGCAACATAAAGAATAAAATAGCTAGGAATAAACCTACCTAAGGAGAAAAAAGACCTGTATGCAGAAAATTATAAGACACTGATGAAATTAAAGATGATACAAATAGATGGAGAGATATACCATGTTCTTGGATTGGAAGAAAAAACACTGTGAATATGACTCTACTCCCCAAAGCAATCTACAGATTCAATGCAATCCCTATCAAACTACCACTGCCATTTTTCACAGAACTAGATCAAAAAAAATCACAATTTGTATGGAAATACAAAAGACCCCGAATAGCCAAAGCAATCTTGAGAACAAAAAAACGGAGCTGGAGGAATCAGGCTCCATGACTTCAGACTATACTACAAAGCTACAGTAATCAAGACAGTATGGTACTGGCACAAAAACAGAAAGATAGATCAGTGGAACAAGATAGAAAGCCCAGAGATAAACCCACGCACATGTGGTCACCTTATCTTTGATAAAGGAGGCAGGAATGTACAGTGGAGAAAGGACAGCCTCTTCAATAAGTGGTGCTGCGAAAACTGGACAGGTACATGTAAAAGGATGAGATTAGATCACTCCCTAACACCATACACAAAAATAAGCTCAAAATGGATTAAAGACCTAAATGTAAGGCCAGAAACTATCAAACTCTTAGAGGAAAACATAGGCAGAACTCTCTATGACATAAATCACATCAAGATCCTTTTGGACCCACCTCCTAGAGAAATGGAAATAAAAACAAAATAAACAAATGGGACCTAATGAAACTTCAAAGCTTTTGCACAGCAAAGGAAACCATAAACAAGATGAAAAGACAACCTTCAAAATGGAAGAAAATATTTGCAAATGAAGCAACTGACAAAGGATTAATCTCCAAAATTTACAAGCAGCTCATGCAGCTCAATAACAAAAAAACAAACAACTCCATCCAAAAATGGGCAGAAGACCTAAATAGACATTTCTCCAAAGAAGATATACAGAGTTCCAACAAACACCTGAAAGAATGTTCAACATCATTAGAGAAATGCAAATCAAAATTATAATGAGGTATCATCTCACACCGGTCAGAATGGCCATCATAAAAAAATCTAGAAACAATAAATGCTGGAGAGGGTGTGGAGAAAAGGGAACACTCTTGCACTGCTGGTGGGAATGTGAATTGGTACAGCCACTATGGGGAACAGTATGAAGGTTCCTTAAAATACTACAAATAGAAATACCATATGACCCAGCAATCCCAACTGGGCATATACCCTGAGAAAAACATAATTCTAAAAGGGTCATGTACCAAAATGTTCATTGCAGCTTTATGTACAATAGCCAGGAGATGGAAACAACCTAAGTGTCCATCATCAGATGAATGGATAAAGAAGAAGTGGCACATATATACAATGGAATATTACACAGCCATAAAAAGAAACAAAATTGAGCTATTTGTAATGAGGTGGTTGGACCTAGTATCTGTCATACAGAGTGAAGTAAGTCAGAAAGAGAAAGACAAATACCATATGCTAACACATAAATATGGAATTTAAGAAAAAAAATGTCATGAAGAACCTACGGGTAAGACAGGAATAAAGACACAGACCTACTAGAGAATGGACTTGAGGCTATGGGGAGGGGTAAGTGTAAGCTGTGACAAAGTGAGAGAGTGGCATGGACATATCTACACTACCAAATGTAAAATAGAGAGCTAGCGGGAAGCAGCCACATAGCACAGGGAAATCAGGTCAGTGCTTTGTGACTACCTAGAGGGGTGGGATAGGGAGGGTGGTAGGGAGGGAGATGCAAGAGGGAAGACATATGGGAACATATGTATATGTATAATTGATTCACTTTGTTATAAAGCAGAAACTAATACACCATTGTAAAGCAATTATACTCCAATAAAGATGTAAAAAAAAAAAAATCTTCCAACAAACAAAAGCCCAGGACCAGATGGGTTCACAGGCAAATTCTATCAAACATTTAGAGAAGAGCTAACACCTATCCTTCTCAAACTCTTACAAAATATAGCAGAGGGAGGAACACTCCCAAACTCATTCTACAAGGCCACCATCACCCTGATACAAAAACCAGACAAAGATGCCACAAAAAAGAAATCTACAGGCCAATATCACTGATGAACATAGATGCAAAAATCCTCAGCAAAATACTAGCAAACAGAAACCAACAGCACATTAAAAGGATCATAAACCATGATCAAGTGTTGTTTAACCCAGGAATGCAAGGATTCTTCAACATACGCAAATCAATCAATGTGATACACCATATTAACAAATTGAAGGAGAAAAACCATATGATCCTCTCAGTAGATGCTGAGAAAGCTTTCGACAAAATTCAACACCCATTTATGATAAAAAAACCTCCAAAAAGTAGGCATAGAGGGAACTTTCCTCAACATAATAAAGGCCACATATAACAAACCCACAGCCAACATCGTCCTCAGTGGCGAAAAACTGAAACCCTTTCCACGAAGATCAAGAACAAGACAAGGTTGCCCACTCTCACCACTATTATTCAACATAGATTTGGAAGATTTAGCCACAGCAATCAGAGAAGAAGAAAAAATAAAATGAATCCAAATCGGAAAAGAAGAAGTAAAGCTGTCACTCTTTGCAGATGACATGATACTCTACATAGAGAATTCTAAAGATGCTACCAGCAAACTACTAGAGCTAATCAATGAATTTGGTAAAGTAGCAGGATACAAAATTAATGCACAGAAATATCTTGCATTCCTATACACTAACAGTGAAAAATCTGAAAGAGATTTAAGGAAACACTCCCATTTACCACTGCAACTAAAGGATTAAAATATCTAGGAATAAACCTATCTAAGGAGACAAAAGACCTGTATGCAGAAAAGTATAAGACACTGATGAAAGAAATTAAAGATGATACAAATAGATGGAGAGATATACCATGTTCTTGGATTGGAAGAATCAACATTGTGAAAATGACTGTACTACACACAGCAATCTACAGGTTCAATGCAATCCCTATCAAACTACCACTGGAAGTTTTCATAGAACTAGAACAAAAATTTCACAATTTGTATGGAAACACAAAAGTCCCCGAATAGTCAAAGCAATCTTGAGATAGAAAAACGGAGTGGGAGGAATCAGGCTCCCTGACTTCAGAATATACTACAAAGCTACAGTAATCAAGACAGTATGGTACTGGCACAATAACAGAAATATAGATCAATGGAACAGGACAGAAAGCCCAGAGAGAAACCCATGCACACATGGTCACCTTATCTTTGATAAAGGAGGCAAGAATATGCAGTGGAGAAAGGACAGCCTCTTCAACAAATGGTGCTGGGAAAACTGGATAGCTACATGTAAAAGAATGAAATTAGAACACTCCCTCACATCATAGACAAAAATAAACTCAATATAGATTAAAGACCTAAATGTAAGGCCAGACACTATGAAACTGTTAGATGAAAACATTGGTAGAACACTCTATGACATAAATCACAGAAAGATACTTTTGACCCACCTCCTAGAGAAATGGAAATTAAAAACAAAAATAAACAAATGGAACCTACTGAAACTTCAAAGCTTTTGCACAGCAAAGGAAACCATAAACAAGATGAAAAGACAACCCTCAAAATGGGAGAAAATATTTGCAAATGAAGCAACTGACAAAGGATTAATCTCCAAAATTTATAAGCAGCTCATTTAGCTCAATAACAAAAAAACAAACAACCCAATCCAAAAATGGGCAGAAGACCTAGATAGACATTTCTCCAAAGAGGATATACAGATTGCCAACAAACACATGAAAGAATGCTCAACATCATTAATCATTAGAGAAATGCAAATCAAAACTACAATGAGATATCATCTCACACCAGTCAGAATGGCCATCATCAAAAAATCCACAAATAATAAATGCTGGAGAGGGTGTGGAGAAAAGGGAACCCTCTTGCACTGTTGGTGGGAATGTAAATTGTTATAGCCGCTATGGAGAACAGTATGGAGGTTCCTTAAAAAACTAAAAATAGAACTACCATACGACCCAGCAATCCCACTAGTGGGCATATATACCCTGAGAAAACCATAATTCAAAAATAGTCATGTACCAAAATGTTCATTGCAGCTCTATTTCCAGTATCCAGGACATGGAAGCAACCTAAGTGTCCATCAAGAGATGAATGGATAAAGATGTGGCCCATATATACAATGGAATATTACTCAGCCATAAAAAGAAACAAAATTGAGTTATTTGTAGTGAGGTGGTTGGACCTGGAGACTGTCATACAGAGTGAAGTAAGTCAGAAAGAGAAAAATAAATACCATAGGCTAACACACATATATGGAATCTAAAAAAATGGTCATGAAGAACCTAGGGGCAAGACTGGAATAAAGACACAGACCTACTAGAGAATGGACTTGAGGATACGGGTAGGGGGAATGTTAAGCTGGGACAAAGTGAGAGAGCAGCATGGACATATCTACACTACCAAATGTAAAATAGATAGCTAGTGGGAAGCAGCCCCATAGCACAGGGAGATCAGCTCGGTGCTTTGTGATCATCTAGAGGGTTGGGATAAGGTGGGTGGGAGGGAGGGATACTCAAGAGGGAAGAGATATGGGGACATATGTATATGTATAACTGATTCACTTTGTTATAAAGCAGAAACTAACACACTACTGTAAAGCAATTATACTCCAATAAAGATGTTAAAAAAAAAAAAAAAAGGAAGGGTAGTAGTGGTATAGAGATAGACAAACAAGCTAGTGGAACAGAATATAGAGCCCAGAATCTAATACCCCTTCTCCCAAAATGTGAAAACTTATAGGTCAATGAAGAAATAATAAGTTAGTCAGTAAATGGAACTGAAATCCCTCTTTCACATCATACAGAAAAATCATTTCCAAGTGAACTAAAGGCTTAAATATAAGAGATTAAACTTTAAAACATCCACAGCAAAATTACAAGAGAATATAAAGGCATCAAAGGATTCTTTAACAAGACATAAAAATACATGAACTATAAAAAAATAAAATTAAAACAGATTGCCAAATTCCAAAATCACTATACAATAAAATGGGAAAATAATCTAAATAGAGGGAGAAGATATTTGCAACACATAAAATGGACAAAGATTAGGTACTGGAATAAATAAAGAACTCCTACTAATCTGTTTTTTAAAATACAATAGAAAAAAATTGTTTTAAAAAAACTTTTAAACATATTACCAAGGGGGAAATACTTATGGCCAATAAATAGGGAAAGATGCTTGTAAAGAAAATGTAAATAAAAGCTCCAATGAAATAGAATTTTATACCCAAGAGATTGCTAACAAATTTAAAAACAAATCTGACAAATATCAAGAGTTGGTAAGGATGTTGAGTAGACAGTTACGTTTATATACTTTTACTCTGGAAATCAATCTGATGTTACATAGTCAAGTTTAATATGTGCACACCTATGAGGCCATGCATTTATCATAAAGAACATTGTCCATGTGCTCCAGGAGACATATATTCATTGTTTATGAAAGCAAAAACAAAAACTCAATATATTCCAAAGTCTATTTATAGGAGAATGGATTTATTGTAGAATATTCATAGACTGGAATACTATACAGTAATGAAAATGAATGAACTATTTCTGATGCATCAACATGGATAAATCTTAAAAGTATAATATTAACTTAAAAAAAAGCAAGTCACAAAATAATGATAGTACAATATGTAAAACAGATAAAACTAAATAATATGTTGCTTAGGGTTAAGTATGCATGTGGTAAAAATGTAAGGAAAGTCAAGGACATTGTAAAAACATGTCTTTAGGACTGTGGTGTCCTTTGAGGAAGAGAAAGGATATAATTGAGGAGGAGCACACAAAATAATTCAAAGGTATTGGTAATGTTCTACTTTTTAACCTGAGTGGTAGTATATGTTCGTTCATTTTATTGATCTTCTTCAAAAGCTGTGAATTTAATATTAATTCACTTGTGTAATATAAAATATTTTGTAATTTTTAAAGTAAAATTTTCTGCCAGGGTGAAATTCATTAGGAGATATTCCAATAGAAAAGTATCTCAATAGTTGAATTCTGACTCTTCTGCAGAAAGTTAAACACATTTAATTTGAATAAAATTCAATTAGTATGTATCTTAAAATACATTTATTAATAAAGTAGTATATAAATGAACTGTTTTGGGGTATCAATTTCTCAATGCTAAAAATACTGGGTTGAATTTGTTTAGGCATAAAAGATAAAGGGTATAAGACCTTATTAATATTTCAAGTTTTGCTGTTATTTTATATATTAAGAATATATGTATAGCTCATATTGCAAGGACTTTTATCAATCATTTATTTTGAGAATGTCTTCATATAAATAAGGATATGTTTATTAAAAATAATATGACTCCCTATGATATATTGTACAGATGTATACTATACATATTATATATCTAATAGATTTAGATATGATTTTATTGCCACTTTTAGAAAAGTCATATTTAATAATAGGGAATTTTTTAAAAATAAGTAATGTCTTGCATTTTAAGAGCTTAATGTTATGATACTCAGTGTTCATAATTTGCTTGCTTGAAAAGTACTGATTTAAACTTACCTACATGTTTGAAATCGTGAAAAGACCACATCTTACAATGAGAGAAGACGCTTTAGAAAATAATTCCCATTTGCCCTTCAAAAAATTTACAAATGTATCCTTACACAAATGCTCCAGAAATGACCCAATATAAAAATATCAAGCTCAAGTATTGAAAAGACATCTAATATGAGACTTTTTAACATTAGCAGCAACCCAAAGGCTTACTTATAAGGGATTTTGACACCCAAGTTAAGAAATGATAACCAAGCAACTTCTTCCAAAAAATAGATTCTAAGAAATGTAATCCGTACTTAATAACTCAGTTGTGGAAATCTGATTTGATTTTCTTTAACAGAAAATGAAGGAAAAGTAATGAAAATCAATCATTTTAATTTACAGGTGGCAAATAATTCATTTCAGTCATCAATTATTCAAGCATAATGAACTTCTGAAAAATCAGATTACAGAGTTAACAGATTGAGTCTATTTTTATCAAATGTCTAACATTAGCCAAAACTTAAGAACTGTTTCATGTTCATATTCAAAGGCCAAACTCAAGTTTATAATTCGTTGGGAATCAAAGAAATCCTGTTTGTTTAAGATCTGGAGGAATTTAGTTTTTGCCACACCAACATACTTTTAAAGAGCATAAACATGAATGTGGCAAATTTATAGATGCTACTTAGTAAAATGTATATGTAGGAGACAATACTGCAATATAGACATAATTTTTTTAGAAATAAATGTGTGCCATATATGAAACTAGACAAAAGTTTTTAGTAAGAATAGAATTAAAAGTAGTGCAGCTTTATTTTTAACTAAACAAAACATTTCAGGTTAAGATCTTTATTCTACAAACCTGAGTGCCTAACTCAGTCATTTTGTAAATTGGTCCTTTAATACATACAGAGAATATACGTATGCAACTATATATATGTGATATATTAATCCTCAGAGCAAATGGCTAATTATAATATGATTAGGCTATAATATTAGTAATTAGATTTACTTTAATTATACTTTAAAACACCATTACTATAGGCTTGATTTTGAATTATCATTTAAGTAATGATCATTTTATCTTTAGTATGGTGAGGATATAATATTTTCATAAATGACTACATATAAGAGGATATTTAACTAAAGAAAATAAGTTATTATAAACCCGTACACTAAATCACATTATCCATATCTTTTTAATACTGCAGAGCCTCTAGAATCTTTAATTGCTAATTATTAGCTGCTTAAGAGAGGATCACTTTTACTAATTCAAGTGATGTAAATTTGGTCTCTTCAGATATTTCATATAATCATTATTATTAATGAGGTTTTAATTATTGTACTTGCTAATAATGTGGAGAAAATAAGAGCAGGAATGGAGCTATTATTCCTAGAAATTAAGTAAATGAGAAAAATAATTTTAGAATATCAATTTAAAAATGAAATTCATATGAATTGCTCTCTGATTATGTGTTAATAATAAACCTATTACATTTGTGAGTACACATAAATCTAACTGATAAAAGATTTCCATGCCAAGTGAATATTTTTATGATATAAAAGCACAAATATTTAGTCTTAAACTAAAAGATTTTGTCATTTATTATCTAGCTATGAATATAACTTAATTTTAAAACATCTACAACAAAAGACAGTAAAGAGTATATCACTGTCATTAATTTCATAGGACTAAATTAAGGCAGACCTTTTGATAGCATGTTGAATGTTCCATATTTGATACTGTATTATCCACATAAGATCTTGCTAGGTGACAAGGTTACCCTACCATAATGCCAGCTGGTAAACATTTGACGTTGGAGTCTCCAGAATCCCTCTAATGGCAGTGAGAATATACCATCATCAGTATTGTATTGGACACCAAAAGGAATTGATTGAGAATGATACCCATAGAGACCACTGGCTGCTAAGAAGGATACGATCAGTGCCAGGAAACAGCACTGCACCTTTTATCATTTCTCCCATGATGCACCCTACTGACCACATGTCAACTGAAAACAAAAATGAAATGAAGATAAACAAGAAGACAGGAATAGAACAGCAAATAAACGAAAACACTTGCCTACCCATGCCATGGAGCAACAGTCTGACCTTTTGCTGACTGGATAAGAGGCCAGTCTTACAGTGCTTTAAAACAGTGGATGGGAAGAACACAAGAATGTCAGGACCCTTTCTGCTATGTAACAATGCCACTCAATGCCACCTAATGTATGATAATATTATTTTGCAATTATAATTCAATGATTAATTTAGTTTCTGATTTAAAAGGTCTAATTTGCATTCATCTGCTAGAATCCTACTGATTTGTATTGTAAATTATTTTAGATTGTGTTAATATGGGGAATATGCAAATTGGCTTTTCTTTCATTCTTTTGTATACTATACTTGGAGAAAAAAAAGAAAGAAAAGCTGAGCTGCCAGCAACCTCAGAAGAAAGGGTTTCTTTTATAAAACACACTTACTCTTATTTATAAATATGAATAAATTTCCAGAAGTGAAATGCCAGTCCAAGAATGAGTGTTTGGAATATGCTGGTTCAGTTTCATTGACTCCCATCAAAGGAGCATGCTTCTAAACTGGAAGCCTTGTCTTATCCTCATAAGCACGGTTGCTTTATAATGGTAAGAAATGCTGGCTTTCAAAACAAGGTGGTTTGACATGAAATGAACAACATGACTTAAAGAGGTGACACTTCTTCTGAGACTGTGAGTCAAAAGAAACCTGGAATTCAAGGTGAAATTACAGTGGTCTTTCTGCTATTGCCAGTTATCATCCAGAACTTAAAACCAGGAAGCTAGGGTAGAGGATACTCAGGGAGGGGCAAAATGGGGAAGCAAGAAAGTGAAATCTTTAACTATACTCGGTTACTCACGCGTTCCTATTAAAACCCAGAAAGAAAGATAGGTCATTCTTATGGGGGAAAATAACCTAGAAGAATAAGGGAAGTTGAGGGGGAACAAATAGGGAAAGGCATTAGGATAGCAGCAGCACACTATAATTTTTCTCCAGTTAGTCTTCAAATTACATCTTGTAATTTGACAGTAACCTTACAGAATTCCTCATAAGATTCTTTCCAGTGTGAAAATCTCAGGTTAAACTCAAAGTTTCCAAAGTTTGACTTAACATCTAAACAGAGTGATCACTTCAAAGAAATGGTTATACCTTTGAAGGTGATAAGCATACCCAGAGAAGCAAATTAGTTTTGCTTCCATTTTAGGAAAGCAAGTGACATGCAAAAATATCAGGGAAAGATAGAGCAAACAGTTGTGCATCCCTTTATTATTAATGCATTTGTAATTCCAGATAATATCTGTCTCACAAGAGGTTGGTATTTTAACTTGATTAAAGGAGAAAAAAAATCTCTGAAATGGTATTTGCTTTTGAATTGCAAATATTCTTACCATACTGTCCAAAGTGACCAGTCTAAGTTGTTATTTACCATGTATCTATTTTTTATAGATATTGTGGGAGAGATAAGTAAAAAATATACAGCTATAAACTCAGTAAGCAAGTTTTCTCTTGCCTGCATCCATTCAAACATTTGGAAAAGGCTATTTCTGCCACAAACCTATCTGCTAGTTAGAAAACTTCTATTTCTATTTTTTATTTAATGCAAAAAAAATCTCTTCTATGTTATTTCTGGCAGAAACTCATTTTTTTCTCCTGCAGAACCAACTCCATTGCTTTCTAAGTTACTTCAAGTTACTTCATCTCTCTTTTCATCCTCTAAAATGTGGATGATAGACAGTATTTATCATATAAAAATTTTTTAAGATGTAAAAGGATTATGCCTGGTAAAGAGCCTTCCACATTGCCTGGTACATAGTAAGTTCTCAATAAATGTTAGTTATGTATCATCATGTATTATATATATATAACATATTCATATACATATATAAGTATGTGTATAAATATATACATATATAAATTATATACATATATACATATATAAATTATATGTTGGAATTAAATATATATAGCAAAGGCTCATTTATTTTATATTTATATAATATTATATTGTATCTTGTATTTATATATATAATTAAGAAAATTTTTCCAATGAGGGAAGCTTACTCACTGGGCAATACTTTTCACTGCTGAAACCACTTAGAAAGGCATTCCACATCACAGCTGACTCTATGGAACTTCTCTCCATTATCTAAACAGGAATTACCCTGTTCCCTAATCCAAATAATAATCTTAAAATATGTGAATATAATCTATGATCTCCAACCACTATTCTAAAACTGGAAAATTTTCATCTTTCAGATTAAAATCCTTTGATTTTCACTCTCCCTCAGCTATGCCTTTAAACAACAGCAACAACAATAACAACAGATGACCTACATGGAACCTTTGTCCTGGTATTGCTTCAATATCAGTTGGTTCTAGACTGTTGTTGGTTTAATAACTGCTATATCTCCCAGTTCTCATTTGTGTGGCTCTGCTGGATACAGATATTTCAAAGTAAAAGGAGAACAGTTTTGGAAGTTTATCTTCATGTCAGAAGCTAAAATAGACAATAGATCACAAAGCTTTCACATAAAAATAATGCAGAGAGATATAAACTCAAAATCTGAACTACTGATGAATATACTGAATTCCGTTTTCTTTATTTAATGTATCTTTTCTGAGTAATAATGCCCTGGAAATTTTTCCAATTTCCAAATTCCATTTAACTTCCCTCAGGATTCACTATTCCTACAGACTATCCATGCTTATGCCATGGAAATGCTAAGCCTTGTGCCTGGAAATGATAAGCTCTATTATTATAAATTACAAAAGTAGAGTATATGCACATGAATTTATATAGATTTTTATTACTCAAGACAGGATGATTTCTCAAGAGAAAGCCATTGCACCAAATTTTATTAATTAGTCATCACAACTAAAACAGGAACTAGGCAATAAAAGAATTTGATACTAAATCTTGTTGGGACCAGGGGTAATAGTAAGCCTTCCCTCATCTAATATGCATATCTGCTTATCAGGGTGAAACTGGATTATTCTATGAAAATTTCAAGATATTCCAATGAATACTGACTGTGAATAGACCTTAGAAGAAATTGGCAAATTCAATCACAGTTGGAAACTGGATTTTGATGCGTTCTGAGACAGTCTGATATGGTATTTGGGTCTCCATAAGAGTTTTGTACACTAATGCTGCCGAGGTAGAATTCTGGTTGCTTTTATGGTTCTGATTCATTACATTTCCCCTCTCATCATCAGTATTCCCAGAGGCAGAGAGCAGATTCATTTGCAACTGTGACAGGCAGAAACTGAGTCACTTTCCTTAGAAGGAATGTTAAGTAAGTTTTGGTGTTACTAAAATATGGTTATAAGTTTTCTAGGTGAGAAAATCTCAAGTGTATTATTTGTCAGGCATTAGATTATACTAAATTATCTTTTTTCTACTCTAGCCAAGTGACAGAAATGATATAATATCGGTCGTGGCAGTTTAAATCTAAACAAAGAAAGCACTTTATTGCTACTTCCACACCCCAGTGGCTTGGACTGTGATCTATGATGGAATATTTTTTGGACTATGTGAGCTTCTAACCAGCAACCTGGCAGATGTTTCCTATCTAGGAGATTATGCGGCTCTGGTAACGCAATTGTGAGACTACACTGTTTTTCTCCTTAACCTAATTATATCTTTATTTAGCATAGGATTCAGACAATGGGATTTGATAAATTTTCTTTCAATGAATACTTCAAAGTACAATAGGAAGAAGATTTAATATGGTTTTCTAAAATCTGAACATCATTTCTTTGAAAAGTTTGTTTTAAAAGTTAATTAGATATTTTACAAAAGCACATTGTTTTAAACTTCAGCGCAAACATGGAATTATAAAAGGCTACTGATATGTATAAATAAAATGTGAATGTACCTACTTTGTACTTGTGAATCTCAGTAAAAAAAAAAAAAAAAAATTCACAGAAAACAATGCTAATATTCTAATTCCAGGAAACAGAGGAAGATTTTCTCCTTGAGACTACCTGTTTAACTTGCTTTTCTTTCTTTATGATTTCTATGGCATCATATTAATGGCTAACCTTTATTTTATAAATGTTATATCACTGATTTGCTTTTTTAACAAAACAGAAGAAAATCATTTAAACTTACAACAGAGGAGAATATCTTTAGCTTTATGTTAAATTATAAATAAAACTGTAGACTAATGAATTTTCAAAATATTCTTTCATAAAAAGACAATTTTTTACTGCAACAAAATATTTTAAATTGTCATCTTTAAAATCGTGTAATTCTGCAGTGTACACAAATAAGGAATTTAAAGAAATCCTGATGTTGAAAAAAATTTTTTTTTCTTTAAACTTTTCATGTTCTGATGAATAAATAGTAAATGCTGGCTCTGAATGTCTCACATTATCACCAAATTAATTACAAGCTCCCTGAAGATTCGGGTAATTATCCTCACTTCATTCTGCATATCAACTTGAAGAAGTGCTTTAGTAAGTGACAAACTATTCATTTTCTTTCCTTTTACTAATTCACAGATAATTTTGGTTTCTCATCACTTGAGAAATTTTTTTATTCTAGGTGGTCTTTTGGTTATTTCTATTTTTTTTAGTTTACCTAATTCAATTTGAAGGTTATTTGGGCCGGAGTGCCCCCAAACTAACTTCATACCATAAAAACTGAAGTTCCTTATCTTTTAAAGGTATTTACAGGTATGTGCATGTTTGTAAACATCTAATGTTTTATATATATCAAATGATATCATCACAGCAATCCTGTAA
>NC_137149.1:113460250-113499894 GCF_951394435.1 Stenella coeruleoalba
TGAGGTCCAGAAGTTTCAAATGAATATGGTGTGCCTATTTTTAACATTTCCCAGGTCCAGAGAACTTTGGCCAGAACTCAAAATAAAGGAATATCACAGACCTTGCTCAAAAAAGGTGCTACCATTTGAAGTAGAATGGAAAACATAAGGTAGAAAAATATATTTGAAAGAAGCAGGCTTAAGGAAAGAACTGGTATTATATGAAAACTATACTGGTATTATATGAGACTTCAGTAATCAAGAAAACAGCATGCCCTGGTTGGGTTGTGGGGTGGATGGAAGGAGTCAGGAACTAGATAGTCCTTTAAAAAAACAAAAAACAAAAAAAAACTTCTAAGGAAGTATCATAAAACTGCTTTACTGTAAGTTATTATTTAAAAAACCAAAATCTTAATGAAATATAAAGTCACTGATGCCTCTTATATGATCATTGGACTATGTAAATAAAATAATGGACCTGGCATATTCATTGTTCTCTGGCTTGAAATTCATCATGGGCCCAAGAATTATTAATGATACTATATATTTTGTCAGCATATATGCTATGAAATAGGTTTTAATCATAAAACCATAATGAAAATTGAGTGTATAATAGTATATGTTTATATAATTAAGAAACTCTTTACACAAGAAAAACAAACACTTTATAAAGGTTCCTTTGGATATTAAAAAAGCTAGCAAACTAATAAATCAAAAAGTAAATATGTATGTATGTAGGTTCCAACACTTTTAGTCATCAAGAAACTACCTTGTGATACCATCTGGATCGTATCAATAGTCAAGAAACCCACACAATGTTTCTCAAAATCCAAAATGTTAAATACAATTTTAACAGAGGAAAATAGCTAAAACTTTGGTCGTCAATGATAATTTCATAAGATTTTCCCAATTTTTCAAGGTGTTTTACTACTTTTACTTAGGGTCCAGATTTTAAAAAAAGAGCATTAAAAAGTTCTGTTCAGAGAGAGGAATAATGTTGATTATGATGATAGAGTATTATAACATCATTTTTCAGCTTCAGAGAAATTCAACAGAAATTACTCTGAATAATTCTAAGTGAATTATTCACTTAGATTGTTTTTTTAAGTCTCTGAAGAATTTTGGAAGTAGTCAAGGTATAAACTAGCATATACTAAAATCTGATATTACTTCCAGTAAATGCTGGAATCATTTCAATATGTTAAAATATTGGTATGATTCTTCTCCCTATAAATAAGCTCCATCAGCCCCCAAACTTGTGTCTGATCATCATGGCCTAGTGAAGTTGCTTCAATGCTCTGATCCCTTTATTATTGGTAGTAAGCTCTAATCACAAAATGATAATAACTTCATATAAAAATTAATGAAACAATTCCACTCAAAAACATATAGTACATGTAATCCATTGTTTAATAGGGATTTCTATGGTTTAGTTTAATTTTTAAATATAGTCATGACTAAGACATTAAATTATAATTTTAATTATAGGCAAAATGAATTCCAATGCATCTCATCTGAAAGTTATTTACCCATATTTAAGTAAAATTTAACTTAAGCAAGATATTTTCCACTATAATGACTTTATGTAACTTCCCCACTGACTTATAGGCCAGCAATATATGGCACTAGGCTATCGGATACCAGTAGTTTACATAATCATCACAGGAGATAAAGGAATACAGAATACAAACCCTTATCACAATCTACATTTTGTGTATTGGGGTTTATTTAATTTCTAGAACCATATTTATCAAGGATATATATTTTATGTATTGAAATTTGCACAATTTACTTAAAAGTTCTAAACATTTTTCTAAAAAATAAACTAGGATAAAAGGAAAAACTGACCTCCAAGAGAACAATTTCTGGAAGAATGTAGAATTATCAATATGGTGCTATTATCTTTGCTTGTTTATCTGAAGGGTATTTTGGGTTCAAAAGTGTTTTAATTTTTCCTAATTTTATTGGCTTTTAAATTTAATACTGCTAAAATAAGAGAAAAAGAACCCTGATAAATGCCTGAATAGCTAAATTAGATCTCAGAGAACCATGCTACATGGGAATCAAGTGACTGTAACAACAATGTCACACGGGAATGAGATATTTTGTAACATTTTGTCTTTGGGAATTGATTGAGAAGTTCTGGGTTTTTTCAATCTGAAATGTACTGTACCCCAAAGACAAAAGCACACACACATGCACACACACACAAATTCCTACTTTTGTATGAAATCAATACATACGAATGTGAATTACAATATTGTTCAAACGAACTTTGTATGTAGTTGATTTGTATGTAATTGATCCTCAAAATAAATTCAATAACTAATTTAAAGTAAAATGAAATATTATCATTTAAATACATAATCAATATAAAAATTGAGATATTTTACATGTTTTCTTTTTATATCTTCAAAATCCAGTAGGCATTTTGCACATATAACACCTCTGAATTCAGACTAACCATATTTCAAGAGCTAATGTGGCTAGTGGCTACCTATTGGATAGTATAGTTGTAGAAGATGTCATTACTATTATATTACTATTGGAATTTAGAGAATATCTTATTCATATACAGCAGAATAAACAAATGCCTACATTAAATGCATGGTCATTGTGGCATCAACTTTTTATTGTCAGATTTTTTTTATCATTGCTCTTTTCTTCTATTCTTACTAAATAACAATAATAATCTTTCTTACATTATAAGAGTTCTTAATAGAGCTTTCTTATTAGTCAAATACAATACTTAATAGTTATGGATCACATGTTTACTGCCAATTTCTAAAAACCTTCCAATGTAATAAATATATTGAACTCACTCTTGCATTATCATTGTTAAAGTTCTCAGCTGTTGTACTTAGATTTGCACAATTGTGTTTAACAGGGTATTTCTGTATTTATAAAAATATTTTTTCTTTAATATGTAAGCTTTCTTATTGATATATTATAAACACATATATGTGCCTTTGTTAAAGAGTGAACTTTTGATCCTTTCAGAAATATACCAGCTCTTTTAATAATTCCAAATCAGAGATACCTGTTCAAGAAATTTCTGATGGAATCTAGTAGAAGACTAAGTGGTAGAACACAAATCAACTTGCTTTTTTTTTTTAATTGACTATACTTCTCACATTGTATATTTCATTTCTTTAATTCTAAATTTCATTGGAAAAGCATGTCTAAGTCACATCTCTAAGTCAGATGAGGCAAGCCTATTTTAAACCCACCTGACCTCCTGCAATTTGAATAATAATTATGATTTTTAAATGTGGAAGTTCTTGTTTGAAGGAAGATGTCCTATATTAAACTATTTAAGACTGGATATAGTGTCAAGAGTAATTCAAATCAATAAAGGCGTGGACAGAAGCTTAAGATGTCAGCAAGTAGAGAAATAATTATGCCTAAATTTGTTGCAGCATAAAATGGTTTTAGAAGGGAGATGGATAATACTTGCAAATAGTTACTGCTATTTTGAGTTACAGATAAGAAAGTTTAAGAAGAAAAAAACCCATTGAAAATTTAATTAAAACAAACCATTGAGGTATGTAGTCTTCAGTACTGGTCAGATTAGAGAAATAATCACTTTTTTTTTAGTCACAGTTATACCACTTACCCAACTTTTTGCTTCTATCTTTACTCTCCTGGCAAAATCATTATGTGTTTAAAGGGAGAGAGAACAAAACAGGTAAGGCTGCAGCAAAAAGGTACAAGGATACAGTCCCTTCCTGGAAAGAGGATTTTGTGGCGAACCATTTCTCCCATAATGCATCCCACAGACCATATATCCACTAGAATAAGAGAGAGGGAAGTGAAGAAAAGGGAGGAAAGTAAAGTTAACTAAGATAATTGATCTCTGAAGGAGAAAGAAAAAGAAGCATTTGATTAGAAGGTACAAATTTTGTCTCCCACCAAAAGTTGGCCAAAAAGGTGAGTTAAAACCAGAAATATAATATCACATAAACAACATCTAGTATAAGAACTCAAATTAATTTTTAAAGTTACTTTATGAGTGCCTTAGGTTGCCCTTTAGTGCCATAAAATGGTAGCATGGAAAAGCAGCAGCTTAATCAAAAGTATCTCCATGCCAGGTGACAGCTAAAAGCCACCAAAGGGTTTTCGATGTCATTTGCTGGATGCAGAGAAAATAATCTTAATAGACCCTTAGGGATGGCTGTTTCCATTTTCTATTCTATTCAGTTACACAGAATAGGGCAACTAGAGACTCCCTTTTTCTTGGTCCAAAATAAGGTACATGCAACCAAATCCAAGAAACTAGGAAATGGCTGGAACCATGGTTTAGGCAGAAATATTGGAATCCCTGGTATTCAAGACTTAGTTTTTCCTTCAGAAGTTATTCTTGTAAATAAATACCAGTTTTTGTTTCTGTTTGAAATATTTCAAGAAATATTTCTTGAAATATTTCAAGAAAAAGATGCATAAATAATTTGCACATGTATAAAGGAGTCATGACATAAATAAAGTATTATTAAAGTGTTAAAAAGTTGTTACACACATATGTTCCTCAATTGTCATACTTGTTAACAAAACAGGCTTCACCTTCTCTTACTCATCTTTACCCTCTTCCAACTCGCTTTTTAGTAAGGACAAAGGGAACTCTGGGGCAGAAACATTAGGCTAAAATGCTCCTTGGGGAAGGAAGGCAGGGTTCGGTGCACAGGGTAGCTGGGCATGCCTGTTGTCAGAGCAAGCAGGTTCCTCTGCATGATAACCTTTATCCGGTATAGAGGTGAGAGCAGCACAAGGGTGCTAGGTGTGCTTTCTGCATGGATCAGGAGAAGCCAAAAAACTAAGGCAGGAACTTGCAATCCTTTCTAGTGAGGGAAGAACAAGGGATGAGATCACATGCCATCTGTACAGCAAAGGTCTGAAAATCCATGAGCAAATTCAGAACACCCTCCCCCCCAGATTCTTGTAGATTCTTGATTTCTTGAATTTTTTAATTTGTTCCCACTTTGATTTTTTAAAAATAACTTATGAAGAATGTATACAACTATCTTCTTTTCCAAATAAGTTAGGTGTGGTATTGCCTTGGGAAGAGGACTAGATTTTCCTCTTCCAAGTCAAAATGGATTAGAATTCTGCCATTGTCCAACAAAATAAACCTGACCTTCCTAAGAACCCTTTCCCTTCCTCTGCACAAATGCACAAAAGTATTGGCTCTCTTCTAATCTGGAAGGGCACAAAGAAATTTTTTAAAACTTTGGTGGCCAGGGAATTTTCATAAAAGTACTCTGTAGCACCTATACATAAAAATACAATGATAATTATTTCTATAAAACTTATAGATTGCCAGGAACTAAATAGAATAGAATATCAAAATTAGTATGAAAGGTACACTGAGTGCATATATACAATTCTAATTTAAGACAAGTTTAATTCCTAAATATAGTGGATGTGTTTTTTAATACACTTCATTACTTATTAGAGATATTCTTTTCAAAATAATATATTGCAATGCTTTCTAATAAGTATTTTTATAAATCCTTCATTTTAATAAAATCAAATTGGACTACATTTTGAAGATTCTACCTTTTCTTTTAAAGTGTTCATGAATACTAGATTTTCTTCATAAAATCAATAGCGTAAAATTTAATACTTTTCTCTCTCTATGGTTTTAGGATTTATAAAAACTTACTAGGCAATTGCTACCTTAACTATTACTTATGGAACACTTTAAAGTATTAAAGAAATTCTTATCCAACTTGAACAATTTGGATTATTCTAAATTGACTGTGCATTGAGCATTTGTGAATATTCTTGCTCCAAGGATTTGTGGTATCTTTTTATTTGTCTTTTCCTAAGACTAGAGCCATCAATCTAAGAAGTGACATAAAGCCAAATGGCTAAATGCAGTAGATAGATTTCTTCCTGTTTATACTCACTTTGAGCTGAGCTGCCACCTAAATAGCAATTTTTCTCAATATCTATAGCATGTATGTTAATCAGTATCCACTTGACTGTTTAATCAGACTCCATTTACAATTCTTTTTAGCTATGACATTTCAGTGTTCTTCTAACCAAGCTTACTTCTCAGAAACATCCTTTACATGTTTAATGAGTGGTTCTTCGTAGTAATATTTTTTAAAAAACCTCTGAATATGAAAGCTGGCAGCCTTATTTTTTAAAAAGTTCATATACATGAGAGAGAACATTACTCTTGGCTATCTAAAACACGTACTCATTTTCTTCACAGTTTCTTTGGCTGGTACTCAGAAGCATCCTTACCGTTCTCCTTGTAGCCCATTCCCAGAATAACCTCGGGGGCCCTGTAATAACGTGTCACCACATAAGGAGTCATCATGAAGCTTGTGCCTGCTGTCCTGGCCAGTCCAAAGTCTAGGATTTTCAATGTACAATCAGACTTGACTACAATGTTACTTGGTTTCAAGTCCTGACAATAGGAACAAGAGAAGATATTAAAAGCTAGCATCAAATGGAACATGTGATTTCCATCTACTCAATCAACATGGCAGTCTTGCAATAGCACTGATGGGTGCCCGCCTGCCATTGACTGTAGAGCCCTATGTAAAGCAAAAGAGTACTTCCCAAAAGAAGTTTACAATTAGTTTTGGGATTTCTTTGTTTTAACATCCTCAGAAACTTTTTTAAACCCAGAAGAGAATTGTATCATTTTTACAATTTAGTCTCATCTTGGAAAGAGGTTTTTAGAAAAAAAACATCATTTATTGTCATGTTAGGTTTCTCCTTATGGCAACATAAACCTTTTAGTTTATACTTCATTTCTAGGCCAGACAGAAGAGCAGATCAGGGCTGCTGTCTTTATGTGACCAGAAACATTGGAAATGAACTGCCTTGTTTCAGCTGCACATATGACTCTGCCAGTCAGAATTTCTGAGAAGCCTTGGAAGCTGACTCTCAATGAGCTGAAACAAAATGTTAAACAAAACCAACTACAGTGTGCTAAAGTCTCCTCCTACACATTAGTGAACTATGTGCTAATTCTATAGTAAAATAAATGAAGTACATTATATTTAACCAAGCTCCCCTACATAAAGAAAATAACCTACAGTTGCTCTTTCTCTTCTCCACAAGCATCTTCATTATAATTCTGGACTAAGTATTCTTACCCTATGAATAATTCCAGCAGAGTGAAGGTGCTTGATGCCACACAACATTTGGTATAGCAGGTAAGACATTCGCTCGTGGTCTAACTCCATCTGAATCACCTGACACAAGTTGGCATCCATCAGTTCCATTACTAAGTAACTGCAAGGTAAATCCACATTGTAAGTTCCAAATCACAAGACATGTGAAGTCCCTCAAACAAGTCAGGATCCTCTCCTAAATCTATAAGTTTCCGAACTTCCCAGCTCAACTTTTGACTGAATTAAGTATATGAAAAACCTCCAAGTATTGCATGCATGTTAGCCATGGTAACTCTGCCACAAAGATGCTAATAGAAGTAGCATTTATTAGTGTGTGGTTCCTATCCATATATTTTGTACCTTCATCTTATTCTCATTTTTCCCTGAATTCCCTGAACTCTTTCCCGTGTATTATGATTACAAATAAGAAAAAAAATTCAGAATAGCATCTTCCATTAAACGCAAGGTATCTGTGTTAAATAAGACAACGTGCTAGGAGTCACTTCCTCTCCTCTGCTTATTGTCATTATACTTCTGGAAGGTTTTTTTGCACAAAATCAAAGGTACCACAAAAATAGAAAGAAAGATTAAGGATGATTTTTTATTGTGTCCGTCATTAATATTTCTCAAAGTGAATTGACTCATTCTAGAAAGTTCACAGAATAAATTAAAAATAAGTAAAAATATAGAATAACTAGTAAGTCTTCCCTGATTCTGACTGAACTAAAGAACATGGGGCAACAAAGCACAAAGAGCCATAAGGCCAGAAAGTAGCAGAAGTGTCTTTCCAGGAAGAAGCGGCAGAAACAGAAACTTCTCTCCTGTCACTGGATCCCTTTCATTTGCCGCCAGTTCTTACCTCCCTTTGATCTCTACAAGGGATTTCATTCATCTGATTTTTGTTAATATCACTTGAGTTATTTGAATGTTATGCTCCCCCTTCCTTCATGAGTTTTGTTACTTACACATCTTGGAACTCCTCCAGCGTTTTCTGGGGTGTGAAGACATTTAATAAACTAATAATCTGGAGAAGAGACAGTGGAAGGGACAGAAGAAGGAGAGAAAGAAAAGGGGAGAAAATTAATTATTTAAAAAGCATATTTAAACAGCACTTATTCCAACTTAAAGTCACATATTAGTGCTATGGTGGATATAGAAAAGTCGGAAAAATTTTCTAGAACTGTCTCATAGAACATTCAAAAACGTATTCAGAAAGGACATGTAATCTGTCTTCAGGTTAAAATGCAATTAAAAAGCTCAAATTCTTAGGCAGAGAAAAGAGTCACAAAAGATATATGATTGTGATATTGCTTTAGAGTGTGATTCTCCTTAGTAAATATAGGGTTGTAACGTAACTAAACAAAAAAGAGGAAAAGCCATGTAAGAAAAGTAAGGCAGCAGTGAAATAACCAGCAAGACTTAGCAAGGCTATGTCTTCCTCTAAATGAAAAGGTGGTGTTTAAGTCAAGGAGATGTTCTATGTTAAGGAGGTATTCTAAGTCAAGATTTTTTTGTGTTGTTACTTTAGTTTTTTTTCTTCTATTTCACACTCAAATATTATTTAAACTAATGCTCCAATGGTATGTGTGGGGAAAGGTATATCTTGGATGATATCAATGATGAATTTAATGGCAAATGTATTTTAAGTTATAAAAATGATTTTTTAACTTTTTTGTTTCCTGCTTTAGTTATTTTATATATTAGGTAGTAAAGAAGTTTACCTTCTAGCATAAGTAAATGTTAAAAGGAAAAAACCTTTGTTTTATGCAAATAGATTACATACATAAATAACTCAAAATTGTCTTTCAGCTAAATATTCTGTACTAAAGTGCCAGTGGGAAATAAAAATAAAAAATATAGATAACAGACCTCTACTCATTGGATGGATGCAACCATTCACAAAAACAAATTTAAGATGTGTACATCTTTAAAACATGAACTAATGAATTTCAATAAAGTTCATAAGTGGTATAGAAACACGAAGTAATAAACAAAACAAAATGATTTTCAACATCGGAGAAATGCAGTCAATCTAAGGAATGCTTTAGGCCTTCAGTAGTTTCCAATTATTGAGGAATTACTGAGAAAAACAATCACAACACTATCCAATACTTTCATATATATATATATATATATATATATATATATATATATATATACACATACAGGGTAATTGTTATAACATATCAAAAAACACAAGATTATCTCTTCTGAAGCAACCTTGCAGCATGGAATATGCATATGGAAATAAAACTGTTTCAAAATATTTTTATAAAATATTTACTTATTTGGCTGTGCCAGGTCTTAGTTGCAGCACGTGGGATCTAGTTCCCTGACCAGGGATCAAACCCAGGCCCCCTACTCGGGGAGCATGGAGTCTTAACCACTGGACCACCAGGGAAATCCCTCAAAATATTTTTAAAACTTGTGATTAAAGTGCTTTGCTATTCTGTATACTTAGTTATGGTGTGTATTGAAAAATGTCTACAGTTCTCATTGGAACTGTGAGCCTGTTTTTATAATACTTATTCGTAGAAAGTAATTCATTTTGATATTTGTTCAAACAAAAACATCAGAGACTGTGTGTGGGACACACACACACAACACGTACAAACAACCCTTAAAGATGGAAAAATGCTAATCCATATTATCTGGTGAATAAATAATCTAGGTAATCTAAATTAATCTAGAAAATAGCATTACAATGTTAAATAAGTCAAGGTTTATTATTTTAAAAAGTAAATTCCCCACTATATATTCTTGTATTCCCCTTTTCTATGACCTTGTTTTAACACCTTCATTGTCTTTGATTTTCCTCTGAGTATTTCTCCTCTGTTCTTTCTTTGATCCCTTATAAATCCTAACTCCTATTAATAACCAATCAAAAATCTTATCTTTAGAAACAGACCATCACAGGTATTTCCATTTTAGTTCAAACATTTTCAGGCAGGAATCTGATGCAGTTCCTTTTTTTTATTCCAACCCATTAAAACGCACAGATGTGAATCAACATCTGTCATGGCCCCACAATCATAACAGCTATCACTTCCTAGAATTGTGTTCATTTTCTAAATGGATTGTCTTCTTTATTATTAAAAACTTAATTGGGGTTGCTTCACTATTTTACATTACTTTCCACAGCATTTCCAGCGTTCTTCATTGACTGCTTGTAGTTAGTATTACAAGCAACAACGTGGAATTTGCATTTGGCTGTCAGTGAATTTCCTTTCTGTTAACAAGTTCCAGAAATTTATTTCCCTAGATTTATATACATACATGCATACAAACATATGTACATACACAAACATATGCACATACACACATAGCAGGTAGGATGCCATTTACAAAATATTATTTCAATTTGGAAATCCTTTTTAGGTAACATAAATGTGAACCCCCATATTCCAGTCAAGAATGGGGAGTAGGATTCCCTCAAATTGGCAAAGTAAGTGGGAATTTCTCCACAATGTATTTATTGTATTTTAGGGACTGGAGGGAGGATAAGGGAAATATAAATATTCAATATATAAAAACAAAAAACTATTAAAACTTCCCATGCAGTTGTTTCATTGCTTGTGTCCATCCATCTTCCATTGCCTATGGTATTTCTCATCCTCTTTGCTATCATAAAAATAGATTGCATTGGTCATGTGGTTAATCTTGCTCCTGCCTTTATTTCACGTACTGAAAGAACAAAGTGCTTTAGCAGAATGATCTTTCTTAGGAATCATCATTTCTAACATTTCTATATTCCTTTCTAGAAGTATCATGTTCCTTGCCTGGCCAAATCAGAGATGGGTACATACTTCATAAAATTTCTCTTTCTGAGTGAGGCCTTTCCTGCTAAACCTATTTAAAAAAGTAACCCTACCCACTCTGCACTGACCAGTATTTTTTATCTTTCTTCTTCGTTTTGTTTTCCTTGGTAGCACTTATTACTATCTGACATTCTAAACATTGACCTACTTATTTTGTAGACTGCCTTTCTCTTCCCAGTAGAACATGAGCATCGCATGGGCAGGGATTTGTCTCTCTTATCTTCACTGCTGTATGTTTAGCACCTAGAGCATCTAGATCTATACCTGGAACACTGTATTCATTTAACTGTCAAATGACTGAACTAAAAAGTCATTGGAGTAGAGTAATAGGAGGAAAAAGAAACACTGTCATTGGGCCTAAATCCACATATTTTTATTTTAAATATCTTTCAACTAAACACTCATACATTTGCTTCTACTTAGTACCTTATGACAACTTCACCTGTTTATAAAACTTCACTGATAATTTCATGTATTCTGTGATTTTCATACTCAAGAAAAACTTTATAAGGAGTTATTATAGTTCTATAATAATTTATTTTTATTATATGTTTGTATGTAATAAATTATATATAAAATATTTATTATAATTTATTTATTGATTGTCTTTATTAAAATAAGAATTATCTCCCATTTATCCTTACTAAGAAGAACAGGAGCACAGAAAGAATTCTAGAGGCCTTTGCCAGTGTTTGAAGAAGATTATATTCTGAAGTGAAGAAAGCCCTGTAATGGCGTTCCCTACTGAGTTCCGTGAAATGTTCTTGAGAAGGCTGTTCTGAAGTACACTGCAGATATGTCCCTGCACGTTTGCCCAACCCTACGAAAAGCAAGGTGCCAAAGCACAGTGTGTACACTGAACAGTTGGAGGACACTGCCAGACTATAGCTAAAAGTAAAAGGAGATAAAAATCTTCACCTGTTAATAATTAAATTTAAATTTTTATAAAGAAACATAGCATATTGTTCTTTAAGATATTTTTGGTTTGGTTTTGGTTTGTTTGGGTATTTTTTTTAAATTTATTTTGGAAATGCATGAAGTTCTCTGGTTAATTTGGAGCAAGATAACCAAATACGGTTAATTTCTTAACAGGGAAATATCTATCAGATTCATCCCCTCCATGCCATATGATTTTCAGATGATTTTTGAGAAGAAAGCTACCATGAGCACAATGAAAGCAAATGTAGCATATGGGCAGGATAAACAATCTTAAGGGGCAAAAATTGCAAAGTAAAGAAAGTTTTTCCCACTCAAGTTGGCATACTGATCTTCTTTCCCCAATCTCACCACCTCCTACCACCAGAGCTTTAAAATAAGAACTCACATTTTTATGGTTCACACACTTCATGAGGACCAGCTCCCGGTAAGCTCTCTTGGCATGCGTTTGGTTCTGAAAGGGTCTGCTGAGCTTCTTAATGGCCACATTTCTGTCAAGAGCAGCATCATACGCAGCACTGCAGAGACCCAAGAGCAATCCAGAATTAAGAACAAAGGAGCCCTTAGAATTCCTGCCTACCAAACTAAAGATACAGATAAGGAAAATACTAGTTTGGAATCCTACTCAAATACCTGCTTCTCAAGCCACATGTTAATCAGGCTGTAAATAAAGACATAAGAGTGACTAGTATAGAAACATTCTACTTGCTAGGAAAAGAAAAAGAGTATCTAGCCAAGAAAACAGCATGTAATTGCATCAGTGAGTCAGGGACAAAAGAAAGAAAGTGCTCAACTTTCCCACTGGCCATGTGACTGTGGCAAGTCATTTAATCTCTCTGGGCTTGAATTTCTCATCCACTAATATGTGATATTTAGCTGTAAAACTTTATTGTTCTTTGATCGTTTTCAGTGGACATTCATTCTTTCCCCACTCACAGGACTAGTTTTTTTTTTTTTTTTTTTTTTTTTTGCGGTATGCAGGCCTCTCACTGTTGTGGCCTCTCCCGTTGCGGAGCACAGGCTCCGGACGCACAGGCTCAGCGGCCATGGCTCACGGGCCTAGCCGCTCCGCGGCATGTGGGATCTTCCCGGACCGGGGCACAAACCCGTGTCCCCTGCATCGGCAGACAGACTCTCAACCACTGCGCCACCAGGGAAGCCCCACAGGACCAGTTCTTAAGGTGTGACACTAATTGCCATGAATGCACAGGTGGGCTGATGCTCAAAGTGCACTCATTAACAATAACAAAGCTTGAAATAAGGAATGCAGTCAGACAGGGTTTCAGAAGCATAAATCATTACGTTTAAATACAAAGACAGAAATGAATGCTACTGACATTTGAAGCTTTCAAGCCATTTGAGAAGAAGTTACCATGCTTTATGTTTCTGCCATACTCAGAATACATGGGTTTAGGGATCAAATGAGGAAGTGAATCACTTTTTGCTAAATATTATACCTAATGAACCCGCTCACAAAGTTTTTTCCATCTCTGCAAATTTGGGTTGTCCTGGACTTTGTCTTCGTTGCTAGGAAAGAAGGGAGCAATCAATATCCTATTGATCTATTGAATTGGAAGTGACATTAACCATTTAGGGCTCATGACACTAAACTAAAAGATAAATAAGAGGTTTGGTGTATTGCAAATAGACTCACAAGAGAAGTTTGGACAAAGTCTTAGAGTTCATCTGGTCCATGCCTCCATTTAATACTTATTCCTCTCCAAAACACCTCCATCAAATTTTGACCAGTTTCTGCTTGATCATCTTCAAAAACATGGACCCCTTTACATAAAGCCAGCTCATTCTGTTGTTGGAAAGCTCTTAGAGTTAGAAATGTCATCATTCTAATAAACAGAGTTGTCTCTCTGTGATTTCTACTAACTACTGTCAGCCCTGCCTTCCAGGGCAACTCAAAATAAAGTATTCCCTTTACATCATGACAAGCCCATAATGTTTGAAATCTATTAAAGGACCTTGCACAATGTCTGGCCTACTCTATAAGCACTCAGTAAGCACTCAATAACTCTTTGCTTTTCTTATTCCCCCACCTAGGTCTTTTCTTTCTTAAGCTAAATGGTCCTACCACCATTTGTCAGAGTGTGATTTCAAGTCCTAGTACCATCTGGTCAGCTTCCTCTGAATATATTACAGTCTGTTGATGTCCTCTGAAAATGCCATTGTTACTCTAAGCATGGAGTGTCAGTGAAGACTAGGGAAAGGCTACCAACTCTTTCATTCATTCACTTGCTCATTCATTCTGTTGACACAGTTAATACAGCTAAGTCTGTCCTGGTTTCCTTGATAAATGCATCACGCACTATTGATTCACAGTGAACCTATGCTAATTAGAAATACTGTCTTTTTAAAAACTTGTGCTGCTATTCAACTCTGTATTTTAGCACTGGTACTTCTATTCTTGTGTTTGTTCTGTTCTTGTTAACCTATCAATGTCAACACAAGAGTCAAATGGGCATACATCTTATAGGTAGTGTACAAGGACAACAGTTAATTTGGAAATACAGGAATTAAACTTGCTTTCTGAAGCTAAGAAATTGTGTCAACAGGAAAGTGATCAGAACAGTCACCTTAAAGAGAAAGACTAAATTTTAAGCCAAAACAACTTAGGTGAAGTCATTAAAATATCTAAAGAAAGAATAGCAATTAGTCATGTGGGCCTAGGAAGGAGACAGAGAGGTAAATTCTGGTACTGCCTGGTGAAATAAGAAAGTGTGCTCTCAGGTAGGTCCAGGGATCCAGTCAGCCAGGTTGAAATCCCTACTGTGACTGTCAGAGACTACAGCCAGTTAGCAATCTGATCTGTGTCTCTTTAGTCTGATTCTATCCTCTGCAGTCAAAATTCTACTCATGAGGCTCTCCTTCAGAATTCTGCATGTAAGTATTATGTCCATATTTGGTTAGCTTGACTACTGCATTGTCTTGTAATTTAATAAATCGGAATCTGGTTTTGTGTGTGAGCTTTTAGTGAGTCTTGTCGATGTGAGTTTGAGTTCCTGAGATACTGAACAGATCCTGGAGACAGTAGGCCCATGTGGGATGACTGAGAAAATGCTGCCCTCTGGGGATCTTGGCAGGTTCTGGCCAATCTCTCCTAGAAATGTGGTGTTCTCTCTCCCTCTGGTACCTCTTTCTTGAAGAAATTGTAGGTCTGAATCTCAGCACTACTGCTTACTAGACGTGAAGCTATGAGCAAGCCACTTACACTTTCTGGCATCAGTTTCCACATGCTTAAAAATGGAGGTAATAACAACCTGACAAGATTGTTATAAGGAGTAAATGAGGTAGTAATGCATCTACAGCCCCTTGCCTAGAGTGTGCACTCAATAAATAATGACTATTACTATTTTTAAAGTCAATGTCCTTGCTGGAGTCATTGTGTAATGCAGGGCAGGATAATATATATATATATATATATATATATATATATATATATATATATATGTATGTATATATTTGATATTTATCTGCTGTAATTGGACATGTATCTACTAATCAGCAGTTTTTAATCTTTCTACTAATTACAGATCCATTCAACTATACCACTATCCTGAGCACATTTCACAAGTTTGTCCTATGTTATAAAATTCTGGGACAAAAGCCTTGTTAAAATCCAGACACATATAGCCATGCAGTTCTATTACCTACCACTTTAATAAGCTGTTTGGTGTGATTTGTTTTTAATGAAACCCCTATTCCCAGTCACCACTACATGCTTTCTTAATGACTCACAGGGTATCATTTCTAACCAATACTAGGACCAATATCAAGTTCAGTAGGTGTCTCTTATAACCTCCTTCTTCCTTCTAAAAAAATAACGTTCGCCTATCTACAGTTGTATGGAATATGGTGGTTTGGCCCATTTACTCCCTTGTATCATGCCTTCCTGTACTGAAGAGACTTGAGAGACACACATACAATTCCTAGATGCTTTTGCAGCTAGTATTCTGGGTTCCAATATGGTCCTGCCAGGCAGATGCAACCGTGGGAGATTTGCAAGGCAAAAGTGAGGGTGGTCATCTTCTAACATTTCTTAGTTATCAAGCACAGTCTCAGGAAGATGTGAAATTTTCTTCTGAAGCAGTGATTCATGTCCTTTTCCAGAATCCTGGGAGAGAAGATGGTTTGAAGCAGAGGCAACAGTGGTCTCCAGAGCCCAGTCACCAGCATGACGGAGTAGTGATGATGGTAATAATGAGTGTACAGTTCCAGCTCTGTGATTTTCAAATCTCGGTTACAATCATGTATTCCAGAAGTTCAGTTTTTTTAGGATACTCTCAGAGGTTGGGGCTCCCATGGTGATTCATCTCTCTTATGTCTGGGAGTCCTTCCAGGAAGCCCAGACTAGAGTTCACTTCTCCAGGCCTTCCAATGATTTGCAAGCACCCAATTTACTGTATTAAATCTTTGCCTACTTATAATGTTTCTGCCTCCTGCCATGAACCCTGGCTGACACTATAATCTTTCCCATTTTCTGTAATTCCTCAGTGATTACTGGCAGCAGTTTAGCAAATACATCTGCAAATTGGAATCACTGGTTGCTGCATAGTCACAAATTAATGTCTGAAAGTTTTTTGTTACTCTGAAGTCCTTCTTTCTTTGAATCTTGGACTATAGAATTTTATTTTATTTCTTTCAGTGGCTTTTCTTTTTTTTCCTTCATGCCAGTAAAAAAAGAGATAAATCTTTATGAAGGTTTTTCAGCCACTTCTAGCAACTTTCCAGCAATTCTGCTGAAAATTTTCTAGCAATTTCTTAACATACTCACTTCCATGTCTATCAGGTTTATTCATGAAAGAAAGATACAGCCTTCTTTTGTTATGCTCCTGTCATTTAATCCAGTTTTATGATGCAATAAAGCTATGTTTACCTCCTTGAATGTATTTATATAAACACACACACACACACACACATCCCTGTAGGCAAGTCTTACTCTCAACATAAAATCAGTTGTTTTGATTTTTTTTCCTTCTGGAAATTGCAGACAACCCGTTGCAAAGTTTTCTTCTTCCTAAGTCATAATTATTTATTTGATAATTTCTCTTATTCCCCTTCCCTATCACATTTAAAATGTTCTTGATCAATATTAACATGCTTGTTGGCAAAAAATTAAAAAATTAACTAAAAAATCTCTAGGAATTGTGAGAAGAACTTTATGTCTTAAAAAATAAAAATTAAAAAACCTTATCATTGGAGCACCTTAAACATCTTAAGCCATAGCTGGGCAAGCCAAATTCTGTCCTGGAATATACGCTGCACCCTTCACTGTTCTTTTCCCATGTTCCCATATTCTCACTTTGACATTTACCAAAGGCCTGGCCTTTAATTGAAAACTATCAAAAAATCTCTACCTCATGCCCTCAAATATCTCACTTTCATGCCCAAACATTATAGTCCCTAGACATGCTATCAAGACACTGATTCCACCACAGAGAAACATGTTGGCCAACCTGCAAAATCACCTCTGCCTCAAGGCTTTTGCATTGTTCCTTCTGCCAGGAATGCTCTTCCCACATCCTCACTTGCCTGACTCCATCTTGTAATTCAGGTTTCAGCCTAAATCATCTCCTCAGTAGAGGCCTTCCCTAATCCCCATATCAAAAGTCAACAGTTGATTTTTTGGACTAATCTGTCATTGAATTGCTTGGCTATATCAATTTGGTTACATTTTGTTAGAGATACTTTTGATTACAAGTAATAGAATTATGACTAATAGTGGCTTAACTATTAAAGATCTTCATTATATCATACAATGGAAAGTCTAGAAGTAGGCATATCCCAGTTTCAGGAATACATTATAACTCTCATGGGCCCTAGGCACTTTTGGCTTCCGATTTTCTGCAGATTGTTTCTAAGCATGTTGAAAAAACAGCCAATAACAGAAATCCATTAGTGCATCAAAGGGAAGTGTAGGTGCTGTGATGTACTGCTAAGATTCCCCTTCAGGAATAAAGGACTTTTTATCCCAGCTGCTGGGAATGCTGCTGGCACACAGCCTCTCAGCTCTTCGTCCCCTCTGGTTATAACCTCAGCTGAAAAGAGCTGCCTAACTGAAGTTACACTCTCTTCTTGGGCAGCCTTCAATCAGCGACTAATAAATCTGGGATTATGAAAGCCTGGCCACCTCACCCCAACTCAGGACAGCTAGGAAGGCTCATTCTCTCTTAAAAATTCCCAAAAGGGTCAGCTGAGGCGTCCACTGAGATTTCATTGCAGCTGAACTTCTGACTTTGCTTCCTTCCCTTCCTTTCCACAGCTGTAAACCCCCAAAACACTCCTTAATAAATCTCCTGCATACGATACCATCCCAAAGTGTATTTTCTGGGGAATGCAATATTTGCCAAGCTGTAACTCATGACCAAATACAGCAATAAGCTGTGGAGTTCGCCTGAATCTTTTTCTAAGCAAAAGGTAGGATCCCATTGTGGATGAAGGTGGCTGGGCTCAGAGCTCAACACCAAGAAAGCCATTTCACCTATGCAACAAACTAACCTAGATGACCAAGCCTAGTTATATAGATTCTAATCAACACCACTTCGCACATTATGGACAACAGAGTTGAAGCAGGGGTAGCAAGGGGCTCAGAAGCCAAGCCCTGAAAGACAGCACCAAAAGCAGCAGCTCTTCCAAACACTAGAAATTGAATTAGTACTTTACAGCCCTTCAGCAAACTAGTGATGGGGGAGATCACACAAAGATTTACCACATGGATAATGAATGTGGGACTAGCTAAACAAACTCATCACCACAGAAAACAGATGAAAGTAAAGAAGATGGTTACCCTAAGCATAAGGCAACCATATTCTTGGAAATCAGGTTGATGGCACTAGTGAAGAATTGAAGGCTCCCAAAGACGTACTTCTTCATCTCAGTGAGATGGAGTGATAGGGTGCATGCAAGTGCTGCCTCTCTTGATCTTCTTGTATCTTTGTGACAAGTTGTCTCACGGTCACCCTGCTGCCCTTAGTGACCATTCAGTGCACCACCCATGTATGATCCAGCTCATGATTTAAACTACAAAATCCACAAAGCTGCCAGGCTGCTATTTGATAGACTAAGTAGTAGACTTGGGAAATTAGAGTTTAGCTTGATATGAAATATGTGAGGGTACAGAGGCTGGTCAGCCTGCTATAAAGCATATACTGAGGATATAGAGAAGAATCAGAATATTCTTGCTACACTGATTTTGCCATTTATGTGGCAAAAATCTATAATTATTTACTTTTTAGTGTTTAGTAACACTTTTTTAACTTTGCAATAAACCCTTTTGACAAAAATAAATAAAATTGAGACTGCATATTTAATTAAAATACTATATGCTATAAAGATATAGTATATATATAGTAATATAGTGTATATATAGTATATATATTATATATAGTATAGTATACTATAGTAATATGGTATATATAGTATATATATATATATATATATAATAGTAATAGTATGCTATACTATTTCTCATGTTTTCTTGGGCATGACTAATGAAAACCAGAAAATAATTCTCCTAAAGGAACATCAGTATCTATTTCAAAATTAGTAATTATTTTAAGAAGACTGTTTCCAAGGATGATAACTTAACACATGCACCTACAAAAAATGCATTTAAACCATGACTTTTCATTTAGATCAAATGACTGTTCTTCTAAATTAATTTTGCTTATTTTCTATCCCAAGGGGTATTTTTTTTGGATATGCACAAAAAGTTAAGCAACAGCTTGTTAATGTGTTGCCTCCATTAGCAGAAAAATAATTTTGAAAGCATTTAAATTATGTCTGCTTTATATCATTTTACCAAATCATTTTACCTTCTTTATATCAAATGCTTCAAATATAAAATCAGAACTTTTCAGTAACAGTTTGATTTTCTATAGTATAGTAGAAACTATACTAAACTATAGTATAGTTTGATTTTCTATAGTATAGTGGTTGTGATGCAAAAATAATTCACATTGAGACCAAGCAAACTGCAATATTCTACAAATCAAAATAGAATGTGTATGTGCCAAGATTTTCAAATAGAATATATACATGGTTGGAATAACTTTGTCACAAAATTTTGGAGACAGAGCTTATGCTGAATCAAAAAATAAATATGCTTCAGCAAGGCAGTTAACACTTCTTGGCACCCCTTATAATTCTGATTGAGGAATAACTTTTTATAAATAAGTCCTAAATTTCAGATGCTTTTTTTCCCCCAAAATCACTTAGAAATCTTTAACCACAGTATTTAGTAAATGGAGCATCCCAATATTTCAACTGTTGAAATTTTAGGGAATAGCTATTATTATAAACAAATAATACTTGCAAATAAAAGCACACTGAAATGTGGTGGAAGGAACTGAAGCAAGAAAGGAACTGAACAAATCAAACAATAAAATCACATTGAAAAAAGTCTTCTTCAGAAAAATACCAGTGAAACTGTATTACAAACAGATAGGACTAGGAAGTTTCAGTTGATTAAAATACATAAAGATATATGAAGAATAGTCATTTGTCTCATGTTATATTTTTAATATTTAGGTAATCTATATAAATACGTTTAAAAATTTTACTTGTATTTGTATTCTTTTAATTAATTTAAACAAATTTCAATAGCACTATTTTGACACCCACCAATGTATTTTAGTGTGCCTTTTCACTGTCAAATTTTCCCAACTTAGAGATAAATGATATGATCCCCTGCTACTGATGGTCACTGTGCTTTTCTTGTTCAAGAGGTTTTTGCACATTGTTTCCACAAGATGGAAGAGGCAGAAGCAAGGAACTGCTCTTCCAGGGTTATTGCTACATTCTTACCTTTGGTCATTTCCTGGCAAAAAATTCAAAGTCTGATTTCTATTTAATAGTTTTATCTTACTACGATTTTCCTAATAAATCTGCATATAGGTTAGGTGAGTATCAGAACCTGGATGATGTCAGACTTAGCTAAGGAGTGGAAGTTTATTGAGCACATCATCTTTGTTTGTACAAGTAACTCTACTCTGAAATGACAACTCTCAAATTGGCCATGTAGTAAAAATGTGCTATGTCAAAAATTAACGGAACTAAAGACAGGAAGATGTTCCTTTGGCTCAGAGGTTGGTACTGCTTCTTGACACCTGCAGAATTAATGAGATCCATTAAGTGATGCATAGGAATCTCAAATGGTTCCTGCACACAGGACATATAATTATGACAGGAATAAGCTTCATTGCCCAGCCCACGGGCCTGCTCTCTCTTCCTCCGCGCCCGCCCCAGCACAGCATTTCTGGATTTACGATTGCCCTCCCTTAGTCTGACAACTGGGGAAGCACTGCTAACAATGGATGACCCCCAACGTCTCTTGCCTCTGAAAATGTGTATTAGCTATTATTTACAGCCCCTGGGCTTCTTTCCTTTGTTACTGCTATGTTCCTCTTTGTCTACTATTTATCTTTTTTTTTAATTCACTTCCCTTACTCTGATATTTGGGCTGATATTTTTGAAATTGAATTCTATACCTGCAATAGTTTATTTGTATGATCATTATGGTATACTTATTATATATTGTCTTTTATTACCTTTTTTGCTATCCTCAAAGTTGTTGTGATCCTTAATGGTCAAAATTCTGAAGGATTTAGCTCTGTATCCCCTACATGTTTGTTGCATGGAATTATATTTGCTATTGCTAGATGTTTATGTCCAGAGCTTTAAATATGTTAGGAAAATGGCATTATATCAGTTAAGGACAAAATTCAAATAAACGAAGCAGCATATTTTAACTTAATGCTGTGTTACTCGAGATGCCAAGATATTATCTGGCTAAAATGTCTTTCTCAAAGCTCCTGACTCACATATACAGCTATATACTGACCACCCCTAACTGGCTGTCTCAGAATTATCTGAAAATTAATATGTCCATAACTGAATAAACCTCTGATTTCTCTCTCAACCTGTTTCTCTCTTAAACATCATTTGCTCAGGTATAGAAGTCATCTTGATCTTCTCTTCTCATCTCCTCCCCATATCCAATTTGTGAAGGTCTGCATTTACTTCCAATGTAAATTTTCAAATTAATCCACTTAACTCTAACTCCATTTCCACTACCAGGAGCTACATGTACTGCAGAGACTTCCTTAAATGGTGTCCTAACATTAACTCTTGCTTCTCGACAATCTGCACCTCAGCACCCTCATAGAGTCTAATTATATCTAAACTGGGCTATCCTTGGCGCATTATTTTGTGTCTGAGGTTGCTGCTCATTTTTAGCATCTATCAAGAAAATGTCTTGAAGTAACACGGAATTAATAAAATAACTAATAGAACCTTGTAAATTGTTACAAAAATTAAGTTAGCTTAACTTAAAAAAACCTGCCACACTGCTTGATTGTAAGTTCAATGAGGGCAGAAGCCACCTGAGTCCTGATCAACATAGTTCCCCCAGTTTTACTGAGATATAACTGACATATAACATTGTATTAGTCTGAAGTGCACAACAAAATTATGTGATATATGTATATATTGCAAAATCATTACCACAACAAGTTTAGCTAACATTCATTTCATCACCTCACTTAGTTACAAATTTTTCTTATAATGAGAACTTCTTTTAGCAACTTTCAAATATACAACACAGTATTGTTATCTATAGTCACCATGCTGTACATCACATCCCCAGGACTTATTTATCTTATAACTGGAAGTTTATACCTTTTGACCATCTTCACCTATCCCTCCTCCCACTCCTAGCCCCATCTCTGGCAACCACCAATTTGTTTCTGTATTTATGAGTTTAATTTTTTTTTAGATTCCACATATAACTGTGATTATACAGTATTTGTCTTTCTCTGACTTATTTCACTTAGCATAATGCCCTCAAGGTCCATATATGTTGACACAAATGGCAGGAATCCCTTCTTTTTTAGGGCTGAATAATATTCCATTATATAAAATGGAATATTTTATAAAATCGATAGGCACTGAGATTGTCTTCATGTCTTAGCTATTGTAAATAATGTTGCAATGAGACTCACTCACCTTTACTTACATTGAGAGTGTAGTACAGTGTCTGGCATATAGTTGGCCCTAAATAAGTATTTTTTAAACAAGTAAACTAATCAGTGATCATAATACTCCTAATGGTAGAGCAAAGTGAATTATAGGTCTAAGATTTGTACAAACATAAGTCAAATCGCATATTGTTGAAGTCATATGCTTCATCTTTAAAATTCATGTAAAATTTTAATCCCATATATATCTATATTTGTTTTAATATAAAATTTCATTTCCCCATCAATACTTTAGTCTTCACATGAAATTTGAGTTCCAGGCACACCTGCCATATTTATCATGGGGCTTTGAGTGTCCCTGGCATGCTGCACCAGCACTCTTCCCTGTCCAGCCCTTACCCTGAAGCACAAAAGCTCCAGTTTGAAAAGTGGGAGATTAACAAATAGGCTGTTTTCTTTTCACCAAAATTTTATTAGCATTTCTAGACAACAATAATATGACTGTAGCTTCATCCACCAGTAAATATTTTCCTAATAACAAATAATTTAACAGATTCGCTTTAGGAAAGATCAACTAGATTCATCCTCATATTGATAGCTACTGATGTGAAGCCTAGGTAAACCCAAAATGTGAAGATTTGATATAATTGTTAACTCTAAGTCAAAAAAAGATTATGCATAGGCAATTTTTATTTTATTGTGGTATTATTCAATAATCATAGAAACTGGGATTGGGTTTCTTCCAACAAGAAGTTTTATGATTTGTATAGCACAGGTTGTCATTAACTTAGGCAGGAAAATCCCCGGGTTGCTAAGTTTTATACATGAAATAATCTTATAAGATAGGCACTCTTAGTAACGCCATTGTTCAGGTGACAAAACTGAAGCATATGTGACAAAGTGAGAGAGTGGCATGGACATATATACACTACCAAACGTAGAATAGATAGCTAGTGGGAAGCAGCCGCATAGCACAGGGAGATCAGCTCAGTGGTTTGTGACCACCTAGAGGGGTGGGATAGGGAGGGTGGGAGGGAGACACAAGAGGGACGGGATATGGGGATATATGTATATGTATAACTGATTCACTTTGTTATAAAGCAGAGGCTAACACACCATTCTAGAACAATTATACTCCAATAAAGATGTTAAAAATACCCCGAAAAACTGAAGCTTAATAATAACGACCAGTATTTATTAGCTCCAAAAGTTTTTTCCTCTGAATTCATTTGCTTCTAAAGTTCTTAATAGTTTCCATATACTAACTCATTTGATCCTCATTAAAATCATATGAAATAAGTATTATTATGATCTTGTTATAGTTATTTTTACTATTCTTGCAACTTTTCCACAAGTTTAAAATTATTTCAAAATAAAAGTTTGACATCTTTATTATAAATATATAGGAGTATAGCACAGATCTGAAAAATTAAAATGTAACTGATATCATATGACTGGGACAGTGTGAAATCTCCTAATTTTCCTCCAGTTTTTATTATTAGAATTGTTTACATTTTCTTTATTATCCCTATTATTAAATCCAAAACTACAAAATATTTGCAAGCCATTCCACTAAGATGGCAGCCTTTCTGATTCTTATTTCACAGTTAATTCTTCTTCATTCACTTATACATTCAACAAATAGTTAAATAATATTTATTTACAAAATTGAAAGAATTGATAATAGAAAAATTATTTCATGATAATAACTAAATTTTGCACTTATTGTCTGGACAGATATTAGCTAACTTGCTGTATTTTTACAGAAAATTGGCGAACTAGTAGAGCTAATGAAAACTGAGGCACAGAGTGGTTAAATAACTTGCTCATGAGACAATTAGTACATGAGTGATCTGGAGATAGAATGCTCACTGGTTATAGTTTTACTCCTTACATTTATAAAAGAAACAAAATTTGAGCTTCCAGGAAATACATTAAAGCATTAAAAAAAAATCACAAAATTTTTTTGTTAGATAATTTCTTTGAGAAACATGGTAAAACCAGATAAATGGCTGGTAAATTCTGCAGGTGTTAGTTGTTTTTTGTTTGTTTTAAACTAACATGATGATTGTTCAGCAAAAGTTTAGTCTATATAGTATCCTTCTCACAAAAGCTGTCTTCCTAAGAATTTTAAACAGTGATAGAAAATTGGCACTTTGAGACTATACATTGGAATTTCTTTGCACAACTATGTAAAAAGAACCACACCTATCAAATACAATTATTGATTTTACTCCTAAATGCATGCCTGCCTTTTGTGCTCTCCATCTTTTTCCTGTTGGTTTGTATTGTTAACAACCTGTTTACTGACCCCCAAATGGGTTTCCTGACAAGCTGGTATTAACAGCCCTCCTACTGCATCCTGCTTTTGTGGTTTTATGTGTGCTCAATTTAGGAACCCAAGGCACCCAACACTCATAAGCACCAAAATGGAAAAGAGATTTATTTATGTACTCTTCTGTGATGCATTCTGAGTTTAGAGAAAGGTCAGAATGTACAAAACTCAATAACAAAACAAAATAACAATAATAACAAAAATTCTCTTCTCACAAAAGTTCTTTCTGTGTCACTGGTAAAGATTAAAACATTGTGTATGTATGTATGCATGTGTGCATATGTGTGTATGCACACATGCACACATGCATATGTATTTTTATTAATCATCTATTCTGGGGCACCATAATTAATATATAGATGAAAGCATATGAACACAAATTCTATGTCCTCTAGGGTAATAAAAATAATCCCTGTCTTTGTCCTTTGGCTAAACACTATAAGGAAATGGAATTCCATTGTAACATTTCTTTTTAATTTGAACTAATACTCAGTTTTGAAAATCAAGTTCATTTAAGACTGTTTCATGGCTATCTCTTTTTTCACTAAACAAAAATTCACTGGTCTTCTATCATGTCTCTATTTTTACTTACTGGATATATTTATTTGGATAAAGTAAAAAACTTCATAGAAGAAGGTTAAATTTTACTAGATCATGTCACATAATTAAGCAAAAACTTGCTAATATGTATTGTGATATATACAAAAAAGAACAAGTTTAGTTTCTTATACTCAAAGACCTGTGACATACTGGGAGACTACCTAATACAGGAATAAAATATGAACTGAAAATATTAGCTCAAAAATGAGAAAGGAAATACTAGTCACTAATGGAAAATTCTAGTTTTAAGGAAATATTGAGGATGGCAAAGAGGATAATTGCTAGAAGTGATAAAATAGTGTGGGATATAGTTGCAGGTGTAGGCATCATTTTATACAGGATAAAACACTGCACAGCATCAGCCAGAAAAGTAGCCTAAATGGGTTCAGATGCCAGTACATAGGTAGAGATGTGGTGGTGGTGAAGAACTTGTTCATTTCTGTTGGCTTTTAGTTTTGCAGTGAAATGGGAAGCAAGATCATCAGCTGAGAGAAGGATGGGGGAAAGGTTTTTAGAATTTTGAGGGCAGAGTGAAGGGATAAAATTGTCACCAAGGATGGTAGAAATGTAAGGGACTAGAGTTTCTGGGCAGTAATAAAGGCCCACTTAATCTTTTGGTCTTGAATTTAGGAGCACACAGTCAACATGACTAAATGATTTTCTCCAGCCACGTTCATCTGTCTTAGTGGAGAGGAGTTAGATTAAACCAGCATTTGAGTTTTGCCAGGCAGAAAGAGAGGAGAAGATAACTGAGAGTTTATGTATGGGATAGATTATAATAAGAGATACAATATCTAGGCTGTGTAAGGAGGAAAATGAGTACATGAGGGTGGTCAGGAACAGAGAAATGATAGAAGATTGTAGATTGTAGGTCCTTGTGGAATTGGAAAGAGGGTGCTAGTATCAAATGTATTGCTCATTCTAGAAACAAAATTTTCAGTTGAGGTAGTTAATTTAGCTTCAGTTTGATCATTGAAAACATATAAAACTAGATCTTGTGGGTAGTTTTGCTTGTTATGTTTTTATTATCTAGCTAACAGGCATACAGAAAGTTTAAAAGTCAAGTAGAAATATAGAAAACAGTAAACATGGAGAATTATCACTGCAGAATGTGGCATTGAATTTGAGGATTTAATAAAACCCAAATTGCATGTCAAAACTAATATATCAGTTTTGAAAAGGACAGTTAGGGAAATACATACTTAGCTAGGGACTTATCTTAGCATTTGTATTAATTGTTATATTTTTAAAACAAGAACTATAATTTCCCCCCAGTTTATATCATAAACTATAGCTTTATTGCAGTTTCAAGGTAGAAAATAAGAAAGGAAAAAAAAAATAAAAGAGAGGTCCCACGAGTTTATGATCAGATTACTGGCAGCATGTTGTGCCAGAAATGCAATTAGTCAATTGTTTCAGCATAAATCCTGTTTATAAGTCAGTAACTGCTGTAAAATGTTAATGTTCAAAAACGTTCTGTTTGCCACGAAATATTTTTAAATTGTTATTTATGAAACAATGCAAATAGCATTTTACATGAATGCTGACACTGACTATCAAAATATCATATTTAAATTGTAAAATAAGAATTTGAAATACTGACTTGGAAAACACAGCCGACAATATTTAATAAGAGTAGTGAAATAAACTGAAGTGTACCAGATTAGAAAGGGTTTACCAAATATGAACTCAATGAAATACCAACCTAGAACTTAATTCCAGTGGTCACCTCATTTTTGTTCTGCCTTTAGTCAGATGATAAGATACTATTCTAGTCCATAAAGGTCTCAATAATGAGTTAATAAGCAATTTATGTAATCCTTCATACTTGGATAAAACTTGGATACAGTTCTTCTGTAATTTTATTGCCATTGCATGTTGAGTTAAAGTATTGAATAGTATAGAAGTTATTCTTGCAATGATTTTATATTGCGCTTTGTTGACCGTTGAAAAGAAAACTCAAACAGAACACATTTTTTGTATTGGGAAGTGCATCTAGGCAAACATATTTATCTTATTGAAGATTAACAGCTAACATGACTTTTGAAACTATAGATTGACTGTGATAGTCAGAAAAAAGACATGTTCAAGACTATGAAGTCAACCTGATAAATTTTGTCATATACTTCAACAAAAATTTGCTTCTAATATTTCTAATCTCAATCTCAACTCCAGTTCCTTTAATTTACAAATATTATGTTTTAAAAGAGCAAGTCACATGCATTTTATACTTAAATTTTGAAGAGTTAAGACCACTATCTCTTTTTTCTCCACCTTCTGTCCCATCAACTTCCCCTTGTAAAAGGTAGAATCAGAGTGGCTGCAGACATTTCAGGACCTGACTAAGGGGAAATTAAGTTAAGAATAAATTTATTTTGGTCAGTGGGTTACTATAGGCTTCACAGTCATTTATATATTTAAATTATTGCAATTTTCAGGGATTAGACATGCATGCTAAGAATACTGCAACCTCTGGGCACATTCACCTGGTGCCCAGTGTTGTAACAGGAAGTGGCAGGACCAGAAATTATATCACAACGTGAATACTGCCTGACACTGGAAGTATGCAGGTATGTAGATGGTGGTGGAGAAATAATATTTGAAATATATGAAGCCAGAAGATAGTCTGTAAACAAATTTTTCAAACATTACAGCCCATATATAAAAGAAACTAGAGGTTTTCTGAAACTTGACAACAATTCTAAACATGTATATGAATTGTGAAGCTGAAAAATACTTTCTAAACTCTCAATATTAAAAGGTAAGTTTTGAAGAAATTTGGAAATGATATATCTGATAAAAGGTTCATATTCAAACTATACAAAGAATCCATACAACTCAACATCAAAAACAAAAAAACAAACAAAACCGAAACCAAGAAGTACCACAAACAACTTGATTAAAAAGTGGGCAGAGAACCTAAACAGACATTTTTCCAAAGAAGGCATACAGATGGGAAACAGACACATGGAAGATGTTCAACATCACTAATCATCAGGGAAATGCAAATCAAAACTACAATGAGGAGGAGGAGCTTCAAGATGGCAGAAGGGTAAGATGCAGAGATGACCTTCCTCCCCACAAATGCATCAGAAATACATCTACACGTGGAACAACTCCTACAGAACACCTACTGAATGCTGGCAGAAGACCTCAGACCTCCCAAAAGGCAAGAAACTTCCCCACGTACGTGGATAGGGCAAAAGAAAAAAGGAAAAACAGAGACAAAAGAACGGGGACGGGAACTGCACCAGTGGGAGGAAGCTGTGAAGGAGGAAAGGTTTCCACACTGGAAGCCCCTTTGCAGGCGGAGACTGCGGGTGGCGGAGGGGGAAAGCTTTGGAGCCGCAGGGGAGAGCGCAGCAACAGGGGTGCGGAGGGCAAAGCGGAGAGATTCTCGCACAGAGGATCGGTGCCGACTAGCACACACCAGCCCGAGAGGCTTGTCTGCTCACCCGCCGGGGCGGGCGGGGGCTGGGAGCTGAGGCTTGGGCTTTGGTTGGAGTGCAGGGAGAGGACTGGTGGTATGAACACAGCCTGAAGGGAGCTAGTGCACCACAGCTGGCTGAGAGGGAGTCCAGGAAAACGTCTGGAGCGGCCTAAGAGGCAAAAGACTTTTTCTTCCCTCTTTGTTACCTGATGCGCGAGGAGAGGGGATTAAGAGCGCTGCTTAAAGGAGCTCCAGAGACGGGTGCGAGCTGCGGCTATCAGCACAGACCCTAGAGACGGGCATGGGACACTAAGGCTGCTGCTGCAGCCACCAAGAAGCTTGTGTGCAAGCACACGTCACTATCCACATCCCCCTTCCGGGGACCCTGTGCAGTCCGCCACTGCCAGGGTCCCGTGATCCAGTGACAACTTCACGGGGAGAACACGCGGTGCGCCTCAGGCTGGTGCAACGTCACACTGGCCTCTGCCACCACAGGCTCAACCTGCATCCGTACCCCTCCCTCCCCCCGGCCTGAATGAGCCAGAGCTCCCGAATCAGCTGCTCCTTTAACCCCGTCCTGTCTGAGCGAAGAACAGATGTCCTCAGGTGACCTACACACATAGGTGGGTCCAAATCCAAAGCTGAACCCTGGGAGCTGTGTGAACAAAGAAGAGAAAGGGAAATTTTGCCCAGCAGCCTCAGGAGCAGCGGATTAAATCTCCACAGTCGATTTGATGTACCCTGCGTCTGTGGAATCCCTGAATAGACAACAAATCATCCCAAATTGAGGAGCTGGACTTTGGGAGCAAAGATATTAGATATATTTTTCCCTTTTTCTCTTTTTGTGAGTGTGTATGTGTATGCTTCTCTGTGTGATTTTCTCTGTATAGCTTTGCTTTTACCATTTGTCCTAGTGTTCTGTCTATCCTTTTTTTTTTTTTTTTACTTAAAAAATTTTTTTTCTTCATAATTATTTTTTTTAATTTTAATAACTTTTATTTTATCTTCTTTCTTTCTTCCTTTCCATTTTTTTCTCCCTTTTATTCTGAGCCATGTGGATGAAAGGCTCTTGGTACTCGAGCCAGGTATCAGGACTGTGCCTCTGAGGTGGGAAAGCCAAGTTCAGGGCACTGGTTCACCAGAGACCTCCCAGCTCCACGTAATATCGAACAGCGAAAATCTCCCAGAGATCTCCATCTCAGTGCCAAGACCCAGCTTCACTCAACGACCAGCAAGCTACAGTGCTGCACAGGCTATGCCAGACAACTAGCAAAACAGGAACACAATCCCACCCATTAGCAGAGAGGTTGCCTAAAATCATAATAAGGCCACAGACACCCCAAAACACACCACCAGACGTAGATCTGCCCACCAGAAAGACAAGATCCAGCCTCACCCACCAGAACACAGGCACTAGTCCCCTCCACAAGGAAGCCTACACAACCCACTGAACCAAACTTAGCCACTGGAGACAGACACCAAAAACAACAGGAACTACGAAGCTGCAGCCTGCAACAAGGAGACCCCAAACACAGTAAGTTAAGCAAAATGAGAAGACAGAAAAACACACCACAGATGAAGGAGCAAGATAAAAACCCACCAGACCTAACAAATGAAGAGGAAATAGGCAGTCTACCTGAAAAAGAATTCAGAATAATGATTGTAAAGATGATGCAAAATTTTGGAAATAGAATAAATACAAGAAACGTTTAACAAGGACCTAGAAGAACTGAAGAGCAAACAAATAATGAACAACACAATAAATGAAATTAAAAATTCTCTAGAAGGAATCAATAGCAGAATAACTGAGGCAGAAGAACGGATAAGTGACCTGGAAGATAAAATAGTGGAAAAAACTACTGCAGCACAGAACAAAGAAAAAAAAAAAGAAAAGAACTGAAGACAGTTTCAGAGACCTCTGGGACAACATTTAATGCAACAACATTTGAATTATAGGGGTCCCAGAAGAAGAAGAGAATAAAAAGGGACTGAGAAAATATTTGAGGAAATTATAGTTGAAAACTTCCCTACTATGGGAAAGGAAACAGTTTATCAAGACCAGGAAGCACAAAGAGTTCCATACAGGATAAATCCAAGGAGAAACATGTCAAGACACATATTAATCAAACTATCAAAAATTAAATACAAAGAACAAATATTAAAAGCAGCAAGGGAAAAAGGACAAATAACACACAAAGGAATTCCCATAATGTTAACAGCTGATATTTCAACAGAAACACTGTTTCTTCATCCAGAAGGGAGTGGCAGGACATATTTAAAGTGATGAAGGAGAAAAACCTGCAACCAAGATTACTCTACCCAGCAAGGATCTCATTCAGATTTGATGGAGAAATTAAAACCTTACAGACAAGCAAAAGCAAAGATAATTCAGCACCACCAAACCAGCTTTACAACAAATCCTAAAGGAACTTCTCTACACAGGAAACACAACAGAAGGAAATGACCTACAATAACAAACCCAAAACAATTAAGAAAATGGTAATAGGGACATACATATCGATAATTACCTTAAATGTAAATGGATTAAATGCTCCTACCCAAAGACGTAGACTGGCTGCATGGATACAAAAACAATACCCATATATATGCTACCAAAAAGAGACCACTTCAGACCTAGGGACACATACAGACTGAAAGTAAGGGGATGGAAAAAGATATTCCATGCAAATGGAAATCAAAAGAAAGCTGAAGTAGCAGACAAAATAGACTGTAAAACAAAGACTATTACAAGAGACAAAGAAGGACACTACATAACAATCAAGGGATAAATCCAAGAAGAAGATATAAAAATTGTAAATAATTATGCACCCAACATAGGAGTACCTCAATACATAAGGCAAATACTAACAGCCATAAAAGGGGAAATTGACAGTAACACAATCATATTAGGGGACTTTAACACCCCACTTTCACCAATGGACAGGTCATCCAAAATGAAAATAAATAAGGAAACACAAACTTAAAATGATACATTAAACAAGATGGACTTAATTGATATTTATAGGACATTCCATCCAAAAACAACAGAATACACATTTTTCTCAAGTGCTCATGAAACATTCTCCTGGATAGATCATATCTTGGGTCACAAATCAAGCCTTGGTAAATTTACGATAATTGAAATCATATCAAGTATCTTTTCTGACCACAATGCTATGAGATTACATACCAATTACAGGAAAAAATCTGTAAAAAACACAAAAACATGGAGGCTAAACAATACACTATTTAATAACCAAGAGATCACTGAAGAAATCAAAGAGGAAATCAAAAAATACCTAAAAACAAAGGACAATGGAGACATGATGAGCCAAAACCTATGGGATGCAGCAAAAGCAGTTCTAAGAAGGAAGTTTATAGCAATACAATCATACCTTCAGAAACAAGAAACATCTCAAATAAACAACATAACATTACACCTAAAGCAATTAGAGAAAGAAGAACAAAAAAAACCCAAAGTTAGCAGAAGGAAAGAAATCATAAAGATCAGATCAGAAATAAATGAAAAAGAAATGAAGGAAACGAGAGCAAAGAAGAATAAAACTAAAAGCTGGTTCTTCGGCTTCCCTGGTGGCCCAGTGGTTGAGAGTCCACCTACCGATGCAGGGGACACGGGTTCGTGCCCTAGTATGGGAAGATTCCACATGCCGCGTAGCAGCTAGGCCTGTGAGCCATGGCTGCTGAGCCTGTGCGTCTGGAGCCAGTGCTCCGCAATGGGGGAGGCCACAACAGTGAGAGGCCTGCGTACCACAAAAAATTAAAAAAAATAAAAGCTGGTTCTTTGAGAAGATAAACAAAATTGATAAACCATTCACCAGACACTTCAAGAAAAAACGGAGAAGACTCAAATCAATAGAATTAGAAATGAAAAAGGAGAAGTAACAATGGACACTGCAGAAATACAAAGGATCATGAGAGATTACTACAAGCAACTCTCTGAAAATAAAATGGACAACCTGGAAGAAATGGACAAATTCTTAAAAATGCACAACCTTCTGAGACTGAACCAGGAAGAAATAGAATATCTGAACAGACCAATCACAAGCACTGAAATTGAAACTGTGATTAAAAATCTTCCAAGAAACAAAAGTCCAGGACCAGCTGGCTTCACAGGCAAATTCTATCAAACATTTAGAGAAGAGCTAACACCTATCCTTCTCAAACCCTTACAAAATATAGCAGAGGGAAGGACACTCCCAAATTCAATCTATGAGTCCACCATCACCCTGATACCAAAACGAGACAAAGATGTCACAAAGAAAGAAAACTGCAGGCCAATATCACTGATGAGAATAGACGCAAAAATCCTCAACAAAATACTAGCAAACAGAATCCAACAGCACATTAAAAGGATCATACACCATGATCACGTGGGGTTTATCCCAGGGGTGCAAGGATTCTTCAAAATACTCAAATCAATCAACATGATACACCATATTAACAAATTGAAGAATAAAAACCATATGATCATTTCAATCGATGCAGAAAAATCTTTTGACAAAAATCAACACCCATTTATGATAAAAACCTTCCAGAAAGTAGGCACAGAGGGAACTTATCCCAACATAATAAAGGCCATATATGACAAACCCACAGCCAACATTGTCCTCAATGGTGAAAAACTGAAACCATTTCCACTAAGATCAGGAACAAGACAAGGTCGCCCACTCTCACCACTGTTATTCAACATAGTTTTGGGAGTTTTAGCCACAGCAATCAGAGAAGAACAAGAAATAAAAGGAATCCAAATTGAAAAAGAAGAAGTGAAGCTGTCACTGTTTGCAGATGACATGATACTATACATAGAGAATCCTAAAGATCCTACCATAAAACTACAAGAGCTAATCAATGAATTTGGTAAACTAGCAGGATACAAAATAAATGCACAGAAATCTCTAGCATTCCAATACACTAATGATGAAAAATCTGAAAGTGAAATTAATAAAACACTCCCATTTACCATTGCAACAAAAAGAATAAAATACCTAGAAATAAACCTACCTAGCGAGACAAAAGACCTGTATGCAGAAAACTATAAGACACTGATGAAAGAAATTAAAGATGATACAAATAGATGGAGAGATATACCATGTTCTTGGATTGGAAGAATCAACATTGTGAAAATGACTCTACTACCCAAAGCAATCTACAGATTCAGTGCAATCCCTGTCAAACTACCACTGACATTTTCACAGAACTAGAACAAAAACTTTCACAATTTGTATGGAAACACAAAAGACCCTGAATCACCAAAGCAACCTTGAGAAAGGAAAATGGAGCTGGAGGAATCAGGCTCCCTGACTTCAGACTATACTACAAATCTACAGTAATCAAGACAGTATGGTACTGGCACAAAAAAAGAAATATAGATCAATGGAACACAATAGAAAGCCCAGAGATAACCCCACACACATATGGTCACCTTATCTTTGATAAAGGAGGCAAGAATATACAGTGGAGAAAAGACAGCCTCTTCAATAAGTGGTGCTTGGAAAGCTGGACAGTACATGAAAAAGTATAAAATTAGAACACTCGTAACACCATACACAAAAATAAACTCAAAATGGATTAAAGACCTCAATGTAAGGCCAGACACTATCAAACTCTTAGAGGAAAACATAGGCAGAACTCTCTATGACATAAATCACAGCAAGATCCTTTTTAACCCACCTCCTAGAGAAATGGAAATAAAAACAAAAATAAACAAATGGGACCTAATGAAACTTAAAAGCTTTTGCACAGCAAAGGAAGCCATAAAAAAGACGAAAGGACAACCCTCAGAATGGGAGATAATATTTGTAAATGAAGCAACTGACAAAGGATTAATCTCCAAAATTTACAATTAGCTCATGCAGCTCAATATCAAGAAAACAAACAGCCCAATCCAAAAATGGGCAGAATACCTAAATAGACATTTCTCCACAGAAGATATACAGATTGACAAGAAACACATGAATGAATGCTCAACATCATTAATCATTAGAGAAATACAAATCAAAATTACAATGAGATTTCATCTCACACCAGTCAGAATGGCCATCATCACAAAATCTGCAATCAATAAATGCTGGAAAGGGTGTGGAGAAAAGGGAAGTGTCTTGCACTGTTGGTGGGAATGTAAATTGATACAGCCACTATGGAGAACAGTATGGAGTTTCCTAAAAATACTAAAAATAAAACTACCATACAACCCAGCAATCCCACTACTGGGCATATGCCCTGAGGAAACCATAATTCAAAAAGAGTCATGTACCAAAATGTTCATTGCAGCTCTATTTACAATAGCCAGGACATGGAAGCAACCTAAGTGTCCATCAAGAGATGAATGGGTAAAGAAGATGTGGCCCATATATACAATGGAATATTACTCAGCCATAAAACGAAACGAAACTGAGTTATTTGTAGCTTGGTGGATGGACCTAGAGTCTGTCATACAGAATGAAGTAAGTCAGAAAGAGAAAAACAAATACTGTATGCTAACACATATATATGGAATCTAAGAAAACAATATGGTCATGAAGAACTTAGGGGCAAGATTTGAATAAAGACACAGACCTACTAGAGAATGGACTTGAGGATATGGGGAGGGGGAAGGGTAAGCTGGGACAAAGTGAGAGAGTGGCATGGACATATATACACTACCAAACGTAAAATAGATAGCTAGTGAGAAGCAGCCGCATTACAGAGGGAGATCAGCTCGGTGCTTTGTGACCACCTAGAGGGGTGGGATAGGGAGCGTGGGAGGGAGGGAGATGCAAGAGGGAAGAGATATGGGAACTTATGTATATGTATAACTGATTCACTTTGTTTTAAAGCAGAAACTGACACACCATTGTAAAGCAATTATACTCCAGTAAAGATGTTTTTTAAAAAAATCAAAGAAAAAACAACCACAATGAGATATCAACTCACACCTATCATAATAACTATTACAAAAAGAACAACAAATAACAAGTGCTGGTGAGGATGTGGAGAAAAGGGAACAGTCGTGCACTGCTGGTGAGAATGTAAATTGGTGCAGCAAGTATGGAAAACAGTATGGATGTTCCTCAAAAAACTAAAAATAGAACTACCATAGGATCTAGCAATTCCACTTCTGGATATTTTTCCAAAGAAAACAAAAGAACACTAGTTAGAAAAGATATATGCACCCCTATGTTCATCAGGGCATTATTCACAGTAGCCAAGATATGGAAGCAACCTAAGTGTACCTCGATAGATGACTGAATAAAGGTGATGTGTTATATATGTACAACGGAAGATTACTCAGTCATAAAAAAATATTTAAATTTTGCCTTTTGTGACAACATGGATAGAACTAGAGGGTATTATGCTAAGTGAAATAAGTCAGACAGAGAAAGACAAATACCATATGATTTCACTTATATGTGAAATCTTAAACAAACAAACAAACAAACATAAGAAAACAGAAACAGACTCATAGATACAGAGAAAAAAACTAATGGTTGCCAGAGGGGAGGGAGATTGGGGGATGAGTGAAATAGGTGACAGAGATTAAGAGGTACAAACTTTAACTTATAAAATAAATAAGTCCCAGGGATATATGTACAGCATAGGACATATAGTCAATAATATTGTAATAACTTTGTATGGTGACAGAGGGTAACTACTGGACTTGATGATTATTTTGTAGTGTATAAGAATATCTAATCACTACGTTGTACACCTGAAACTAATATAATATTGTTAGTCAATTATACTTCAATTAAAATTTAATTAATTAATTAATTAAAATTAGAACCTTGGGGGAAATAAAGATAAGTTTTGACCAACCATGATAGGAGAGAAACTGAATTTTCTTTCTATCTTCTCTATAGGTAATAATATTTTAAAAATTATTATCATATGAAGACATGTACAAAGATTATGCCTCCAAAAATATATTAAAGTTGTATTATATCAGTTAATAAAAATATTACTTTTCTAATTTATGATTCTGTGGTATTTGTCAGTTTTTTTTCCAATTTGCAATTTTTTGTATTTTTTTAAAAACTGACTTATTTATTTTTTCTTAAAACTTTACCTTCTTAGAGAAGCTTTAGGTTCACAGCTAAATTGAGGGGCAGGAATAGAGATTTCTCATATACACCCTGCCCCCACACATACATAGCCTCCCTCATTATCAACATCCTCCACTACAGTGGTATATTTGTTACAATTGATACTATATTGACATATTATTTTCTCCTAAAATTCATAGTTTATATTACATTCCATTGTTTGTACATTCTATGGGTTTGGACAAATGTATGATGACATGTATCTATCATGTGGTACCATACAGAACAGTTGCACTGTCCTAAAAATCTTCTGTGCTCCATCTATTCATCGTTTTATTTTTATTCTAAATAAATAATTTGCTTTCATTCTTAATTTTATGTTTGTGGTTTTTCTTAGAGAAGGTCCCCTCAAAATTTTATAAGCTTAAGGCCCAGCAAATCCTAGGTGTGCCTTGTTTATAATATAAAATTTCACATACCCATAGCTAAAATAGTCTACAGTACAACCAATAGCTAGAACAAACTATTTCACCTTTCTCAAATAAATGTGTTCCTATGATCTGAATGTTTATGTCCCCTCAAAATTCATATGTTGAGATCCTAATGCCCAATGTGATGATATTTGGATGGCCTTTGGGAGGTGATTAGGTCCTGAAGGTGGAGCATCATACATTGGATTGGTGGCCTCAGAGAGATCCCTTTGCCTTTCTGCCATGTGAGGTTGTAGCTAGAAGCCACCATTTTATAAACCAGAAAACAGACCCTCACCAGACACCAAATCTTCTGACACCTTAATTTTGAACTTCCTAGAACTGTGAGAAATAAATTTCTGTTGTTTATAAGCCATCGAGTTTATGGTATTTTGTTATACCAGCTAGAACAGATTAAAACATGTGTCTATAGTTTTGTGTTTACAGAAAAGTCTGAATTTTAAAAAACCCTTTTTGTGGATGTTAAACATATGAATCTACCATAACTAGACAGAATTTTAGGTTCAGACTTTGGGTGTAGAGTCAGACATCTTCATTGTGACTCAATCTAACATTTAGACATTACCAACAATGTAATGTTGATACTCCATTCCAAATCTAAACATAACACAACGTTAACCACCTTCTAGCAGTAGATTCTCTGCTTAAAAGCACTGATAACTTACAAATAATGTCTCTATGGTAACAAAAAACTTAGAATGGGGAGAAAACTAATCCATGTAATCCAACTAGTTCATTTAATCCAATATTCCACTAAAAGAAGAAATTCTATGTAGAATATAATATTATTAAGAGATATTCATACAAACGGCATGGTACTGGCACAAAAACAGACACATAGATCAAGAACAGAATAGAGAGCCCTGAAATGAAACCGGGCACTTATGGTCAATTAATCTACAACAAAGGAGGCAAGAATATACAATGGAGAAAAGACAATCTCTTCAAAAAGTGGTGCTGGGAAAATTGGACAACTACATGTAAAAGAATAAGATTAGAACATTTCTTCATACCATATACAAAAATAAATTCAAAATGGATTAAAGACCAACTGTAAGCCTGAAACCATAAAACTCCTAGAAGAGAACATAGGCAGAGCACTCTTTGACATAGTCGTAGCAATTTTTTTAATCTGTCTCCTAAGGCAAAAGAAATAAAGGCAAAAATAAGCAAATGGGACCTAATTAAACTTAAAAACTTTTGCACAGCAAAGGACACCATTGACAAAACAAAAAGACAAACTACTGAATAGGATAAAATATTTGCAAATGATTTGACCTATAAGGGGTTAATACCCGAAATATATAAACATCTTATATAACTCAATATCAAAGAAACAAACAACCCAATTAAAAATGGGCAGAAGACCTGAATATACAATTTTCCAAAAAAGACATACAGATGGCCAACAGGCACATGAAAAAATGTTCAACATAATTATTCATCAGAGAAATGCAAATCAAAATCAAAATGAGCTATCACCCCTCACTTGTCAGAATGGCTATTATAAAAAAAAAAAGAAAGAAACAAGTGTTGGTGAGGATGTGGAGAAAAGGGAACCCTAGTACATTGTTGGTGGGAATGTAAACTGGTATAGCCACTATGAAAAACAGAATGGAGGTTTCTCAAAAAACTAAAAATAGAACTATCATATGATCCAGCAATTCCACTGCTGGGTATATATCCGAAGAAAGTGAAAACAGTAACTCAGAAGAAACATGCACCCCAATGCACATGGCAGCGTTATTTACAATAGCCAAGATATGGAATCAACCTAAGTGCCCATCAACAGATGAATGGATAAAGAAGATGTGGTACATATATACGATGGAATACTACTCAGCTTTAAAATAATGAAATTTTGTCATTTGCAACAACAGGGACAGACCTAGAGAATA